>NC_087477.1:70838336-71142622 GCF_036417665.1 Passer domesticus
TGCTGCTTTCTTTTCCCTTCTTCCTGGCCAAACTTGGCAACATGTATGACTTTGTTACTTTTTAGCCTGAACTAAAATGGCTTTCCTTGGCAAGTTAGCAGGAAAAGAGGCTGAGTCCCAGTTTCCATGTAATGCATAGGAATCAATAGTCTGAGGACATGTAACATGAATTTTTAGTGTAAATTTCTGTGTTGTAGGAATTTTTGACTACCAAAGAACAAAACAAACCTTTTTTAATAGAAGCTTACATCAAATAATTGATATTTTTTTCAGGAGGACTGGTACACAGTGAAGAATATTGATAAATACAATACTGTAACTTGTATTACATACAAAGACTTGCAGCTAAAATATAGATTTTTTTTTTCAAAAATGCTTGCCATTTTCAATTAGAAATCCTTCAGAAACACATAATGTGCCCAAATATGTATATTTTCTAAGTAATATATCTGAAAATAAAACATTCTGAGCCCCTTAGAAAGGAGGCACAGATTCCTGCAAAGGTCTTAGTAGTTTCTCTTTCAGCAATTTCAAGGGAACTGTATTTTTAAGTGTAAAATGTCCTGTCCTTCTCAGTTTCTTTCATATCAGAAAGCTATATTAGAATAAGTATTTTTGGAGTACTGGGGAACCTTTAAGAACACTGATAGCAGAGCTTTTTTTTTTCCTTTTTCTCACATTCTTGTCTGAAAGGGATCACAGCCAGGATTTTCTTGGCTCAGTCTTGTGTGTGGACCATGTGTCAAATTGAATACCCACTTAAAATCTAGTTTGCATTCTGTATTGTACAAACTTGATGCTCTAGGTTTGTGCAGCACTTAATACTCAGAATAACTATCTAATTTTTTCTTGTAGTCTTTTAGATTTCCAGTCCTTTGTAAAAGAACAATAATAGGTACTGTGCTAGGGAAGTGTTTGGTTGATTTTTATCATACCCACATGAAAGAGTTTAGGTTGCAGCATTTCCCTTAAAAAGTGTCTTCTGTGTCATTTATAAATAGTTTTGTGGTAGTGCTGAGCATGGGGTCTGAAGATAGATGAGCAGGCTGTTTAAGCTGTTTCTAAGTATAACATGTAAGATTCATTTCTCTGTCTATAAATCTGCATTAGCCATGCAGCCTGCATTAATACTTCATGTGCTTCATGAGACAGGCCTTTGGCATTATGCTTTTGGCTTTTATGGTAATTCCTCTTATTGCAGTCGTAGCAGATGTAGTAATGGGAGATACTGCAGAGTTAAAGCTTGGTGTCTTATCTGTTAATAGATGGAGAAAACAATTAAATTGTAAAATCCACATTAAAATTCTGCTTCAATAACAAATTCTCTCTGTAAAGTTCTGAATCTGTCATTTTAGCAGAAGTGAAGATCAGTCTATGACCAGGTCCCAAAGATGCAGGGTGGCTGTATGTTTAAATTGAATTGTAAAGATGCACCAGTAAATGGTGAACAGAATTTAAGCATTCTGCTGAGGTGAAAGATGCATATTTTAGCACGTGGTTTATTCTAAAACAGTGGCTTTTTTGAAGGGTACAATACACACAGACTTTGCTGTGTTGGTTTCATTAGAGATGTGTAAATTTGTCTGTGTATAGAACACTTCCTCCGGTTACAATCCTGACAATCCTGCACCACAGTAATTGCTCTGAATAGCTCTTGGGTTTTACAATACTCAGTGGAAACAGTGACCCAGGGAGCTTTCATTATCTTAAGTCTTAAATTGTTAACTGCTTGTGCCATGTGTGCTGCTTTTGACATTACTGCTCCTGAATGTTCTGTTGCATTCCCGTCTAGTATTCCAGATAGTGCAGGCATCCACACCATTAAGTGTGTACATGCTTTTGTATAGAAAAAGTACACTGGTGTGCATGAATTGAGTTCTGTGGGCAGAAATCTCTTTGTACATTACATATGCCTGGTATTTGTATGCAAAACAGGTCTCCTTTGAAGGTATAAATCATAGTGCATCAGCCACTGTCCACTGGACTGCTCCCTTGTAGGTGTAGAGTGGCTTACTTCCCAGTGAAGGGCCAGTGAGCTGTCTTGTAGCTGCTGGGCAGGTGGGCTGGGCTGGCTTGTTCTTTCTGTAAGAGATACTTAACACATACCAGCTGATAACATTGATGTTCCTACTCTCTTAATGTCCAGTTTTTTCACATGTCTGCAAATGCTTTCTCTGCCTGTTCTATTTGGTGCTGTATGTCTTGAATCGTAATATTAGGTTAAAAAGCTTATTTGTTGAAAGTGGTATAGGCTTCAGCGTTTCTAAATAAAGAGATTTGTAGTAGTTGTAATAGGGTAAGGTAGTAGGTCCCTAGTACAAGTCTTCAGTGTAGCTGAAAATCTGTACTCTGGCAGATTGATGAGTCATGTGACTGAGTCATGCTGGAACAATAGTTATATTCTGTTTTGTTATGGCAGATGTCTCTGGAAAGCTGAGAATCTGGGATACTACACAGAAGGAACACCTACTGAAGTATGAGTATCAGCCGTTTGCAGGAAAAATAAAGGACCTTGCATGGACTGAAGACAGCAAGAGAATTGCTGTGGTTGGAGAAGGAAGGGAAAAGTGAGTAATCCTTTTGTGTTGGTATGTGTGTTTATACATACATACATACATGCATTTACTGTAAACCTCTGCATCCTAACAAGCATGTTCCTTGCAGAAAGCTTTTAATTCTTCAATGGAATGAATTCATTGTTTTTTCCCTGTCTTGACTTCAAGTTGTGCTGTTCTGCAGCAATATTTTCTATGTAGTGTTTGACAGCTTTAAATAAGTTGGAAAATACAGTTCTGTTACAATTGATTTGTTTAAAAATTGTATGGGACTTATTTCTTAGAGGTAGGTGGGTATTGCATTCAAGGATAGCTGTTTGGTGGATTTTTTTCATCCAATTCTGATAGGGTAGGAATGGGAAAACAAGATTTTTTTTCCCTTCTTCCTTCACTTATTGGACTCATGGTCTTAGTCAGTTGATTTAATAAGAGTTTAAAAAAAAAAGTGTCTGAATTTTCTCCTGTGGTAATGTGTCTATATTTTTAGGTCTTATTATGGTAGTTTAATGAAAGGACAACAAGCAGTTGTCCTTTACCTGACGAAATGAGATGCTGATGTAGGTTTGTGTCCTCCATTTGGTGTTCAAAGACTGTCAGAACTTTTAAAGCAGAGTACAGACCAGGTAATCTTATGCCTAAAGGGCTGAAAAGCATCGTGTGATGCTGTTCCCTAGTCCCCTGCACCATTTTTTAATCCCTGTCATGTACTGTGTCCTTGAAAGAGACTCTTTGTCCTCCGTTGCTCCCTCTGCCTCATCTCCCCCTGGGCAGATACAATGTGAGTTTGCTCTCCTTAAAAACATGGCCAGCTTCCTCTTAGCTGAATGCACTTTCAGTCTAGAATATTGTTGAAGGGATTCTGAAGAAGTCCTTTCAAATAGCAATGCTCTGGCAGTTTAGTGCCTCTGTATTGATTATACCGGGGTTTTTTAAAAGTGATTTAGAGCAAGAACTGTCAAAAAAACTTTAACAACTTCTTCCTTAAACCTTTAAGTAATAATATTTGTAAATTATTAGATGGTACCCAATCTAGGCTAAATAGTCGGGTAACTGTGATCCAGTGTCATTGTTATCCTAGCTTTCTGCAGTCTGTGTTGTGGCTAGGCAGA
Organism: Passer domesticus; assembly: GCF_036417665.1. NCBI lineage: Eukaryota > Metazoa > Chordata > Aves > Passeriformes > Passeridae > Passer > Passer domesticus. The sequence continues at coordinate 70,842,001 of NC_087477.1, forward strand.
TGGAGTAATTTACTGCTTTCTTTTATAAACCAGCAGTCATAGTGAGGAATGTACATTGGATCTCTGAATTTTAGAAGCTTTATATGCAAAACCTGGTTGTCCCCTTCAGCAAACGTCTCCTATCAAAGATTAAAATCTCTCACCAGAAAGATCTCAAATAGCCTTCAGGGAACTATGATGCACTTGAATGAGATTAATAAGATGACCTAATTTCTTTTCTTTGAGTGCACTCAAATCTGCAGTTTGCAGATGTTCAAGGAGTTAATCTACGTGTAACTTCTATGAATTGTACTTATTGTGTGCTTTTCTAACTAGATTTGGAGCAGTGTTCCTGTGGGATAGTGGCTCTTCTGTTGGGGAGATTACTGGGCACAATAAAGTGATCAACAGCGTGGACATGAAACAAACGAGACCATATCGGCTGGCAACGGGCAGCGATGACAACTGTGCTGCCTTCTTTGAGGGACCGCCCTTCAAGTTCAAGTTTACACTAAGCGTGAGTTGAAGTTTAGATGTGGCTCTGTTAAACTGTGCAGTTTCCACCAAGCTTGCAGGTCTTACCACAAGTAGCTGTTAGAAGTTCTCAGTTCTCCCCTTTGAAGCATAGCTGGTGTCAAGTGGCTTTCTTAAAACCATGTGTAACTAAATGTTCGTCTCAGGCCAAGAAAACCAAAATAAATGGTTGGTTAAAAAGAGAACCTGAAACAGTTTTTCCAATATTCTTTTTTCATTGTCACTAAGCTATGAAAGGGATGAAGTAGGCTGTTTTGTTGGCTCAGTTGCTTTCAGAGCTCTGTTTCCCCATGCAGATGTGTGTAGAATTTCTTGAAGCTTTCCAAGGTGTATAATTCAAGAAATGTGGTGATTCTTAATGTAATTTTCCAATCTGATAAAGAGTGCTCAAATCTGAAATTCCAGGGCCACTTAGAAAGGGTGAGTGTAGATGTTTGAAACCGTAACTTAACCTATATTTCATAAATAGGTACGTAACTTGTGTGGTCAGTTTTCTGTTTCTATGTTCCTTTTAACTTTGTTTCTTATTCTACTTGTTACAATCTCTTAGATGAAACAAAGGCTGGAACTACTGCAGTGAAGGTATTCATTGTTGCTTAAGGCCAAATAAAAAGGCACAAGCTTCTGCAGCTTTGATGGCAGATCTCTTGCCTCAAAAAAACTACTGTAAAGATACTGGATGTTACTGCAGTAGTAGATTCAAAATGTTTAGTTTGTATTTTAGCTTTAAAAGCAGTGTAGTAGGCCTTTTATTTCCTTACACATGAGCCTTGGGACTAGTCTTCATATGCTGACTTTAGTAAGGACTCCATTCCAATTCTAGAAAAGGAATTGTTTTGAGCTCTACGATCCAATGAAATGATGTAGTTGCCTAATATATTTCTGAACTTAAGCTGATACTTGCATTTTGCTAAGCTGGTTCTTTTAGAACTCTGAAGTCCAAATTGCTTACCAGTGCTGCTTAGACTGGTATGTGATGCAGTCTTCCTTTTAAAGTGATATTTGGGTTGATATATGGGATTCTGGTATGGGCTGTTATATGGTTTAAATTAGAGCCTGCAGTATCATCGAGGACAAAAGTATAGTTGGTGAAAGTAGGTTAGAACCTGCCTTCCATACTACTAAAAATAGTCTTCCAAATCTCTCTGCATGGGAGCTTTGGCCTCATTGTGGTGCTTCCCTATTTAACCTGTGTTTTTTAGTTTGCATGGTTTGAATAGTCTCCTACTTGTAAGTAGTCTATTTGGGGAGCACACATCAGTCTTGCCTCATTACTTCACAAAACTACCACTAATGTAGTCTCCCAGGAATGGAATTTTAGTAAAATAGTAACTTATTCCTCATGTCTGTGCATTTTTTTCTTTTGCAATAAAAAGGATAAAATAATCTTGTGTGTATAAAACTCGCTGTGCAATGAAGCGAGAGTTGAAATCTGGGGAATGTTGCAGAAGTCAGTCACCACTGGGGAAGAATCTCGTGTGTAGGCTGCATCTGACTTTTTTTACTACTTATCCCTGAAACTGGGTAGTCATTCTTCTGGTATGTGCTGAGTTGTTTCAGCTGCATCAGTAATGATGTCACAGTGTCTTCCCTGGACTGTTCTTGGCCCCATGATTCTCTTCAGATAGAGGCTAAACTTGGCTCATAGCAATTCTCTACAGCAAGCATATCCTACACAGCTAATTTATGGTTCATATGTAAAAGAACTTCATTGTTACTAGATTGTCTTCTATGTAAAATGGTCTGTTCATTTTTTGTTTCCTGATTTTTACTTTTTTTTTGTCTACAGGACCATACACGGTTTGTGAACTGTGTGAGGTTTTCTCCTGATGGGAACAGATTTGCTACAGCTAGTGCAGATGGGCAGGTAAAAAACACAAGTAACTTTTTTAATACTGATTTTAGCATGAGAAGATTTTCTTGTGCGTTTTGGGAATAGGATTAGTATCATAAAATCCATGTTGCTTCTTTTTTATGCCACAAGTTTAAACTTTTACTTATCCTCCTGTAAATCTGTAATAACTGATGGGTGGTAGGTAACCAGACTATTCTTACTCAGTTTCTTTCCCCATTCCATCTTCCTAGCATCCTCTTACAGGTTATTTTGACAGGAACATATTTGACTTCTGGAATATGTATGTTATGATCCTGAGAGGTCTAGCTGAAATAGTGAATTCAAAGATAGCAATCCAGCTTCATATGTACTCCTTACTGATAAGGGCAGGTGAACAATGACTCTTTTACCATAGGTAGCTTGTCCTTCTCAGGGGGTAGACTCCCATGACAGCAGTGCTAAGCAGCTGCCATCACAGTAGGAGTCAAAACTGTAACATTTACCAGAATTTCAAATGTCTGGATCCAAAGTACAGGGGACTTGCTGTGATTATTTGCAATTTTCGTTTCCATAATTTACTCTTAATTATTCAGTGCAGCATAGCTTGTGCCTCTCGTTAAAAAGGACCCTAGTGTATCAAAATGTCAGATACTATCTTGGGGTTTTTTTCTATTACTGCTTTTCCCTTTAAGTTGTATGTGTTTGTGCTCTTTTAAGATTTTTGTCTATGATGGGAAGACCGGAGAGAAAGTGTGTGCTCTTGGTGGAGGCAAAGCACATGATGGAGGTATTTATGCTGTAAGTATCACTTCATTTGTGCAGATGATCCATAGTGTTTCATTACCCAGTTAATGAACTGCAAAGACTTGGATTAAGAAATGCATTTACTGTCTTGTGGTGACATTTGTTTTTACAGATTAGTTGGAGCCCTGACAGTAGTCAGTTGCTTTCTGCTTCTGGAGATAAAACTGCTAAAATCTGGGATGTTGGTGCTAATTCTATTGTAAATACTTTTAACATGGGATCAAACGTGTTGGATCAGCAGCTGGGTTGCTTGTGGCAGAAAGACCATTTACTGACTATCTCCCTGTCTGGCTATATCAATTATTTGGACAAGAACAATCCAAATAAGCCCTTGCGTGTCATAAAGGTAGGTTAAAGTTCTGTTACTGCATGAGTTTCTACAGTAAATGACTCAGTGACTGAAGTTGTAAAGATGGAATAGTAGCTATTGAAAAATAGCTTTGTTAAATTAGCATTGCCAAATGAGCTGTATGTGACTGTTCCTTGAATTAAGAAGTTACTCTTTACATGGGTGAGACTGTGCTTTGTGCAGATACGCAGACTGTGATTATTTCATTTTAATTAATGTTCTTGACTTATCTTTTGTTGCAGCTTTTAAGCATTTTTGAGATGAGAAAAGAAATACAGCATAGATTGAGATATCTCTGGTAGTTTTCTTTCTCCCAGAACTAGTGTATTGTGGACAAGGTGATTAGGGTTACCGTGCAATTGAACTTTAATTTTAGGATTTAAAGAGTTCACTGACACTAGACTCTCATGGGAGCTTACATTTTTACATGAACTAGAAACAATGTCCCAGATTTTTGCCATCACTGCTGTAATTCTGGAAGTTGGTGTGGGTACATGACCATATTTAGTCCTCTTCCCTGAATCACAAAGTGCCTAAAAAGCAGTGATGAAAAGGCTACAAAAGTATTTTGGCTCATCAGGCTAATAAGGGCATCCATGGCCCTTATTGTTTCTCATCAAGGACATAGCAATAGCAGTTCTATAACAGTTAAATAATAGTGGTTGTTATACTGGGTGACTTTTAATGCTTGTGAATGGCATGTTATTTCCTGAATAACCTACATTCTTCTCAAATAGGTGTATGTATATGTTAAAAATTGCTCATCAGTAATTATTTATGTCCCATTCACAGGGTCACAGTAAATCAATTCAGTGTCTTACGGTGCACAAAAATGGTGGAAAGTCCTATATTTACTCTGGAAGTAATGATGGTCATATTAATATCCTTTGAATGGTACTTGTTCTAGTCTTCTAGTCTGATATGAGAGCTCATTAGGAGAGGTGAAATAAAAAGCTTTGCCAAAGACAAAGTTTATTGGACACAAGTGAATATTTTGTCTAAAATTTATTTTGCTTTCCCCTAATGCCTGTTTTAATAGCTGCCTTTTCACTTTCCTGCTAAATATAAGCCAACTCTTAATTTTCAGTTGTTGCTTCTCCATGATAGGTAGCTTGATAGTATGGAGAAGCAAATAAATTTATAAATTAGCCTCTTGTAACATCAAGAAAGGGCAATACATATTTTCCACTTATGACAAAATATGTAGAAAGTTATATTTCCAGCATTCTGAAGCTTGTTGTTACAGCTACAGTCCTTTTTCCTGGCTTTAAAGTAGTGTCGTGGTGGGATAAACTCTTACAAATATAGGTCCTGTTTCTTTTCAGACCTGTAACACAGTTTGAGTAGTTCACATGATGTTACCATATGACATGAGAGAAAGCCAGTGTTACTAGGGCTTCTATCTAAAATTCTTTAGAAAGTATTTCCTAGTCTCAGACTTAATGCTAATTACTCCAGTATTTGCTACCGTTTGTGGGAGGTCACTTAATTCACTACAGAACATCACAGTTTCACTTAATAAATATTGTAAGGTTACCCATGGAGCCTGTAGAGTCTCCATCCCTGGAGATACTCAAAACCTTACAGAACCCTGCAGCCTGTTGTAGCTGACACCAATTTGAGCAGCAGGCTGGACTTAATCTCAAGAGGTCCCTTCTAATCTTAGCTGTTCTCTCAATTATGTAACTTTTTATGGTGTGGAATCTGACTGTACCAGTATCTTCAAATGTTCCTTAATTCTACTATGCACATTATTGGGATTCTGAAACTGGAGAGAATGATGGCTTTTCTGGGAAAGGCCACACAAATCAGGTTTCTAGAATGGCAGTGGATGAAATGGACCAGCTGGTCACCTGCAGTATGGATGACACTGTGCGCTACACCAACCTTAGCAAGAGAGATTACAGGTTAGTTAAAATGTGGCCTTTTATTGCAGTGTAATTGTTTTACAGCAAGAGTGTTGTTGATTTTATATGGTAAATAAAAATGCTGCAGTTTATTTAGGTTTTATGTTACTGTGGAAACTGTAGAAATTATTACTGTACCAACCCTGTGCTTTTTTTCTGACAATGAGAAATGCATCCCAGGCTTTTCAATTTGTTTTATCCCTTCCATGGGTTAGATTAGATGAGAGAGACTGTCTTGTATTGGGTGACTTAGGGGCTTTGGAAGGGTATCTGCTTTGTCATTCATAAATACTCAGGGACAGTGGAGATAAACGTGGTTAGGAGGAGTGGGACACTGTTTCTTCACAGAAACCAGAATTTAAAGAATCCTGTTAAGATAATCTAGTTAGTTTAAAAATTAAACTGTAGTATAGTAACATTGATTTCAAAGGTGTACTACCTGATCAAGATAGTAAAGTTTTAAACACAAAACAATAGCAGACTTTGCCAGTTAGTAGATAAGAAAATTAAGTTATGCATGTTCTTGATGATTAGTGGGTGATTATTCCATATCTACCATTATTTTAAATTGCCCATTCAAATAATTTCTTCCTGTTTTGTCCTTCCTGCTTCTTCACCTTGGCACATCCCCATCCAGTGGCCAGGATGCTGTGAAAATGGATGTTCAGCCAAAATGTTTAGCTGTGGGTCCTGGTGGTTATACTGTAGTTTTATGCATTGGACAAGTAAGTAATAACATGTGGATTATCAACTATTGCTATGTTAATAATGCCATGTATGGTAACACTTAACTTAGTGTGTCCTTACCTTGCACAGCTGCAGAATTTCCTAATAAGGCCTATAGGGAACATAACTCAGCAGGATACTTGATAACCCTTGTCTTTTTGCATCCTGTACCAATTTCACATTTAAATTTCAGAAAGTCCCTTGTGTGGATGCATCAGTATTTGTTATCAATACAGCTTTGTGCTGGAAGGCTAAACCTCAGAATCGCACTCTTGCCAGATCTGTTCAGTGACAATTTTGGCAAAAGGATGTTTTTCTCATGTGTTTTATTTTTTTTTCAATTAATCCAACTAACCAATTAACTAGTGCTGTTGTACAGCATAAGCAGCTCTAGCTCACTTTTTGCTAGTGAGATCACAGAAAACTGGAGACATTGCACTAAGGCTGTCTTTGTCAAAACATTATTAACTTTTAATGATTTATGCTTTCTGCATGGGGGCTGGTTTTGTTTGGAATATTTGATAGTGTTGTCCAAACCTGTTTTCATGTGAGATAATCTCAGTTAACCATAGCATGGAACCGGATAGGAAAGCCTTTAAAGTTTAACACTGTAGCAATAACTTGCTACAATTTGGTCCTGCCTCCTTTAACAATTAACCAGGAAGGGAGTAAGCACTGCTAAAAATACTGGTTTCTCCATGTTTATTTCATGTTCAAACCAACTGAAGCATAGCTGAAGGCAATGTAGAATGCACTGTAGTTTAGAACACAAGAATACTGCAGTACAGCAGATTTGTTAGTCATCACATGTAGGCATTTCTTCAATTTATTTTTTTTAAAGAATGAAACGGTTCCCTTAAGATAAGAATACAGTAAACATCTAAGTAACTAAAGGGAATTTATATTTATTATTAAAGTAATAGTTTTATATTAGGTACTTTGAAGAGGGGTCTTAGTTTCTGGTTTTCTGCTTACAGATTGTCTTGATGAAAGATAAGAAAAAATGTTTTGCAATTGATGACCTTGGGTATGAGCCAGAAGCTGTAGCCATTCACCCGACAGGAAGTACAGCAGCAGTGGGAGGAGCGGTAAGGTTGCACTTCCTAAAACTGTACTACTTTGAACACTGGAGCAATAACAGAAGCATTTAATAATAGTAGGTGTGTTGTGTTGAGAAATGGCAGGTGACAATTTGTAACAGTATCAGTACTGTTGAAGCATGTGTATTTGGTGTTCCTGGGCTTTAATTCCCTAGGTTCTGCCACAACTGTGCCCTAAAGTCTATTTTGCTTATTTTTTAATTGAATCTCTTTTTTTTTTCCTGTATTTGCTGTTTTGAAATTGCCAAATTGTTTTTATGCAGTGTGTTCTTGAAGCTGGGAGATTATAGAAAATGGGTTTTTTCCACACTTGGTGGATTGTAGCCAGCGTGAATGACTGGTTATCTAAACCTTTCCTTAACATAAGCACTACCAGACAGAATTAATGCAAAAAGTTTCAGGAACTCCTCTTTCTATTGCAAAATAATTTTTCTACCTTTTCTCCTTCTTTGCTATTAATTTGCAGGATGGGAATGTCCATTTGTATTCAATCCAAGGAACCTCTTTGAAAAGTGATGATAAGACTTTGGAAGCTAAAGGTCCTGTTACTGACCTGGCATATTCTCACGATGGTGCCTTTCTTGCAGTCTGTGATGCAAACAAAGTTGTCACTGTCTTTAGTGTTGCTGATGGCTACGCGGTAAGAACAACTGTTGTAATGAGAGTTGTCTTTGTTTAAAAACAAATAGACTGACAGCTCGTGTCTAAATCTGTTGTACTGAAAAATGTTGTAGCTGCTGAGGCTTAATTGTAAATCATTGTTGTAAATTTGATGTTTCTGTAACTGTTTACCTGCTATTTTGGGCTAGTACTGGTATTTACAGCAGCCTATGTGAACCCTCTGCAGACCATAAGAATAGCTGAGGAAATGTGTAGCATGGGTTGGCTGCTGGGAGAGCACTGAAACCCATCTAGTACCAAATGCATAGTTAAAATAGGGAAGGAGCTGGATTTTCACAGACTGCCATAGATAAATACAAAAAATTCCTTTGGATCTGCTGAAACACTAGTTTGTTAGTTTGGGATTTTTAAAGGAAGTAACAAAATACGTGCCAGGTCTGTTAGAGAATTTGTGTGCATTTTTGTAAAATGGACAAGAACGTAGGCTCAGTTTGGTAAGAGTCACGGAATACAATAAAATTCAATTACATAAAGCAGATTTGGCAATAAAAATCTGCTGGCTCTGTCACACAGTTCCATGGTAAGGACTAAGCTATGAAAGGGATATGCTGGGACAGGAAATCTTGCTTTATCTGCCAATCTACTGTCTTTTAACTAAAAACAAAAAAATGGGCGATTTCCACTTTTCAGTCAACGCATATCAGCCTGTAAACTCCTTAAACTTTGACTAAAACAACAGTGAAGTAAAAATGCAGGATGGCATTCCACAAAAAACATTTCATTTTGCAAGTAAAAATTGAAATAATTTTGGCTTGTGAAATATCTGTGGGATTGTTTTAGAAACCTCTAAATTGCATGTGCCCTTAACATAACAAGCTTTCATAAAAAAATGTCTTAGTGTTTTTGTTTTTTTTTTTTTTTACAAAGGGAGTTTGTATTTTATTGGCCTACTAAGTATTTAAATAAATCACATAAAATGAAGCCACCATGTGGTTTACTTAGTGCATCCATCTGCATCTGAGATGTACACTGTCTGGAGCCTTGTGGTAGCTTGTTCTGATGCTGCACATTGAAAGCTAATGATTTCCTCAGGCAGCTTTAACTATTGGAATAATCCTTGTCACTCTAATTTTCAAATAGGAGCATAATGTCTTTTACGGACACCATGCAAAAGTTGTTTGCATTGCATGGTCACCAGACAATGAACACTTTGCTTCTGGAGGCATGGACATGATGGTGTATGTTTGGACTGTGAGTGATCCAGAGACCAGAGTCAAGATACCAGGTATGTTTTCTTCAGCATACTGCTTTTGAAAGTTGTTAGTAGTTCTTGGGATCCAGCACTGTTTTGTAGACTAATGGTAAGCAGGGTTTGAATGATCCCAAAGTAATTTAGCCTTTATGTTAATCTCTATCTAGCCACATCAGCTGGCATTCTTCTGTTACTTTTGTAGTTACTTTAAAAATCCAGTACTAGTATTTATTGCAGCTAAAAATCATATTTGAAATGTGCTGAAGTTAGCTTGTCAACCCAGCCTTCCTAACTCTTTTCTGTTACTTTGCACTGCAATACAGATGCTCACAGACTACACCATGTCAGCGGCTTGGCGTGGTTGGATGAACATACTCTGGTAACAACATCCCACGATGCTTCTGTTAAAGAGTGGTCTATCTCCTACAATTGAAATAAGCCCCCTCTTTGGAAGGACCTAATCAGGGACTAGAACTACTGCAGTGGAACATAGCATTTCTTTTAAAAAATCTGTATTGGCCTCTGGGTCTGCTGTCATATCCTCATATCTTTACAGGGTGTTCATATCTGTAATTAAATGTACTTTGAAAGCTTTAGCGAATAACAGTTTGCACATGAAAAGCACTTAAATTATGTCTGGAGCTTAACCTTTGTGCTGAACATTCCAGAGGCAACAGCCAAACCAAGTTGGTGTGCAAGGTTCAGGCGTGAAACATTCAAACTCAATCAGTTCTTTTCTAACCAAGAAACATAAGACTGTACAGCATGAGAGTAATACTTCTCATTTTTTCTAATTACAGAACATTTCTGTACTAACAGTCATAGTAAGAGTATTAGTTGTGGTCTGAAACCAATCAAGCTGTGTGCAGCTACTGTATATTGCTTTGCTTCTCTATACTGCACCAAACTGTTGCCTCAGATTTTCTCCTCCAGATAAGAAGATGGGGTACATACATAATAAACTTTTTATGTATTTCATGTCAAATCTTTGTGGTTTATTTTAAGGTGGAAGTGTGGGATTTTAATGTACTTACTGTTGTGGGTATAATGTTTACAAATAATCATTGTGGCAACTTGTTGCTTCAGAAACACAATTGTTACTTCCATGAATTAAGACTGTCTCATCATTTCAGTGTCAGAGAAAAGAAATCATTCTGTTTTAAAGATTAAAGATATTTTCTGTTTGAAGGAGAAGCATGTTATTGTTTAAAAAATGCAGTACTTCTACCACCTTTTGGAAAATACAGGAATTAAACAAAGTGAAGTGTTGTTATGACTTACAGTGATTTTTGAGAAGATGGTGTTTGCTCAGTGAGTTTTATGCCTTTGCATGTGCAGAACAGTTGCATGAAAGCGTTACCTCATGCGAAGAGATCCTGATGTTGTGTTTAGTTCCCTTCTCGCACTCCACAATAGGTTTAAGTGATTTGAAGCTAGCAGTCAAACAAGGGTGGAGGAGGACACTCTGATGCAAAGTAGTAGGAAGATTTGTTACCATCTCTGATGGCCAAAAAGAGTTGTTGCTGTCTAGAACCTTGGAAGACTTAAAAAATTTTCTCTGCTAAGTCTCTACCACCACCACCACCACCTTTCCAGTTGTCTTTGGATTTTATTAAGCTTTCCTTTCTGTGTGGACTCGCGTGTTTTTTTACCAATCATATTTCTAATGACACTAATTATACAGCAAATAAAATGCTTTTGCTGCTTCTCATACTGTGGCCTATTGCTCAATTGCTGAAAAAAGAAAAGCATATAAAAATGAAATGTTGGTGAAACATCTTTTGAAAAGGAAAAAAAAAGTGTTAATTTCTTTTTAGGAGTGGTGATGAGAATGTCTCCTAGCCTGCAACCTTAACAGCTGCAGTGGAACAATTGACTTTTTTTTTTTTTTTTAAGAAGTGGGATATTTTGCACCTTGGTCTCTTTGTGTTTACTGTGTCTCTCTTTTAGCAGTTTTGCATGTTATTCTTACTAACAATGCAAGGACAAGAGAAGTTTTGGAAAAGGGTGTGTTTGATATTTGGTTTAAGATCCAAATAAGCATGGTTTTCTCAGTGTTTGGCCCCTAAATCTTGTTCTGCTCTTGTATAGGGACTGGCACAGCAAGCAATTGATCTGTTGTTCCTGAGTGATCTGGAGGAGTTGCTATTGAATCTGCTCAGTGGCTTCCTGTGGTAGTTGAATCCCTGTCATTCAAGTAACTGTAAGGGGGAAGGGAGGAGGAGATAAGCGGTTATCAGAGCTTGTGCACTATGCCTGAAAGGTGATGTGCAGGAGCTAGGAGCTATTTTTTGATTCCTCGAAGCCCTTGCAGTACTGCTCCTGTGGAATGCCTGTTAGCTGGAAACCCTGCATTGAGTTGTGTGTTTGGATGGCAGTGAGGGTGGCTGCTCATGCTTCAGCTTCCACTAGATTTGTTTATTGGCATATGGCCTGAGCTTCTAATTCCTTAAGAGCTAATATGGTCTTTGTAGTTGGCTAGCAAATCCTGACTAGAAAACTGAAAATATATTTTGCTGTTGGACCAAATGTCTTAGCACAGGTTCATTGTTGATCCAGTGTACACACACCACCAACTGATCTAAGGAGCCTGGCTGCTCTGAACCAGGCCCCTACATTACTTGTGTTTGCCCCAGACTGCAAATGTCTTGTGCTAAACTCAAAGCCCTTGGCCTGCCCTCAAACAGAGAAGCAGGAAAAATAGACAGGGTAGTCTGTACAGATTGTAGTGACTTCAAAAGGAAATGGTGACACTTGACATGAATATGAAATCTGACTCAGAGGAAACCAATTTAAAAAAAACCCAACAACCAACCCCCCACCTTACAAAAACCTCAAAGCACCTTAAATGTTGCTATCTTAAGAGTTGTTAGGTCAAGCCCTGTCCAAACATAACTCCTCAAGCCCCCTTGTTAGAGGCTTCTGCTTTGAACATGAACATGCTTTTGAGCTCCTCCTGGCACTTACTGGAAGGCTGGCTTCACTTCACCGTGACAGGCAGTTTGCCTGCTTTACAGTGAAAATGCAGCTTAATTAGGCCAGGGGTAGATTTGGAGAATTAACGTGACCAGTAATTCCTCACAAGGCTGTGATGCAGGCATTCCTCTCCCCTCCCCCTTTAACTGTGATTTAATCCTGGCTGCCTGTTCCATTTCTGCCATGCTCGCACAGCATATTGGCCTTCCAAGAAGCTGCTCTGTACAGTCAGCCAGAAATTTACCAGCAGCTGTTGTGTGGAGTATCAGCAAATCCTAAATGCAATTCTTTAATTGGCAGTTGGTAGAGGGGAAAGATAAAGGGCATCACTGATCTATTTGGAGATGGAGGTTGTTTGTTTTGTTGTGCACAATAGAATTATGGATAGATGTTCCGACACCTCTGTTCCTCTGCCAAATGCTTTTGCTCTTACCAATTAGAATTCCTCAGACTGAGGGTAGCAGCCTTAAAATCTTAATTGCATTCATATTTTTCTGAAGCAAAATACCAAAAATGTAGAATCCTTCAACCTGGAACTGATTTTTTTTTTTTTTTTTTTTTTTTTTTTTTTTTTTTTTTTGAGGTACATTTCTAAGCAGAGTATGTCTGCAGATAGTGTTTCATGGTTGTTGCACTAGAAAGGATTTGCTGATAAAAACTTCCCTACAGTAAATTTAGCTGTGCCTATCTCTGTGATGAAAGTATACAAAGAAGAAAAAGGTGCCTTCAGTGAGCCTGGGGGCAGAATTATACAGTTAACTGGCTGGGCTGAGAACCAAGTCACAAGTTCACATACATACAGCAGATGTTTGTTCTGGAGGTGCAGACCTTCCCAGAGACTTGGGAATGAAGTTAAGCAGGGAATAGAATATCTCAGGTTGGAAGGGACCCATAACAGTCATCAGACTGCAATGAATAAATGTGTGTGTTTTGCATACTAAAGGCAGTTTGTTTGAAATACCAATATTTTTACTGACAGGAGTGAAGTCTGTTACACCAATTCATAGACATGTTGGTGGAAGGACCCTAAAGAAAGGTCCTAAGAAACTGAAAAGGATGGAGATCATGGAATCTCTTTGAGTAACCTTAAGTTCCATTTAAGTTTCTCCTAATATCCAACCTGAGACTCCAAGCTGTATTGTGTGACCATGCATTTATATTATCTGGACATTATATAAAGCAGGAGAAACAGGAGAAGGTTGAACACTATGCCCTTGGTATTATACCCCTGAAATATTTTCTCTGTTACCTGCTGGCCCCTAGCTGGATTGTTGTAAAATTGTTGACTTCTTCCAGCCCACACCTCAGCTCCTAAGGAAGGCTGTTGTGGGAAGCATTGTCTGAGGCCTGGATGTGCTGCATCACCTCCTCAGCATTGCTGTCAGCAGTGAGATGCAGAATTATCAAGTGGTCAAGTTTCATTTGCCTATGACAAGTCCGTGTTGCTTATTTCTGTGTCCTGCAAGTATTTGGGATTAAATTCCAAGGGGAAGTGTGCCTTCATCGCTCTGGAGATTGCAATGGAAGCAACAAGCCCCCGTTACTTGGGTCTTCTTTTTATTCAGTGTTGAGGTCTTTTTCCAGTGATCAGAGCCCTCTCATGATAAACATGGTTTGTTTCATGTATGATATTTTAACTGCCATAATCATGTGGGCCAACTACTTCTACAGCTCCGTGCTAGTCCCATCACCACCCTATGGACTTGAATACATCCAGTTTTTAGGTAGACTTACCCTAACATTGTTTCCTCCTGATGGTTGTGCCTCTCCAGAGCACACTGGCACATGCGGAGGTGCGGGAGCAGGCCTGTCTGTGAAAACCAAAGTCAGAAACTGTTGAGTACTTGAGCTTAGTTTCTATCACCTTGTGCCAGTTTATTTACCTCATTTAAGAACAGACCTCCATTTTTCCTTGAAAAATTCAAGCAAAAAAGCTGTACTGCATATGTTCTAAATATCTACAGCACTGCTGTGTTTCTCTGTTAAAAAAACAGAGACAGCAGAAGAAACTTTATTTTCTCGCCTTGCTGCTTGAGACCTGCAGAAAGTACACCAGGTCTGAGGAATAAACCTCACTTTAAAATCATTCTGATTGTTATTTCTGAAATGCTCAGTCCTGGAGCTGTAATAACAGTTACATCCCGATGAGAAGAGCTTCATAGATGGGTGTATCTTTTTGAAATTCTACAGATCATGGTTTATTAGCTCTCTGAGCCAACCTGAGAGAAGCTCAATCTAGAAGCCAGGCTTAGCTGATCCCTTTTCCCACTCTAGGTTAGCTGGCAGCTGAGTGTACTGCCTATGGAACTGGGAGCAGTGGGGCTGCTGGCCCAGACCAGCCAGCCTGTTCTGTGAGCAGTCAGCCTGTGCCCACCCCTGAGTTAGATCAGTCAGTTCTGATTTCCTGCAGAGAAACATAGAAGTTTGAAGTCCAATTTACCCCTGACACCAAAAGAGGCTTCTATGATACCCAGAATTGCTTGACATTCCCAATTGCCTGGTCTGTGTGACTGCCAGCAAATCTGTCCCACATGAGCAAGGGAGTCACCTGTATTTAGCAACCCCTGAAAACACGCTTATCAACACCATTAGGCTGCACTGTCAGATGATCTGACTACCTGAGAGTCATAAACACTCGGTGTTTGGCTGTTGATTTGCTTTACTCTATAAAGCTTGCAGGCAGGAAGGGAGAATCTTCTCAGGGCAGCCAGGTGTGAATATTAAAGCCAAATAAGTATTGATAAATGTCTATGCCAGGATTCTCATGCTCTGCAGGCAGGTCAGATTTCTGGATCTGTTTGTTTCCTGGACCCTGTTGCCTGTGTGCAGCCTGCAGGCTGTGCATAACTTGTACAGAACACAGGGGCTTGCCCCATGTGTTGTCTTTGAAGGCTCTTCGTATGCCCTCTGACCTGCAGGGAAGCAGCACTGGCTTACTGCTGATCTCCTCAAGGTTCTCAGTATCATTCTTAGTGCAGGGACTCCAGAGGTGCCCATTGCACCCAGGTACAGCCCCACAAGGCAGGGGCAGTAGATCCAGGAACGGGGAACTGTGGGGAAAAAGCTGCAGCCAAGGAAGTTAAAGCATAAGGTATTTAGACACAGTCTTTCTACAGATTTCCCAACAGCATTTATTTGGAGGCGAAAAAGAGTCCTTTCTGCTGAGTATTTTTGATGATCTTCATGGACAATCCATTTCCAAGCAGTTAAAACCCAAATCTTTAATGTACGCTGCAGACAAAGCTGTGCCTCAGTTTATGCACTATATTAAAATTAAAAGGGAAATGTTAGGTAAGGAAGGAGCTGAGAACACATCTAATCAGATCATAGATGTACATATTTGGTACTTTTTAGACTTAGACATTAAAAATGAAAATAGAATGAGAGAATATAGCTGGAATTTCTGAGTTCAGAGGGACCCACAAGGATCATCAAAGTCCAGCTCCCGGCCCTGCACAGGACAGCCCCAAGAATCACACCACGTGCCTATAAATTATGGGTAAGTACCAGCTGCATCTTCACAACCAGTAATTATCACATTCTAGGACACAATTTAGCCACCGGGACTGCCCTGTGCAAAGGGGAATGATACTTATTGGTAGTGAAAATCATCCGGGGTTAAAGAGCGGTGTTAGAGCTCCGCGGCGAGCGCCTGTGCCGGGCTGCCGGCGGTGCGGGCGGGAGCGGCTCGGGGCAGCGCTCCGGCACCAGGGGGCACGGCAGCGCTGCTGGCCGCATCTCCGCTCCCTTTCCCGCTGCTGTCCGCCCAGAGCGACACTTCCAGGCTGTTTCTGCTTCGGGAGTGGTTTAGCTGTCGCTGCGTGGGACAGGGAAGAAGAGCAGCCACAGCCGGGCAGCCCTGCCGGCTTGTCGGTGTGGTCCCCACGCGGCACCAGCCCTGCGGAAAGCTGTCTCAAGGGGAACAGGGCTGTTTGGCAAAGGTTTTACATCGTCCACAATGATTAACACAGTTCTTTATTATTTGCTACATAGAAAAGGGTCGCTGAGAGGGGTAGAACTTAAGCAGGCAAAAAGAATCATAAAATCCTAGAATGGTTTTGGTTGGAAGGGACTTAAAAAATCACCCTCGCTGTGGACAGGGACACCTTCTGTTAGACCACTTTGAAATAAATAGATGAAAAGGTAAGCAGTGTCAAATATGCATGAATTAGTGTTTACTATATTTATATGCCTGTGTTTAAGGGCAATTTTATGACAGTATTTCCTTACAAGAGCAGAGAAAATGATGTCTGGTCTAACTTGAATCAAAAACAAGTTGATGGGTCCTCAATCTGCAAGGCAGGACAGAGGACCTGGTGGAAAAAGGTGTGTGCACTGGAAGTTTGGCACTTGTAAAAGTGATCACTGTAGGAGCTGAACAGTGCTAAGAGAATAATTTTGATGCTTGATCAGTTAGAAAAACTTCACAGCTGAAAAGAGTTGAGGTTTCTATAATGGTTTTGATACTGTAACAAAATATGAACAAATGAGCCTTTGTCAGGTGACCAGATCATCTAGGACTTAACCAACAAGTTAAATCAACTCCCCTTTATTGTGGTCAGCACAACTTGATTTATTAATGTCTAGGTTAACAAAGTGATTGACAGCAGCTTATAGCAAGGCAGCAAAATCAATTGTACAAAGATCTGGAACTGGAGCTTTGCTGACTCTATTCTGATAACATTGAATGCACAGAAAACGTCACAGCTGGACTGTGCAAGGGTCAGTGGCCAGCTGAGCCAATAAAGGACTCATATGAAGGGAAGGCTTTCAAGGTGGGTGGATTACACTGCTTGGCAGGGGAGTGCTGCTGGGTTTTGCAGCAGCCTAGTGCATCTGACAGGTTTGAGCAGCTGCAGAGCCAGTCCTGCACTGGCAGTGTGGGCAGGGTCTCAAGGGCTGTGAGGGATGTGCCATCAGCAGATTGCTTGAGGGGCACAGGGATACCCAAAAGACAATGCCTGACATGAATTAGGTCTCCCAGCAGCATAGCTGCTCCAGGCTCCTTGGTGATGCAGCTGTGCCTGAGGGTACATACACAGCAGTCGTCCTTGGTCATAATAATAATGTCATTTCATCCTCTCACATGAGCATTTCTGGCAGTGGAAAGAGGCTCACCACTATTGATGATTCCAGTCACCATCTCTCCGGTCATTTTCTGAAGAGGGATCTGGATAGGCTGGATCAATGGACCAAGACCAATGGTAAGAAATTCAACAAGACCAAATGCCGGGCCCTGCCCTCTGCTCACACCAACCCCAGGCAGTGCTACAGGCTGAGGGCAGAGTGGCTGGAAAGTTGGCCTGTGGAAAAGGACCTGGGAATGCTGTTTGACAGCAGCTGAACATGAGCCAGAGTGTGCCCAGGTGGCCAGAAGGCCAATGGCATCTGGCTTGCATCAGAATATCACAGCCAGCAAGAGCAGGACAGTGACTCTCCCCCTGTACCCAGCACTGGTGAGGCCACACCTTGAGTTCTGTGACCCATTCTAGACTCTGCAGTTTGAGGTGCTGGAGTGAGTCCAGAGAAGGGCAACAAAGCTGATGAAGGGTCTGGAGTACAAGTCTGATGAAGAGAAGCTGAGGGAGCTAGGGGTGTTTAGGAAAAAAGGAGGCTCAGGGGTAACCTTATCACTCTGGAACTGGTTAAGGAATATCAAGAAAGAAATTAAGCCAAGGCTCACACTAGGTACAAAGTAATTCAGCTGAATTGGGTTGTCTTGTTAGGCCCAAGGGAGCACAGCTGGACATGGCACTGTGCTGGGCTATGTGGCTGCTTGAGCTGTGTGCCTGGTGTGAAGCAGGCTCGGTGTCACAGCAGCTGGACGGACAGCAAGGACAAAGTTGCCAAGTGGCCCTACTTGTCCCCTGACACCTGGTCCCTGGAGAACACTGGTGGGATGGGAAACTGTGCCTGCCCTCACCAGAGCTGGGCACACTCAGGGAGGCACTGGGATAGCTGGAGGTGGGTGCACGGCTTGGGGGTCCCATAGGGAGAGTAGCAGGGTCTGCGCGGAGTTTTTCTGGGGACAGAGACAGACAGTTTTCCCATGCATACGGAGGAGACTGCATAGAGATGGCTGGATTTTTTCAGAGATGTTTTTTCATTCCACCTTTTCCAGAAGATGAGCATTTCTTCATTTGAAAGTTCATAGTTCAGATCTGTGTTATAATCTAGAGTCAAAGCTCTTTCCATGAGCAAGAAATGTGCATTTTAAGGAAGAAGCATAGGCAGTTGCATTTTTCAATTATGTTCTTGTCACAGTAACTGGGATTGGGTACAGGTTTTGTATGATCTGTTCTGTATATCTTACCTGGCACTTCTGTTAAAAAATTATTAGGAGCTTGGGGGACACCTGTATCATCATCTGCTATCAACTTCTACTATTTCAGCTGTTAAGAAATTAAAGAAGTTAACCTCATCTCAGCTGTGGTCCACCTGCAGAGAACAGATATTGTGGCACACCCATATGGATAAGTGACTAAAAGAGCATTTTTAATAGCATGTAGTAGAAAACATCTAGCTGAGCCAGCCAGACAACTCTGTCCTCTCTGAGAAGTTGCTAAATTTCATTTGATAAGGCTTCCAATGCATGCAAGTATAAAAAAAATCTGCTACTTTTTGCCAGACTCCAGCCCTATCAAAGCTTCTGAAGATCTTTTTTTTGTATTTTTGAAGAGGACCTCCCTAAGATCAGCCCTCCAGACCAAAGGAAAATCAAGCCTGTTTCTATAAGCATTGGAGCTAGACACGTGTTTTGTTCCTTGTTTGGATCAGGTGTATGGCTGGGTGTCCATGTGTCTGCTCTCCCATCCCTGTGCTCCACTGAGAGAAGATCTCACCCATCACCACTCACTAGCTCCAGTGTGATGGTGCTGGTTCCCAGAGGCTCTTAGAGTGTTGCCACCAAATCCTGCTAGACCTTTGGGAATGATGTTCTGAGACAGAAGCTACTTAATTCAAAATCTTTAGGTAATTCCATCTCTTCCTGTTCCCTTGGAGTAGGTTCTGAACGACCTGATCAATGCACTCTCTTCCATAAGATAACAGATGGTCAGCAGAGACCACCCCATTTCTGCTCTGAAGTTGCCTGGCTTATGAAAGGAAAGCTTGAAATAAAATACATCCTGTGCTCTTGCTGGTGGTTTTTCCCAGATCCACAGAGAGTTTACTGGAATGCAGCATCCACCAGCACTGTGAGCCAGATATCCCATTTATGGGCTTTTATCCCTTTTATTGATGTCTCTTCCTTGTACCTGGTGATATGTAGAAATGTAAGACTGGCTTTGAGTGGTTATTTACAGAAATGTGAGTCGCTTTCCCAGGTATTTTTGTTTTCAAGCCTCTCTATCACCTTGGCATGAAGCTATTAAAAGTATTAACCTCTGGAACACCTTCATTGCAATTGAATCAGCAATGGGGTAACACCAGGTTTTAGGAAGGAAGAGTGCCAATCACTTATAAAAACTGATTCAAGTCCTGCCAAGTATTTTAAACCTTCTGGATATTTTTGAAGAAGAGGGAAGCTGTTTGGGTAATGTAAACTGAATGTCAAAGATAACATCTTCTATGAGGGGTTTTCTAAATGGTGCCAGGTTCTGATAAATGTAATAGATACTATTTTTTAATATTAATGTATCTGTCTGTTTTGGCATTGTGTTGTGAAGTTCACTTTAAATCATTAAGCTTTACATTATTAAATTATGATGGCACCATAAAAATGCTATACTTTGAAGAGGGATTAATATATAAATCATAATAGTCCTGATTCAATTCACAGTGGTTTGATTTCTCCATGGAACCTACAATCTTAAAGAGGTAGGCTGTTAAAGAGATCAACTCATTTATATTTTGGGTGCTCTTTTAGGTCCAAGTCAATTAGCTTAAAATTCTTCAACCATAAAATCCTTGTTTGCCATCTAGGCAAGTCCTGTAATAACCACACTGTACTTACTGGTATGTAGATTGGAACTGAATTATTTTAAAACTGTAATTCTCTACCTTAAAATCTTCTTCCTGTATTTTTTAGATGAGTGTGTCCTTTATTGGCCAATACATGATATATCAAATACTTCCATCCTGCATTTTCATGACCAGCAGTATGCTAGTGCAGTGCAGTGTGTGTTATTGAAGGTATGTAGAACTTGTTTGCACTATTTATTTGTCATTTAACTCCTCCTTTTGCTCAATTATTTGTCTTGTTTATTATTAGTACTTGCCCTTTCAAAGAAGAAAGAGAGCTCAAATGATCACCAGCAACCACATCATGAGTATTTTGGGAAGATTGCCCTTTAGAGATGTGCAGACAGTGTGCCCCCCTCCCATTCACAGCACAAAAGGTCTCACTTCAAATGGTTTTGGTAGAAGAGGAGCCTCCACTCACTCAACACTGATGGATGTCTCTGCTGAGTCACACGCCTGCCTCACGAGCACGGCAGGACTGGTACTCTGCCAGTATGGTACCGTGCCAAAATTGTGTCCTGTGTGGTGTAAGTGGCCATTCATCAAGTGCAACTGACGACATCCTGATGATTGAGTCAGGTTTATTTGATTTTTGAAGAGACCTTTTCATTTACATGCTGTAAGTGGAACAATCTCCTGCTTGCTATGATCACAGTTTCCCTGTTTCTTTTGCAGCACATACCAATATAATAACCTAAAGTAACACCTACATTACAACCATTGCTGCATGCCAGTAGATTTTACAGGAATATTTGACATGATTGCATGTTCCTGTTACCTTATTTAACACAGTGCTCTCTTAGTACTTTTTTTTTTTCTCGTAAATTGTGTCATTTCTTTTCTTAGGCAAGAAAAGGCTTTCCCTGTCACTTATTACCTGAGAAGATGGTAATGTATCATGCAAAAAAAATTGCTAAAGGAAACAATTCAGGCCACTTTTCTGTGGGCTGTAATTGGCTACCCAGTGCCCCCTGGTGAGACACCTCCCTACGCAGCATATCTCACCCAAGTTAAGGTCACAAGAAACTATTAGATCACCAAATTTGGCCTGATACATATCAAAGGCATTTAAGTTTCACCCAGGAATGTCTTTCTCATTACATATTAAGTTTTCAGGTGATAAAACTACACCATTGTCTAGTGCTTGGGGGCTGCTGAGGTCACTTAATTTGTTCAGCCTGGAGAAGAGGGGACTGAGGAGAAAACTTCACTGCAGTTACAACTTCCTTGTGAGGGGAAGAGGGGAGGCAGACGCTGATCTCTTCTCTGTGGTGATACTGACAGGATCCAAAGGATTGGCTTGAAATTGTGTCAGGGGAGGTTTAGGTTGTATATCAGGAAAAGGTTCTTCACCCAGAGGGTGGTTGGGCACTGGAACAGCTCCCCAGGGAAAAGGTCACAGCAGCAAGCCTGGCAGAGTTCAAGGACAGTGCTCTCAGACACATGGTGTGACTTCTGGGGTGATTCTGTGCAGGGTCAGGAGTGGGACTTGATCCTTTTGGGACCCTTCAAATTCAGAATATTCTCTCTATGGTTTAACAAGATCCCTCCCTGTGCCCCAGCAGAAATATTTCTTGTTCCCACCAGGACCAAGAAACCTGGAAGCCAAGGACCCCATGGCTGCATACAGACTGCACAATCAAGCAGAGCCAGCTACACACTGCAAGATAAAGCATGGTTAATGTGAACAGCTTGCTCACGTCCACAACACATGCTGCTTGGATTTGTACCTCTCCTGAGCATTACACTTTCTGATGAGTTCAACAAGTCTGAAGTTATACAAGTGCTGTGTTGCAACCCATCAGGGGCATAGTTTGATAACATGACATGACCTGGGTGTGTTGCATACCTTGAGAAATTGCCTGTGGGTACAAAGTCTGCTGGGATAACATTGGAGGATTGTGTGGGGTGGAGGAGCCAAACTGACACAGTTTTGTCCATAATGCCTATTGTGACTGCTCCTTGCAGTCTGCTGTCTCCTGGACTGGCCCATTGTCATCTCACAGTGGGCTAACTGGGACAGGTCAACAACATGTCACATACTGACAGCTGCTACAGTGTTGTGCCACCTGAGGGCTGATTTTACCTAAGACCTGAAGGTTACTGCATCTCCCTGTTATTTACCAGAATTGCCATATCTTGTAGCTGTGTCGTGCAACCTTTCTGACTGATATAGGCAGAAAGTGATTCCAGCTTAGAATTTACATCAGTACAGAAATGGCACCTAGAGTCCCAGACAGTTAAAAGATCTGGCTTGTTTTTTCACCCAGAACTCACAAACCCATGTAGAAGTCACATGCCTTCCTGGCAGACACATATGCAAAGCTTTTTGTTGACTATAGATGAATTTTCTTTGAACATCCATAATGAAAAATTGTTGATGATAGAATAATTCTGTCTTTTCCTCTTGAAAACATCAACACTGAATGAAGGATGAACCTACTTTTACATCACAGAACATTCCTTGATTTTGTAACAAACTGCCAGACAAGGAAATGGCTGGATGTAGAATTCCCAAGAGTGTCATAAAAAGCTGATTTCAGTAGGGTTATGCTGACATAAATACTGAAACAACATGGTCATTGATCAAGCAAAAATAGAAAGGCAATATTTTACTTGTTTTGATTACTGCTTTTTTCATAGTAACTTCATCACAGCCACTAAAACTATTTGAATTTTAAAATTTATAATTCTCTTTTAATATATATAATAACTTTAGAGAATCATAGAGTGGTTGATGTTGGAAGGGACCTCTGGAGATCTGCTTGTCTACACCCCAGACTCAAGCGTGGCCTCCTACAACCAATTGCCCAGGACTGTGAATAGATCACGTCTAGACATAATTACAGCAACACAGATATTTCCTTCTGATGCTCATGCATGACTTTTTATTCTAATTTCATCATTGGCTCTTTGAAAAGCAAACTTATGCTTTTCGTCATCCCCAGATGAACTCTTTGAGTGTCTATGAGGAAGTCTAATAATTTCAGCAGCGCTGACCTTGGGAATCTGGGTACTCCAAGATTACATGTTAGAGATCCCAAAGAGATTATTGACCCATTTTGGACTATTATTTCCTTTTTAAAGTTATGTTCATGAAAATATTTTCAATTCATTTTTTTGTAAAAGCAATTTTGGAAATATGGACTAAGACTCTCATGGTCTAGATTGGTTTTCCTGAATCTACCAATTTCTTTAAAGAGCTATTCACTGACTGTGAACTGCTTTTGGGAGTCTTAGCAGTATAGCCCACCATACTGTTTGTTCTTTTTTTTATGATAGTTTTTAAAGATTACTATACTTTTCCAATGAGTCCAAAATTCCCCATTTTTTACTTAGTTCCAGTTTGATTCATGACTGCACTCAACATAAAATATCTGTGACCAAATGAAAACCATGAACAAGCAGGAACTCAATAGAATTTAATCTTTAAGTAAGTAATTGGGGTACTGCCTGAGAACATATTATTCATTAAAAAGGGAAGGATTTTTTCTTTTAAAAGCCTTGCTGCTGCATACAACAGCTTTCTCTCACCTCACTGTGCTATACAGTTCTGCTGCAGATTTCAATCCAGTTTGCCATGTCTTAGATTCTCAAATATTTCTCACAATTCACCTTGAATATTGAACTTGAGAAAGGACTTAAATATTACAATCCTTTCCCAACAGAATCAGAGCATGATCTTCCTTCTGCAGCCTGGTGGCCCAGCTGGACAGGACAGCTCACTGGTCCCTGATGCTCCATTCACTGCACAAGGGATCAGCCTGTCTTCCTAACAAGTCCAGGTACTCTATAGTTTAGCACAGTTTTAAAAATCTATTTGGAGTCCTGCTGTCACTGCTGTGAACACAGCTTAATAAAAGCAATAATCTGGATATTACAAGAAATAACATCATAAAATGTATCTCTGGAGCAAACCAGGTTCCTTGTCCAAGTGTGCACCTTGTTTTTCAGCTGCTTCAAAAACAAAAGAGCAGAGCACAGCTTTGAGGTCTTACCTGTGAACAAGCAGCAACATAAATCTGATGTGAAGGAAAGCTGCAGCATGTTTGTGCAACCATGGCAGAGCAAGGTTAAGACAAGTATTGAGGCAAAATATGTGTTGGCAATGCCAAGGCAGGTTATAGGTTAGAAAGGGTCATTGATTTTGCAACAAAAGTACTCTTTGCATGTAGGTCACATGTTAGCCTCAACCCATCAGACACCTGATTCAGTATTGTGGCTTTCCTCATAACAGTAGTGAACTCTTAAACTGAAAATGTAAGAGTAAGAGTTACAGTTATAAAATACTTTATACAGTTATAAAAAGACTTTCCATCAGTAAGCAAGAAGTAGGACTCTTGTACATTTCTTAGTAAATTAATGCATTATCACATTTTTCCTTGTTGCTGAGTTCCACCCAAGATTGTCCCTAGTAAGCTACATGACAAGATGCAAAGGTTTGGAACAAGCCACTTCACTGTGCACATGAATTACATCCACTGCAGAGTATTTGATTCAACAGCTTAGCTGTTGCTAGATAATGCTGAGACCATATCCTAGGGATGACTAAAGCATATCTACTCCATTTTCTGTTTTCCTTTTAAAACAAAAATCAGCACAAATCATCACAAATACTAAGCCTTTTGAGACAGAAGGGCAAACACCAAGGATTTTTAACTTTTGGTCCTAATCCTAATTAGAAACCTCACTGGTAATGTTTTCATCATTGTTTATACGATCCTGAATTTAATAGGTTCCACTTAACTGGCTTTAACAAAGAACCAGATAAAGAAAGCTCCAAATTGGCAATTTGTTGAGTTCTTTCCCCACCACTTCTTAAACTGAGCTGAAAAATTGCATTTTGCTTGAAATGTGAGAAAAGATGCAGAAGACATTATGTAACATATGCCAGTACAATATCCATTGGTTTCAATAGGCCCAGGACTCATATGTGGTCTGATTTTTGTTCATAGATATTTCATTATTCATCATAAATCATAGACTCACAAACCCAAGGCCCTGCTGTTTTCAATGTTCACTTTCTGTCTCTCTCCAGAGCTGCACTTCATAATTATATGTAAGATACAAATCTCCTTAAAAGAGAACTCAGTGTCCTGTGACTCAGTTGTAAGACACAGATGGGGCCATGTTTACAGCCAGGTACAGTATATCTAACAAATTTCACAAATGCATTCAAGGTAGAAAAAGGCCTCCACCTCCAGTTGTTTTGGAGCCTGTGTGTAACAAAAAAAATGCTGTACTGCTTGTGCCTTGATGCAGATCTGCCCAGAGCATTGCAATGCCAAACGTGGACAGCTGAGCTGCCTCAGGTGCCAAAAGCAAAAAGGCCATGATGGCTCAGTGCTGCCCTAAGGTGGAGAAGCAGGCTGAAAGTAAGTCACTGCTTTGTGTGACAGGAGCACCCAGGAGATATCAGTGCCACACAGCAATTGCAACAATTTTGTCTTGTAAAAAAGAAAGTTGTATCAAACTTCAGGGTTGTCCTGTGCAGGGGCAGGAGCTGGACTTGATATTTCTGGGTCACTTCCAAATCAGGATATTCTATGATTCTGTGATGGTCCACAAAAAGCCTGTTCTAAAGGGTAAATTGGAAATGTAAAATACATAAAAAACCCTCATTTTCTAGAAAATTGTTCCAATTAAGGAACAAGAGACATAAAACCCAGTTCAGCCTTTAAGCTGCCGAATGCTATGAGATGGGTATTTCCTTGCAGAGCTGAGTCTTAGGGAACTTGGAGAACAGTCAGGAAAACCCACCAGAGAGTATTTGGTTTAATCCTTACTAATGAATCGACAAGGGTTTCGCTAGAAGACTGTATGTGGATTATTTTATTCCCAGCTCCACTATCCATGCTTTCAGATCAGCAACACTCACTTTTTGAGGTCCTGTGATTAAATGTGACCTGCCAGTTCTGTGGAAATTTCCTACTCTTGTTACTGCTCAGCCTCTTTGATGCTGTGTCTGTCACAACAGCCACTTGGTGCACTTAGAGAGACAGTACTCCTCGTCTTGACAGAGTATGTAGACAGCCCTACACCAACATGTTATTATGTTGAAATTTGTCCTCTTTTAACCTTACTGTTGCTATTTCAGGAGCAATTTTCATTTATACAAATTGGACCTAGTGAAGCATGCAAATATCAACTAAATGTGAACTCATGGAAATTTCTCCTTGCTGAACAGCAGCATTTGAGCAATTAATGAGATTTGTATTTCCTGTTCATAAATAAAAAAATATCTAATTTTGTATTTTTGCATGGTCTCTTTATTGTAATTCTGTATTCTTCACTTTCATTCAAAATGTTTATCCTTATAAGACAGCATGAAGTGGACTTTAACTATAACATATACCAAATACCTGGTAAGAAAAGACTGTCTCAGACCAGATTAAGACAATGTCACTAACTTCATTTGCTTCCAGTGTTTTGTGGCATTTTTGAAATATTCTAATGGTAAAAAAGGGTAATAATTTAGACAGGAACTTGCTGCCTCTGCCCCTTGGCTGTCACAGCCATTTTGGTATCAGCAGATTTCTCTTTAACAAGAGAAGAGAATGAAATGAGATCTGTTTGCTGGTAGGATTAGAATTCATAGATCAAAGCCACTCAGAGAATTTTGACATCATGCTATACAGCCACAAGAGATTCACAGTTGTATAAGGTAAAATAAAGCTCTTCCCCAGGCAGTTGTTTCCTGAAATGAATATGTAGTCTTTGTATTACTCCTTGGAAAAAGGATTTGGTACTTTGTCTTTCCTTAATGTTTGTATTTGCTATTTGTGTCATTTACTCTGTGTAAGAAGAAGGAAATTCAAGACATGTAATGTGATGGAAATGCCCCAAGGAAAGTAGCAGATATGGATGCAGACCTGAGTCACAGAATAGGTAAGGTTGGAAGGGACCACTGGTCCAACATCTGTGCTTAAGAAGAGGGGATTTTGCTCAGAATTGTGTCCAGACAGCTTTTTAACATCTCCAGGGAAGAGACTCCACAATCACTCTGGGCAGCCTGTTCCTGTGCTCAGCTGCCCTCTAGTAAAGAAGTTCTTCCTCATTTTCTGGTGTTCAGAGCCTCCTTCTACCTGTTCACCACAGGTATCTGTTACCCCCCTATTAACCCCCAAAAGTATGGCTTATTTTAATTTCCTGTATTACTTCATTTGTTTGGTAGTATTTGGAGGAACACTCTGATTTTCTTTAAATTGAAAATTTCTGAAAATATGTTCATTTGGACTAAACTTTCATTGAGAACCAGGAGAAAATTGGGAAGGTAACCCTCTCTGCCTTGCTCGCATAGGACAGACCACAACACAGCCACTGGAGTGCTCTTTAGGATATCAGAAACTACTGAAGAGGTTTCTTGTTAGTATAAGAAGGGCAGGAGATAAGAAGATATAATAATGGAGTGAATTTCACTTCAGGGAGAAATTGTATGGCCAAGGCCTGTTCAAAGCTGTAATCTCTTAACCTGGGCTTTCTTCCAAAAACATTGCAGTAAAGCATTCTTAACATTATCATTCTGACTAATAGACCTAGCAGCTGAAACAGAGGATGAAGAATTTTGCTATTAATGCTGATAAACTTTTACACTTGATCCTATTTGTTCTGTGTCAGGCCTATGAGCCCTTTGCTGACTGCAGCGTCTCTGAAAGTGTATTTTTAATGCAGACAGAGTAAAAGGCAGTGCTCCCTTTTTTTATTAAACAATTTATTTGGTAGTTTATTGCTACAAATCTTCAGGAATACACTTGAACATTGAAACCTATTAAAACCTGAACAAGTATCAATGTGAGTGTTTTCCCTCCTATTTACAGTATAGTTTCTGCCCTAGAAACTCTATAAGGAGTTACTCTACAACTAAGAAGCACTTAATTTTATATATATTCTTTTAAGGTGGACTGTGAGAATTCACACAGCATTATTTTGTTCACACAGTGTTAAATGATCACGTTTCTGAACCTGCTTTTAAAAGATTGTGATCTGACTCGATGACAGTTCTTCACCAAAAGTCCCTGGGTCTGCATGCAGTAAAAAGTGACAGAAATGGCAACTCCATTCTCCAGTGCTAGTTCTTGTGCTGTGGCCACTTCCATTAGCTGGGAGCTGAATATGCTAGGAAAAATTTTTTGCATTCCCTTGCCTAGAAGTTGGATTTGAGGAAAAAGAAGAGCAGCTCTTAGGAAGGATATTCCTATCCTGAGCTTGAACATTGAGCCAGGCAAAGCATCTCACAGGTGCTGCTGTCTTGGCCCCTAGAGCAGTCTAGTGTTGCCATCAGGTTTGCAGTAATATCTGTTTACATTTATACTTTCCCTTGAGTTGTCCTTCAGACCCAAGGCCCATAAAAGCCCCATTCAGTGATACTACCTCAATTATAGTGAAACAGTACTCCTACTACAGGAAAAAAATTATTGACAATTATACCATGACAAAAAAAGTACCTGAATTGTCAGAAGTCAGCATAAATCAGGAAAAAAATTATTTTTCCCTTTGGAAGAGGCCTTAGTGCAATAGATCAAGATAGGGACAAAGAAAATAGATGTTAACAAAGAAAAGAGTATATCTTGCAGAGGAAGAATTTGCTGAGAGAGAATAAAAATAATAAAGAGGGCTTGGTTCTCAGCCAGACAAAAGTTCAGCTGAGAATTAAGCTGCGCTTACAGCAACATGATAAAGGGGTGGGGCCTGGGGCCTGGCTTTTCTGGACTTCTAAAAATGAATCAGATGTGAAGGGTGAACTGAAAGATCATTGTATTTTGGAAAGGGGACCATTTCTAAATGATCTTTACTTTCATGTTCCTATCCTAGAATTAAAAAATAGAATATTAAAAACTCCATCCAAAGATTGTTCATCTGCTGGTTTACATCAGTCATCTCTGAACCCAAGACCATCAGTAAATGAGAAGATTTAAATTTTAAAGAGGACTGTGCTGGTTTGAGGGATTATTGCTAGACCTCAGGATGGATAATTGGCTCAAGAACTCTTGTGTCTGAGGTGGAAACTGGAGACAGAATTATTATTTGGCAAAACAAATGCTCACAGCCTGGGAGCTGTGATATAAAAATGTATAAAATGCATATATACATATATACAATACATGCATATATATGCAATACAATATAATACAATGCATATATACAATATACATATATAATGTAATATATAAGTGAATTACATACTTTAATATTGATCGGTCTTGCAACACATGATTACAATTATATATTAATACATGTAATTTTTTGTCATATACAAAACATAAGAATATATTAAGCCATAGAAAATTATAAGTCTAGAGTCTTTACAAAATCTAGATGGAAAATGTATTATTCATTATTTAGTATGAATAATACTAAATAATGTGATTAATAATAATTTGGTATAATATGATTACTAATAAATTAGTATAAATAATACTAGATGATAACTGTGGCCTCCATGAAGTTCCAGTCCCAAAACACTCTCAGACAAAGTCCTGGTATCTCCCGCCAAAGCTGAAGATCTGTGCTTAGTTTCAGTCTGGAAATAGGAGATGAAGTTTGGTTGCAATCTGCATTTGTTATCTCATGGAAAAGTACAAATGAGGAATCGCTTTTTATGAAGTAGAAACTCCCGTGTAATTTGAGTGTATGGTTGTTGATGTCAAAGGGAAGAATTTCATATAAAAGAAAGTCATGACACTGCAAGCAAAGTTTATGGTTTTATTATCTATAAAATGGGGCTGAAATATTTATATAAAAACAAATCAGTAACTCTTTTTGTATGTATTTCAATGTATAAATGTTTTCATTTCCTACTTTTCTCTCCTTGAAGACTATTACATGACTATTCTATTGGGCAATTTATAATATTAATTACGTTTTATGTTCTGGCAATATCTGCTGATCTCACAACAAGCAATGATCAGTCATACACCTTGTATCTTAACTTGTAATCTAGAATATTTCATCTACTAATAGCTGTGTTTGGAAAACTGTTACCAGAAGGACAATGAATAATATAGAAGTCCAGCTTTTTACAAAACAGGTGTATGTTATTCTTGTTATGCAACAGCAGCTGCAAGCCTTGACTCAAAATGGGTTGTGTTCTGCTTGCATGGTGACTATAATTCTGAATATATAATTCTGAGACATTTGATGATCAAAGGGCTGGAAAATCTGCCCTGTGAGGAAAGACTGAAGGAGTTAGGTCTTTTCTCCTGGGAAAAGAGAAGATTCAGGTAAGAGCTTCTCTACAGAATTTCAGGTTTTGAAGCATGGCTACAAAGAGGGCAGAGGCTCTCCCTTCTCAAGCAGCAACAAAGAGAAGGGACAAGGGATACCAGTTGTTCCAGGGCAGGTTTCCATATAAGAAAGAAATCTTTTATAAGGAGTACGATCAGTTATGGGAGCAACTTCCCCATGTGGTGGAGTTCCTATCATTGGAAGTTTTCAAGGTGCAAATGAACAGGAGGCTAGACAATCTCACCTGAGCTCTCTTTCTCATGAAAGGCTGTATCAGACAATCTTCTCATGTCCCTTCCAACCCAAGCTGTTCTGTGATTCTCAAAAATTTTGTAAAAAAAAAAATCCCTCCTGGTGTTCAAGAATTTAATTCTGGATGTGTTTGAAAGTTCCTGGGCATTATGGGTAAATGAAACATATCTGATTTTTATTTCCAAAGTTGTCATTCACAAAAATGTAACAGGTTAAAAGATCAGGGATTCATAAAGTCAAAAGGCCCTATGAATAAAGACATATAAACACCACTAATACAAGGTCAAGACTGGTGGGAGATTGAATATTTGTACTGTAGAATTGAAGCAGATGATTTTACAGTTAAAGACTAAAGTATAGTACATATAGAAAAAGATCATCCAGGAGTGTAAGTTGTTCAAGTCTGAGTAATTGAGTATTAATTAACTTCCAAGTCTGAGTAATTAAGTATTTTACTGTACTTATAAGGTATAGGTGAGGGAGAGCATGGACAGTCACTCTTCTACATCAACGCCTCTTCTGTATGGGCAATTTATTCAAAATCCATACTTTTATCTTCAGTGAAGGGAAAAGGGAGAGAGTGGTTTCCTTGGGCCCTTGTCCTCCTGTGCATTTTGGACATTAAAGTGAGTGAATGCGCCACTAACACTGTCAGCTCTGAGCTCGCCAGGCAAGCAGCCCAGCCAGCCCACAGCACCTGGGTTTTAGGGAACTATGGGTGTTTCCAGCCTGCTAATCACGTTAACTTGTGCTTATATTTTCTTAGACATGTCTAAGACTTAAGGACAGCATAAGAACTGTTCAATTTCTAGTAAACATGTTTTCTTATGTCTTTACAAATGCTGAGTCTGACTAACCAGTCTGAGTTCTAGAAGGAAGTCAATACCATGACGGATGTTCTTACAAAGTGCCCTAATATCCAGTGAGTCACATCTGCAGATAATCAAGGGAAATTATCACTTCTCAATCGTGGTTGTTAAACACAAAAAATAGGCCACTTGGCCTGTATGGATGAGAAGTGAATTTAAAGAATGAAGAAGCTCCATATGTAAGCAAGACATTGAGGTAAGTTGAAGGATGACTGTGTTTTACTCATAGATGGAAGCAGGCTGCACGGACTGAAAAGAGGTGTGTGAAGTCTAGACATTGTTTCCTGGCATAATCTTCCACAGCTTTCCTAGTCTGCCTCTATCCTTAAGGGGAAAATCAGACATGTTACTCTGCATGCTGTGTGTGAAGGGACAGCACCCTGGGAGAACTCTCCCTGGAGAGAAAACAGATCTTCATGAAACAGAAAGGAAGACAAAGGAAAAAAAATAGCACATGGGCACTGACAGCACCAAAGAAAATTAAAGTGTGTTCACAAGAGGCTGAAGAAGGATGCCAAGGATTTCTCTAGAAGCCCTGGTTTGTGCAGACACCAATACTCTGAGCCTTCAAGTGACCCTCCCAAGCTATTTTCTGACAAACCAGAAGAAATCCAACGTACACAAACCAGAGGAGGAGGATTTGAAAGGAGCCCAAATGGGGACTCAGAATCTGTTGTTTATTTTTTCACATTTTAAGAGTTCGTGGCATACTGTTATAATTCCATGTGACACTCTTCTAGAGAGAGGTGTTGGGGTGGTCCTCAATGAATAGTAGGCATTTATTCTGGCTTATACTTCAAATTTGAACAAAAACTATTTCTTAATCTGAGGGTCATATTTCTACTTTTGGCTTTCACTTTGCTTTTTTTCTTCACATACTTCATTTTATTCTTTTTTTTTTTTTGACAGAGAAACTCTGATTTTGAGTTTGAACTTGAATTTCTTTTTTTTTTTATATGCCCAAAAGAGACACTTTGAGCTAGAAAGGAAGGAGAGACCAGTAAGTACTCATAGCTAAACCTCTGTCCAGTTAGTCTTTGTGCATTGTGTCATGACAGTGAATATCAGAATTGTGGACTTTACAATTGCTAAGCCTCACTTTCCTCATCTCTAAACAAGGTTTTTTGATAAGGGTAAATTATCCATATACTTAAATTATATGTAAATCAGGCACCTAATATATGTATAATCTCTCAGCCTGAAGATTTCTTGAATTTAAAAGGTACCTGGGGGTCCTCTATAGGTTCATTTCTATCTGAGGGAGAAGCTTCCCCTCAATTCTACATCGTTATACACGAAATCATAATATTGCTGCTGGCAAGCTGCTGGCTGAACAGCACGGTGCTGGATGGTAGCTGAGGCACCAGGGACCTCAGCTGCTGTGCACTACAGAGTAGAAATGAGCACTTGCAAATTCCAGAGCAGTTTGGGAATGGCAATAGAAGGAACTGAACTTTTGAAGGCAAGAAATCTGCCTGTGGGTAAAGAGAGAAGGAAGGGGGAGATGGGTAATTAAGAACCAAGTGAGAAAGGTTAAAGAGTCATGAGCAAAGGGTATCGGGCAGCCAAGAGGGCCATCATCCCAGCTTTTGCTTATCACAGAATCAGGTAGGTTGGAAAAGACCCTTAAGGCCACTGGGAGTGAGGACAGCTGCCTAATGCTGTATCAGAAATGTCAGGAGCTCAGTTCTTAGGGCTCTTCCTAAGCATGTGTGATATATTGGTGCCCTGCTCCACAGGAGGATGGAGGTGAACACATGAAAGCAGCATTAAATATAGCCGGACTAGACAGAGAAGACTAAAAACACAAATAGCAGGAAAGAAAATATAATGATAAATAACTCTCCAATTGAGGAAGCTAAATAATCACAAGAGAGTAAACCATAAATAGGCTAGTATTAGGGTGGAAAAGATCTTTACTTTCTTTCTGTCAGCTGCTCCAGCTCATCATCTATATAACCAAAATATCTTTTAATATGAAAAGTGTTAATAATTGTTATCTAACTCCAACATTCAGACTATTTCTAAACCTTTATCACAGGCTATGCTTACAGACTGTACCAATAACTGGCTTTATCTGCAGTGCAGGAAAGCTACAAATGGAGCAGAAACAAAACCTTGCTTAAGGTCATGGAAACCATGTTGTGCTTAAAATTTATCAAAGACATGTCACACACAGTTAAATGTATAGGAACTGCTAACTGTAATCTTCAGTCCCCTTTTACCCAAACCTAATTGAGCTGAAGTTTGTTGATAGAGAATTTTAGTTTTGTGTTCTGTCTAATGAATAGATGAACAGATAGTTCTGTATTTTAGATTATTAAATTATATGGAAAGTAATTTAAGTATAAACTTGGAATATTCATCCTGATCCTTCATCTCCTACATTTTAAAGAGCTTTGTAATTTAGGTATATGATTGAATCAATTAATTCTAGAATAACTTTGTGAGCTGCCTAGAACTAACTCCTCAAACTACAGACTTGATGATGGCTGTGGTGGCTGAAAAAAAGGTTCTAAAATTTTCACTTTGCCTTGGCAAATTTCAAAATTAGAAAATATCACCTGAAGACTATTTGCTTCAGGCATATCACGTATGACAGAAAAACACCACAACAAAGTACAATCAGCAGAATATGTTTGAGAAGAATGAAATCTTGGAATTGACAACAAATTAACCATTTCTTGCAAATCCATGAAGTTCCGATGACAGCGAACTTTACATATATATTAGCCAGAAATCCAACAGCTCAAAGTCCAGTCCTGAAATATTCAGTGGCTGTTAATGTGTTTTCCTCAATACTGGATTTGATTTCTACTCTTAATCAGAAATAGTTAAGATTTGCATGTGTGCTGTCCTCATACTGACCACTGACTAGGGATTTGGACTATAGGAGGCAGTTGTCAGTATGAAAATATTTTCATTGGTTTTATTAGTCTGACTGCTTTTTTGGTCTTTATATACAGGAAAAGATCTAAAAATAAAATGAAGTGTACCAATTAGAGAGCACTTTTGGTAGTATAATTTGTTTCCTTAAGGGAATTTGTATAATTTATGTTGTCAAAGACTATGTCTATTAAAATTATTTTATCATACAATCATGAAATAATTTAGATTAGAAAGGATTTCTGGGCTTCATCTAGGCCAGATTTCTGAAGTAGAAGTGTAGAAATAGCTTCGATGCTAAAACAGTTTTCTCAGAAGTTTCTCTGGGTGCCTCTTTAAATGATCCATTGTGAACATTTTATTTTTGAATATACAACCAGAATTTCACTTTCTGCTTCAAATAAGAGTTTGTGCTTGCCCTTTCTCACCTTCCCCTACCTCACAAAGTGGAAGGCAGTGATTAAATTCACTCCTAAGCCTCCAGTTCTCCAGACTGAACTCCTTCAGACTCTGCCTCTGCGCTGGATGTTCCAACACCCCGAGCAGCTCCTGAGCTTCCATCCATCTGCACATCCCTCCCTCGTCCCCAGGGACCAGAGCCTGACAGGGTACTGCAGAGGCAGCACTGCAAATGCCAAATCATCCATTATCACATCCCTTACTGCTGAGGCTGCCATTAGTCCTGTAATCACTTTTTAGAACCAGCACTCGCTCATATAGAAATGTCTTTGAATACTAAAGACAAATTATTGAAAATATCTCAGAGATATAATTCTTCTTTGAGAATCTAGTTTGGGAATTTCTCTAGATTGTGCGAGTTTAAAGATCTGTATTTATATCTCAGAGTAACTAAACCCCTATCCTAGACTAATGCTGAAATATGAGAGGTATTATGAAAGAAATCAGGATTAATTTATCATGTTTCTAAGGAAATCACAAACCATTTCTTATCTTTCATTTTTTTGCCTAATTTTGCTTTGTTTGGAATCAGATATTTTGAAAATAGTGAATAAAGGGCAGAATTTTATGTTGTTTTTTTCTTTAAATTGAATACAATTCATATGATATTTTAATTTTTTTTTTCAAGAGCAATATTAATAGGAAAATGCCCAAGGAAATTGTCCCATTTTTCCCAACAGCCACAAAAGTGTGAGCATTTCTCTGAGTTGGGTTGAGTTCTTCCCCTTCCAGGAGCAACTGAGCAGAGGAATGCAGCTGAACAGCTTTGCTTAATTAGTCAGTTTATCTGAATTAAGGATGGACTAACACTCTTAGAACAAACAGTATAAAAGAGGTTTGGCAATGATGAAAAGGAAAAACTGAAGACTTGTTCTTGAAAGAATGAGTAAGAGAATAAATTTCAGCCTGAATTAAGACCTCAGTAAGTAGAATAATATATCTTTTAAAAGCCTTGCCTTTTACCCATATATTTGTGTATTTTACAAGCTGGGATGTTGAATTGGGGCATTCTGAACTAGTTAAAAGAAGAGTCTATGTGTGCTAGGGGAAGGTGGGTGGTTTGTGCTGTCTTTATTTTGTGCCCTTTTCACCTGTGTATAAATACAGTATATATGTGTACATATATATATATTTGTTGCATAGATTGTGATCTGTTTAAGGCTTGTATGCCAAGACTCCTTATGAGCTGACTAATGCTGTCTTCTTATAATCACATGGACTTCTCCACATATATATTTTTGTCTTTAATTTTATTGGGTTAATTTATTTGATTTGCATATTTTTATAACATATGTACTACAATTATCTTGGTACACATCAGATTCCAGGTCTTTCTTCCACTTGTATTTCCATCTTCACATTAATCCATTGTTCTGCTCAAATAACTCACGATATATCTTCTAGGTAAAAAGAAGAATGTTAGGTGATGGTAAATTTCTTTTCTTATTTTATTTTTTTAAATTGTATTAATAAAATACCTTAAAAGTGTGATAAGTTTGTGTTCCTTGACCTGCCTACAGAACTCGGACAACTTCCAGGAAGGAATTTTTCCTTTGGATATCTTTCTAATTACTATCACTGCTGAATAACTGATATTACAGTTGTTTGAATTAGCCATAAGAACCCCAGAACTGCCATCCCTTGGGACAGATAATTAACCACAATTTATTCTTAAATGAAACTTAACGTTTGCCATAAAATCCCAGGGGCATATTTGTATTTCACAAATTCTTAGTTCATCACATGGTGCACAATGGAGCATATTTATCAGCATAGCCTAGTCTAGTACTGCTACCTCTCACATTAGCATGTATTTAGTAGGCTCAGACAGGACTGTTAGAAAGTAATTTATCATGCAAGACTAAACTCTGCATTAGGGGTAGATATGCTTCCTAAGAAGAAGAAGAAAAAAAACAACAAACAATACAACTATTTATAGGAGCAGAAATATCTGTTACACCGATATAATGTTATGAAATAATGGATGTAGCTTGTCCTTTTTATATTTTCAAGTATTTGTGCATACTTAATATGATTCTTGAAATAGAAACCAAGTTAATTTTAAAGGCCAAGTCTTCAATTGTTCAAAGTATAAATATTATACACTGAAAACAAGTTTGGGCTTTTACTTATCTTCCAGGGTTTCCAATTATCTTCTTTTCCTTGGTCTGTGTGTCAGGATCAAGTATGGCTTGTTCTGGTCCAGACTAAGGTTAAGATATATACAGAAAAAAATTCCCTGTGGAAAATATGAACATGTGGCTGGACTGCAAATATGTTTGAGTGAATATTGAAGTCTGTGAAATTTCTTCATCAAAGTTTTTTTTTCTCTGGATTAAGTTTTGTGCATTTCCACAGAGAGTCATTCTGGTACAGGAGTCATGAAGTACATGAGCATGCTGTTTCTCAAGATCAGAGATAATTCACTTGGTTAAATACCTGATATTTTTTAGCTGTAGCTTGTGTCCTTCCAGGATATATCTAAGCTCAGTTTAACTTGACCAATGTGGGTTTAGCAGCCCTTGATCCTTACCCTACTAGTTCAACAATTTCACCATATTGTCTTGTCAACAGGAAAACTCCTTAAGATTTATTTCAGTGCAGTCCACAGCTTATTTTTTCCAATCTGCAGCAACTTCTGCAGTGACAGTAGGAGCACAGTGGTGAGACTCCTGCACCCACACAGTGAGCTGGTGCAAGCCCCCAGCCCAGTGTGACTCGGTGGTGAGGTCTCAGGTCTGGTTCTGTCCTGTGCCCTGCCCCACGTGCAGCTCTGTGGGCACGGGGCTGCTGTGCCTAACACTGCCTGTGGTCTCTGAGCCAGCTTGGAGACTCTCCACTCTAATCTCCTGTAAATCCGGCTCCAGGGTGCAATGATGATCACTTGGTGGCTGCAGATTAACAAGATTATATGGGGGCATATTCAGTTAAATCCAAGGCAGGACTTGGACTGGATTAGAAGATTCAAGACTGACTTTATAAAGTCAAGCCAAATTTTATTTTAAACCCAGTTGTGTGAACTGGATAGACAGAAACATAATAAAAAACTGTAGTTGTTTGCTCTTTCTGCAGTAGCCATAGTGCTCAGTTTGGGGTGAGGTGATAAAAATAGTATCAAGCAGGAATCTGCTCGGAGCACACTGAGAAGCTCTCTAACCAGGTGCATTTACTGCATGCCTCAATGCAGCAGCTAGGAGCAGACCTGACAAAAAGAGGCAGCTGTAGACGTGAGCTGGAGGAGCAGCTTCAGTGACCTCTTCACTCCAGGGACTTTCAAAGGCTTGCTCACCCCAAGACACAGGCTGTTGGCTGCTCTTGAGTGGCTGAAGAGATTAGGACTGTATCACTCTGCAAAAGTCACACCAAAAACAGTGTTTTTTTAACTCTGTGTGGTGAGAATGACTCCAAGACTCTGAACCTGGCTCTGTACTGGAGTGCCATGAACAGCTATGCCACAGCCTCAAGCTTTCCTTTGGCTGTACTTTTTTCCTTAGTGAATCTCCTCCTCATTGCTGCACACTCGGTACCATTTTTTCCAGTACAGGTCATGGCAGTGCCCTTCCAGGTCTCCTGGTCCAAGCCTGATCTGTAGGAACTGGAGGAATGAGACTGAATCTCCTTATGCCAAGTATGAGACCGAAGTAAAGTTCTCCACTTCCTGATGCTGTTACAAGGGATTACAGTGGCATTTCTAGAAACGTTAACACCCTAATTTTTTAGGGGAAAAACAAACAGGCAGTGGGTGTTAGTCTGTTTCCACAAAGAATGGCTGCTGGTATTGTCCTCCCAGCAGGTTTCTGAGTTGTAAATCTCTGAAACTATACATATGTCATGGCTATGAGAGACAAACTCAGCAGCACATTCTGTGACTCATTGTCCATGGTATATGTTTGTCTCTATAACCTTTGCATAGTCCTGAGTTGAAAACTCTTCAGCAAATTCCTCACGGCCAACCACACTCTTGAAAACTACCAACTCTTCAGTACTTTCTGAAATACCTCACTGATGTTTTAGAATGATCCTGTACTATGCTGGTCAGGAAGTTCCAGCAGAATAAGATGAAAGTGTATAGCATGACTGACTTACTGGGACTTGCCCTTTCTTCTTTTGTTTGTTTTTCTCGTATTATTTTCTTCACCCCAAGTGCAGTGAACTCCCTACAAAGAAGCTCTTTATCTGCTGGATAGTGAAGCAGAATGCCAAACCTGGGGCCTGTAGTCACTACTGTGTAAATATTTAATACCAACGATAATGGTTCTTTGGGAATAAAGGGTGTATCGCCCCTAATTGTTACTGGCATTGCTATTACAGTCTCCTGGATCCAAGCCAGGAGGTCTGGCAGATGCTAGAGGAAGCACACTTGGACCCTTAAGTGAGGCACTAATGTAAACACAACAGTGTGTCCTCTGTCAGTGCCTGCTCAAGCACTGTGTGGTCCCTTTGACTGGACGGTGCTGAGTCTGAGGAATTGCTGTGATAATTGTGAACCCAAGGCTGAATTCCAGTAAAGTTCAGGCAGAGAAAGATACTGGTTTGAAAAGAGTTCTGAGAAAAACAACTAGATTCTGGAGTCAGCTTCCAATTTACTAAATTTATTAGCAGTCATGTAGCTAAAGCTGAAAAATGCAGAATTTCTTAGATGTATCAATTCTTTACATTCTACTCAGCTTCTGTGTTCTTCAGAATGCTCTGTGTGTAAGATTGAATGAAAAACAGCAGGTACAGAACTGGGTATTTCAATGAATAATAATTTTGTATTACAGTATTAATGCTTAATTTAAAATGCCAGTTCCTTTTTTTTCTTAGCTCAAAGGCTTCCTAAGACAGGTGTTATTGCCTTTCTAAGGCTTTTGTTGCAGTGAAACAGACAGCATGAAAACCAATGAAATGAAGGAAAAACATGCTTGTTTTCTCTGAGGAATTACCTCGCTGATTTTTTTTTTCTTTCAGCTTTATTCTGCTACCATTAATGACTTAATATGAAGGCAACAGATTATCTTATCTGCCGTGTATTTCTTCCCCCACCAGCTGACTTTGTTCCTTACATACCATTCAGTTCCTTCCCTCCTGAGGGACTTAAGGCTAAGTACTTATCAACCCAATGCAGGCAGGGAATATGCAAGAGCTTTCTTGGGGAGCAGAGAGGTGTGTCCTGTGCTGCGTTTGGTTACTGTACACAAGAGGGACAGAGGGAGCCCTGAGCAGCCTCTACCCCTCAGGGAGGGCAGTCACAATTCCTCCGCCCCCATCGGCCATGCACTGAGTGAAATTCCACTTGTGGGCAGAGGGGTTGGCTGTCCAGAGCCCTTGCTGCTCACTGGGAGGGAAGGAAGAGCTTCTTCTCTTTGCCATCCTTTCTCTTGAGTGCCAGCACAGCAGAGGATGCCCAGAAACCCCCCATCTCTTTACTGATTCACAAAAGGTTTGTTTTTATGGGGAATCTTCTGGCTGAGAGGAGTCTGTGCATGTAATGTCCCAGGTTTTATCTTCTGGAGGAACTGTTCTGTAACTATGGCATTCCTTGGAGGCAAAAATATTCTTTAGTTCTTTCTTTGATTGCTGTATGTATAGATTAATCATGTGCTAACTTGCAAGTGGCTTTATTAAAAATAATTTCTTTCTTCAAGCAGTACAGTTATTATAACAAAATAGTAAAAAGCTCATTATAAAAAGAAACAGAAATTCATGGGGAGTTTCAGCTCCATGGCAAAAATTGTGAGTTGTAAACTTGGGGTCTGACATAAGTATTCTAACCAATATACAAGGAAACAATCTTGCAACAATAAGATCCAAAGAAAACGTATGGTGGTTTCTTAGAGTGTGTAGTAATTTATGTGGAAACTCATAACAGATAAATGGGGACTATTGTATCCTTGTTTGTTTATATTTAAGAGAGATCAAATATTTATGTCAATGGAAATTTTTTCACTCAATCTTATGCAATCTACTCTGAGTCTAAATACATTTTGAGAACTGTGAAGGATATTTTTCTTGCACCATATTCTTCTTTACAAAATAAATTAAGACATTCCTTACTCAGCCAAGGGTTCTAATTCTGTTTTACATATGTTACTTATGGTGAGGCAATTCAAGGGGCAAAGATTTACACTGATCTCCTGAAGACACTGAAAAGTACTGCACACTTAAGCTGAGGCTGTGATCTTGTATCTTTTTTTATCCATTATCTTTTTAAGTGCAAAGGTAGAAGAAAGTCATTTACAGAAAGCACCCTTTGTTTATCCATACAGTGTGAAAGGCAAGCAAAGATCACAGACTGCCTCAAGTCTCAAGTCTCAAGTCAAGAACATCAAAAGAACAAACCCATCTCTTTTAAATAAGCTTTTAAATAACTCTTTTTAATAAAAATCAGTATTAACTGATTTGGAGTAAATTTTCACTTCAACATTTTTGAGAAGAACAATACCCAAAATTCTTTCTTCCTGCAAGCGCTTTTTGGATCATCTGTCCTCAGAGGGAGGAGACAAAAATTAGCAATACCAAAGACTTTCTTA
The DNA here is from genome assembly GCF_036417665.1 of Passer domesticus. Lineage (NCBI taxonomy): Eukaryota > Metazoa > Chordata > Aves > Passeriformes > Passeridae > Passer > Passer domesticus. The sequence goes on from NC_087477.1 coordinate 70,883,247, forward strand.
CCTGTTTGCTTTTAATTTTGTTTCTATCTTTCTGTTCTAATTGTTCTAATGCTCTATGGTCTAATGGGTTGTCCCCAGTCTTTTTGAGTGCAACATTATGGCTAAATCACCAAAATTCTTTACTTGGAAATTCCACTTCCACTGTCATAGAGTTAAAAACTCTAAGGCTGAAAATCTGTAAATTAGGCAGGTCAAGAACCTGGTTTGACAGTGGGTACATCCCTCTCCTACCAGTAGACTCTCCTAGTGAATGTATTTAATGCTAACCGTAAGAGAATTAATCAAAATGAATACAAAATGTGTATAAAATCCAAATCCTTCAGTCTCAAATACCTGTGATGGTTGGTCAGACTCACTCAGCCCCACTGCCAGGGAGCTGGAGAGCCAGCTGATGCCAGGCTCTGCATGCTATCCTGTTTGCTCCTGAAGCAACCTGATACCTCCCAGGCTCCTAGTCCAGATGGGATTGATTCTCTCCCTATAAGCCCCTGTTCTAATCTCACTAACCTCATGTTTCTCGTTCTTCCCTTCCTCTGCTCCTCTTGTGAGGAAGGGTTTTGTTCCTCTGCCTGTAGGTGAGATTTGTTCTTTGTTGCCCAGTCACAGTGCTGAGAGGGCAGGGGTAGAAGAGGAGGAAGCTAATGGCTGTATGAAGAAAACAGAAAAATGGGAAAAAATCTGCTTCTCAGTTCTCATAATCTGGAGTATGTGGTGGTGGTGTTGGCGTAGTGGGTTTGTTTTGTCCTGTTTTGTTTTCCAAAACAAACCTTTCTAAGTAGCACTATTCTGAAACATGGAGTAGCCCTCCCTATCTATTGCCACATCCTAAAAACCTGGTTACCTCTCTGTACTTCAGGGATGTGTGTTTCCCAGTGAGTCTCAGGTTATAGAAACAAAAAGTCAAATTATAGATTCTATAATTTTTACATATATAGGTACAGCAAATCACTGAAGAATAATCTCCAGTCCTTCTCCAGAGTAAAAAAAAGGGGCTGATAAGAAATAGAAATTAACTACTTATTTCTGCCACTAGTCTATAACCCCAACTGCTTAGAGACAGTTAATCTCTATTTCTGGATTTCCTGTCAAACAAAACTAATCCATGAATGAGAAGGAAGAAAATGGGCAAGTAATGGAATAAGGGGTTTTCCTTCTTTTCCACACTGCACTAAAACAGAGGAATCATACCAAGGGATATGTCTTTCTCATGGCTTTATTTTAGCAGACAGAAGTTGTTCCTCATTCCTAAACTGTGTGTTACAGTGGAAGGGGCAATGAAGCTTTTGGCTCTTACTACAATTTTACTAGGAAGGAATTTTATGAACAAACATCATTGACAATAGGTAGAAGGAAAAGTAGTAGAGATTTGTTTACAAAGAGTTGTCAAATCAGCAACAGCAAAAGTATTTTGAGGTGTGCCACAAAGTTTGGGGAAGACATTTATTACTGTTCCATTAATTTATTACTGCTTCATAGTTTACGAGTTGGCAAGAGTCTTTTGTGTTCACACAACTATGACACATTTCAATTTAAGTTTAAAAGAAAGAACAAATAAGTAACATTAGAAGCTATCAGGATTGCCAGCAGAAAAAAAAAAACCTTCAGACTCTGCAATAGGAAGCTATTCCAGTGGAAATCTTTTTGATTGCAAACTGTTTTTAAAAGGATTAAAAAAATTTGAGCTCTTGCGCAAGTGAAGCAGATAGAACAAGATCAACAAGCCAGGAAAATTTGAAGGGAATTGTATCAACTCTTAGACTTGAACAAAGAGCTTGGAGTCTACACTGCTACAGAAACCAAATTTAATTTCATGCTAAAGCACCTAACAGTAATGTTGAAGAGGAGACACTGTAGTTAACATAATGTTTTGTCTACCTAGATGTCAGTATTTCAAGGCAATACCTGCAAACATGAAAGAACATGTAGAGAAGAGGACAACTTGAAAGAAGTCAAAGCCAGATTCCTCCCTCCTTGGACTTTTTTTAAAAAAAGTTAAGCCACATGTGATCTAAAGCTGTGAGATCTTCTCAGTCTCCACAGCTGCTTGCAGTTGTCACATTATCCTTTTCATTGCTTTCATATCTGTAAAATCCCTCACTTTGAACTCCAAGAATTTCCTTGGGAATTTGGGTAGAAGAATTTGTTTCAGTAGCTCATATCACTTCAGCTTAGAGGCAACAGTGAATTAGGATAGGTTTGGATGGTTGGTGTCCAAATGCAGTTGGAATCTTCTCCATGTTTGCTTTCACCTAAAGCTTACCACAACAAAAGTGTAGATCCAAGGAATAAGATCTGAGAAGTAACATCACATGTAATCTGCTGTCTCTAAAATCTGTGGTCAGTCAGAGATGGACAAACAAGACACAAACAAGCCTTGATTAGGCCAGAGAGGGCTGTGGCTTCCGTGTAACTATGTGTACAGGCATGAATCAGAGCAAAGATGTGCTTGGCAATGTGGTGCAATCTAATCTCTGATGTGGGAGATTATCTTGTCCTTGATACATCCTGCCCACAAAGGATACTAGACCTTAATCAGCTGATGTAGGTCAGGAGAGAAGTCACAAATGAGGCCTGAATGCCATAGGGCCTGGTATGGTACACACACAGTCTTTGGCTGTTATATCTGTTGTGGATTTTCGGGTGAAGAATCAGTATATGATTATGTCCCCATAAAGAGGCCAGGAACAGCATAATTTGTATTAATTCCAGCAGGAATTAAATTACTTACACACAGAGAAAGGAGTTGAAGAGTTAAAGCTAGGGTTTCAAACAAAATTGAAGCTGTGATAATTGCAGACAGCAGGATATTGGGGCAGTGCTTTGCACCTGGAGGGAAAAAAATATTAATCAAAATTATCAAGGATGGCGGGGGGCATGCAGCAGTACTGAGCCTCAGATAACACCATATTATGACCTTGCAGAGATAGGAGGAAAGGCAAGATGGGGAGAGCGGCTTAAGGAGTTTCATGAATGAATTTCATGCTTTAACTATATCATTTGAGGGGTAGACAGGAAATTATAGTAACAAAAGAACAGGGGAATGAATGGAGAAGATCATGAAAATTTTCCAAATTTCTGTTTCAAGAGAAATGGAAAATCTCTTATATCTGAAGAATATAGAATTTATCATACCATGACTTGAGGACCATTGAGAGCATATCAAACTACAGCTGACATCAGCATTTAACCATTTCAAGCACTTAGATTTATTCAGAGTGTTCCATGAAAATAGCATTTATGTTTGTAGTGTATGAACTTATGTGTCCACCCAATACAGCTTTGGTGGCAGGTCCTGCAGAGAGAAAAGTTACTATGGTATGTCATCATCTTCCTTCCTTTGAGGCAATAATTCATACAGGAGTAGGAGAGACCACATTAAATGTAGCACATCAGCACACCAGCTGTTTCTCAGAGGCTGGATAGAAGCTGCAAGCTCTTTTGCAACAGCAATTACACAAGTCAGTTTTTTAGTGCTCCTGCTTCCCTGGGTTATGTTTTTTGCAGTCTAATGAAACAATCAGGCAAGTTTCCAGCTGTTAGTTAACTGCATGTGAATTGTGTTTTTGAAGAAGGGGAAATATCAAACAGAGTCTCTAATAACTAGGGAAACACCATCATGAGATTCAGTTCATACAAATGCATGGTGTTTCCCTCTTCCATGGTGATTCTTCTCTCAATGTCTGTTAAAATCTTGAGTACAAAGTTGGAAAAACCGAATGCTGTGGCATTATTATCATGTTTGCTTGCAGATTATTAGCTTGCTCTCATACAGCTGATAAAACAGTAATGGTTCTATTTAAATGTCATACCATTTGTTGATAATGAGTTATTAAACTACAGGGTATATTTGCTCTCACTACTTCTGCAGAACACCATATTATGCCTATTAAACTGTTTCGTCTGAAGCTTAAATGCCACTCAGAAGATTCTTTCAGGGACAGGATTAATTATGTTGTCTGCATCTCGCTAATTGATACATGACGTATTATGGAACATCAACAAACAGTTTTAGAATTAACCATCCATGGAGCAGACCTCACAGTGGCATTTCAGACAGCTTTATGTTCACAATTCCGCTGTCAGGAGGGTGAGGAGAAGAAGAAGAGCAAATGTGCATAACACCAGAGAAGGATTTTCTATACCTATTGCTAACTAGCTCTCAACAGTTTCTATAAGACACTTCTGTTTCTGCTGCTACTGTTACCTGCCTGGCTGACCTTTTGTTTTTGACCAGACCTAGTCTCACTAACTGATAATCCAATCTATTTTATAAAATAAAATGAAAGCAAAAAGGTTAATGAGTTTGCCTATTTGCCTTGTGCCCCTCTGTAGTGAGATTTGTGAGTCATGGCATTGCAGCAGTTTGTGGGGCTCCAGGGCACACTCAACACTCATGAGGTGCACAAACCTTTGCTGTGCAAAAAACCACTCTGAAAGCTTGATGTGCACACTCTCCTCTTGGAGAGGGGATGGGCAGGGAGAAAAAGGGAGCAGGCATGCCAGACACTGGTGGTATGTAACATCCTGATGGGTTGTATTCCTCAGCCACAAAAAAAAAAAGAAAAAGTACAAGAATCTCTATATTTTTGCTTAACTACAATATTTCTTTTTCCAGGACTTTAGAAACAGACAGTGAGAAACCTGTGCCCCTCTCCTGCACAGACACTACAAACATGCTGTATCACAAATGAAGTAGAAAGAGCATAAGAACTCATCTAATAAGATGGAAGTGAAGGGGCAAGAACTTTAATTAAATCTTTTCTGAAAAGGAAATAAACAACTGAGCAAGGAATTTTTTTTTAGGAATCTTGAGAAGATTAAAAATATGGAGAAAAAAAAAAACTAATTAAATATTGTCCCAAAGGCAAACTAATAACTCAGAGCAGTCTGATAGAAGTCCAGTCTTCAAGATGTGATTGATTGCCTCTAGTCTTTACTTTTATTCTCTACCTCTTGCCCTAAGAGAGCACTTACATCAAGGAGTCTAGACTGCCTCTGTAGGCTGTAGTGCTCCATTTTGTTGATAATTCTGCTTTGCTACTTCTGATACCCTGCTTTTCCCTGTCCTGGAGCATCTGGCTCCAGCTCAGGTTTGCCTGTGCTCTGAGTGATCTCTTGCACCAGTTCCTGGCACTGCTGCAGCAGCTCAGAAAAAGAAGAATTTTGCCAAAACAGACATTTCTTGTCCCTAGAAATTCCTTTTGAAAATAAACATACCACAACACTCCTGGCAGAGGAGAAACCTAAGGCCGAGGTTGCCTGTTACACCATTTGATGGAGATTCCTTGGGCACATTGGGATGATCACGGTGTGACCACAGTGGTGTTTTTGTTTGAATTTCAGTAAATCAAGATATGGTCTGGCTGGTAAAGAAAAGTAGTCTTGAAGCATGTGAACTGGATGTCTTGTAAAGTTTAGGAAAATGAGAACTATTTTAGTGACTAATAGAGATACAGCCTGTGAGATATAATTGCTTAATGTAGCACAACAGGAGTGTGCCCAGGAACCAAGCCAATAATGCAGGAATGCACAGGTAAACCTGCACAACTTCACTTAGGAAGGGTATGGCTGATAAGTCTCACAACACAAGAATTAGGGAAATTCCAGATAAGTAATCAGAAAATAAGTTAAAACTGACAGCCTGATGTATGAACCCTGTCAAACTCATTGCCACAGGAAGCTGGAACAAACAATATAAGTACATTGGGCAAGTGACACAGAGGAATGGAAAGTGGATCCAAATACATACTCTAATGTAGGAAGTTGTTAAGAAACCTATTACCAGAATCTGGACACATAAACTTTCTTTGTTTCTCACTGCTTGAATAGCCAGTCCTACGCATTATAAGATGTGACTACAGGGCTGGACCAAAAGCAGCATGGCAAGCTTTGTGGAAGTGAGATTCTTTGTGTAATTGTCTGTACCTTGCGAAGGTTCTGCAAGGAAAGGACAGCTTGGGGAAAAGGACACATCTCCCTTCTAAGTTAGCACACCTAGTCCAACATCCATAATTTCTGTCCTTCTCTGTATCAGCTGTGAGAGTAAAGGCCCATTACAGGATCTACTGCTGGCTGTAGTCTGAAAGAGTATCAGCCTAAGGACCCGTTTATTAAGACTAATTTTATTATTTTTCTTGTTTTTTCTGTCTCAGAGAACTCAACTGTAAGCTTTCTAAGACTATTCACAATGGTTTCAGGATCTTTCAAAAATAGCTACATGTGGATCCATTTCTGTGTATTTATTAAGAGTTTTTCTACATTAATATGCATATAAAGCAATTAATTTTATCTGCCACTTGATGCACAAAGTGACTTTCTATAGCTCTTTGTAATCAGCCTTAGATCTGAGTGTCCCTAGTACACTTCTATGCGAACTTTCTCCTCACATTTGCCCTTCTTTTCAAAACAACTCAATGATAGGTTGAGCAATACAATTCTCAGATAGCCATATTATTGTGTGCTGTTCTTTCATTTAATGGAATTGATTTGATACAGAAGCAGCTTAATTCAGTATTACCAAGACCCAGTTTAGCATGGTGCTTTAGCACTTGCATAACTTGTTTGTGTGCTTAGATAGCATTTACCTGCATCCTATACTGGTCTGGAACAGCAAATGACCTTTCAAGTAACAAAGCCACAGGAAGTATTTAAAAACCTGATTTTCATGACAACCATAAATGGGAGATAAGGGGACCTTATCTTATAAACAAAACTCTGCTGTGCAGCAATCAGTAATTTCTATAATGGCTTGTGGAATAAGATGACTACTTTAAATATTTTTCTCAGTGGCTGTGTGAGCTACCTATAGATTCCTGTTTCTGTTCTCAGGTTAATGTTTTATTAATTGACAACATAAGTCTTAACATGAAAGTAGCGCCCCTTGAACCAACAGCAAAGTGGAATGCAGCAACATAGTGTTGTTACAGGATTTTTTTGCCATACATGGCGTGAGTCATGCACTTCGACATAATTCAGTCACTATCACACCCTGTTCATGTAATTGGCAATAAAACCAGGAACAATCTCACTGTTAGAGCCTTGCCTTATGTCAGCATTCTTGCTTTCACACACTAGTTTACACCATGAAATTACAGTAGCTTGTTCAATTTTCAAACCTTTAATAGCAAGAGTGGGCAGAGATCAACTCCAACTGAACCTTAAAGCCAGTACTTAAGACTGAAGAGATCAAAAGGTCACTACAATGAGAAATGCTGGAGTAAAAGGGAAGCAGAAAAGCTGGAATACAGTAGCTGTCAGTAGCAACACAAACAGAGGATATTGGGCTGTATAAGATGTCATACGAATTTATAACTTGGGGATTTCGTGTTGCTTAAGAAGCTGTGCATCTGTCTGAATACTTGTGAAGTTCCAGAGTAGGCTATCACAGAATCATAGAATCATTTACTTTGGAAAAGACCTAAGAGTGATAAGGTCCCTCCTGAACCTCCTTTTCTCCAGGCTAAACAACCCCTGTTCCCTCAGCTGCTCCTCAGAAGAGTAGCTCCTGCCCCTTCATTAGTTCCTTTGCCCTCCTCTGAACTTGTTCCAGCACCTCCATGACCTTCCTGAACTGAGGGGTGTGGAACTGAACATAGGATTCCATGTGAGTCCTTAGAGTGCTGAGCACAGGGGGATGGTCCCTGCTCTAGCCCTAGTCTTTCTCTCCATAGGAAAGTCTGGACCCAAAATGATGGCTTTCTGTCAATGTCCTTCTATTCTATAAAATGAGATAAAGGATATCTTATTCACTCAAAATTACAGTGACATTAATTTCATTTCTAACATCTTCCTAGAATATGCTGTTCTGCTTACATGATTATTTCCATGAATGATTAGACCACCTAAATAATTAGATGGTTAAAAACTATTACTTACCATTCTAAGCAAAGATTGAAAAGGAAGTATGCTGCAGAAAAAATTGTTTTATAATTCAACTGCAACTGAAGAAAAGATGATGTTTTATGGAGAATTCCTTTTGCTGTCATTAGTACCTACCAGCTGAGAGAGTCCTGCTTTTGACAAATAAAGACGCTGTACTAAACTTTTGCAGTATCTTCTACCTTCCTGTCTGGACATCACAGTTCAAGTGACTGGCTTTCAGAGCAGAAAAACATGGAACAAAAACACTGCTCAAAGCATTGTTTACTGTCAAAGACGAAACACACCTTAGATCTATTAAGAATTTACTGTTAACTGTGAGCCTGTTTCTATAATTGAGATTTTAAGAGTCTCGCTATTAGTCCAGATCTACTTATTACAGAGAAAGAGAGAACAACAGTGACTCAGCAATGTTACCCCACACTGCTCAGATCCTGCTCCTCTCCCTGCATTACACTCATCCATCCCCTCCCTGCTCCTCCCAAGGCTGATGGTTTCACCTTGGTAGGGGGTGGGTTATGACAGCTCACCTGCACCTCCAAGTCCTTTGGGGCTTTTTTTTTGCCTGCAACTCCACAGCTTCTGAATTTATGATATAATTGTGCCTTTTATGCATGTTTGATACTCTTTCTTTGACAATTTCTTTGTTTGACTTCCAGTCACCTGGTAGCAGTGATCAGGCTCAGCCAGAAGCCCGACCTGCCCTGGTGCTGAGGCAGCTCTGGGGCTCAGGTGAGAACTGAGTCACCAAGTCAGGGGCAGATGCAGCCCTGTCACCAGCAGGCAAGTCCACAGTGACAAGGCAGGTCTGAGTTAGTCAGGCCCACACTCAGGGTAAAGTTCAGTTTTACCTGGGCTGAGGACAGGGCTGAGAACGTCCCTCGGCGTGCTCTGCTGAGGGAGGTGAGGGCTGGCTGCCATGAGCTGCTGAAAATGGTAATAACTAACAGACTTTGATCCCAATATCTTTTGAAATGCAAAGCAGGCACTTCAGCCATCAGCATTTCCAGTGTTTCATAAGCCTTGGCAATGTAAGGGAGTTTCGTATCTTTACATTCATGTAATTGAAACTTACTGAGTGTGACGAAGCATTTTTTGTACCATTTTTTAAACTACAACAAAAGACATTGAAATGCCTCCGGAAATCACAGCTAAAGCTTGAGACAGGAGGGAGGACCTACCTTACCAGATTTTTCTTTTACTCCCCAGTTCCTCAAAGTGGGGAAAAATATGTCCAAAACATGCAAGGTTTTACCATATTTACATATCAAGATTTAATTACACAAATTAAGGTAGTGCTATGTTGAAGCCTATTTTTGTATTACATTTCCTACCCCTACTTTTAGAGGGGAATACTTTGATAATATCTCTTAACCTTCAAGAGAACAAATGGTGAACAACTACTTGCCAGGTTTCATGAATCTGAGAATAGAAGAATAATTTGTTACACAAATATCCCTGATTATTTTTAGTCCCTAGATGAAGAAAAATGAAACTTCAAACCTAAAACTACAGCTAGGCAAACTAAAAGAGTTTGACTTATCTTGAAGCAAAGCTAGGATTGGGGTTATTTAAAATAGCTGGACATGTTGGATAGGGCAAAGTTTGGCAAAGTTTATTTTCCTAGCTTGATTTCCAGGACTGACTTTCACAAGAAAGCAACATGAGTATATATTTCTACCCTGGGCTTGTTCTGCATCCTTTTTAGGCACATTTAGCCTTGAGAGGAATGTGTGTACTCCAGGCTCAAGCAGTGCTTGCTGGTCTCAGGGGACTGGAGCCTTGCAACTCAAGACTTGAGCAAGCACGTGACTGGCTGAGGTTGCAATGCATGCACAGGCATTTTGATCCCTTCCTCTCCACAGAGATCAAGAGTCATGTCCAAGGCTAGAAGTCATTATATCAACGAGGATGATCCTTGAGTCAGGACAGAGAGCTTGGTCTGTAGGGTTAGCAATTCAACTGATCTTTCAAAAAGATCACCAATTCCCTGAAGATTTTGAAAAGTAATAAACAATTCCTAAGTGGAACAAAACTGTTCAAATGTACTGGTCTCAGAAATTTTGAAATATTCTTTGTTGTTCAACCAAAAGGAACTTAGATGCTGGACACTCTGCCTTCAGGATTGAGTCTAAATTTCCCATCCTAGGAGGGCTTCATTTTGTGGCATCATCCTCCTTTATAACACAAATTTGTGTTTTATAACACAAATTACTTGAAAAGTGTTTCCTTTCCACCTGGAGTGAACCTGTACAAAGCAGCAGCTCTGGTTTTACCTCAGGGCATGACCTCACAACATAAAAGCCTTCACTTGTCAATATTTAATTCAACATTTACTAAATGGTACATAGATGTTAGGTTGATTTCACTGGTAATAACTTTGCAAAGATTTAACTAGCTTTACTCTACATGGAGGGTAATGTTGGAAATAACCCTAACATAATAAAAACCATTAAACTCATGGCTCATAAGATTTTTTCTGAATGATGACACACCAGACTTGCATGTGTACATAAGAAAAAATGGTTAAAACAACACTAATGGCCAACACAGCAAAGAGTAATTATTAACCACTTTTTCTTGCAAAATAGCTGGAAAATACTTTGCTGGAGCTTATCCTATGAACTGTCATATAAAATCAACAAAAAACTATTTTAAAATATTCAATATTCTTGTTCTGTTCCCCCCAGATATGTTTGATCTCCTTGTATAGAAGCATAAGGATTTGGAAATTTTTGATTTTTAAAATGAAACAACTACTAAATAAAAATGGTCAGTGTCCTGGCTTTTCTCTCAAAACTGTGGTTTTAGCAGTGCAGGAAGCAGTGCATTTCATCAATGACATACAGCCATAAAAAGACACCAAACTCCATTTTTGGTGGTTTGACTAAGTGAGAAGCTAGATTTTGTCTCTTTCACTAGCAAAGTATTTATGAATATTATTAATTTTCCTATGGAATTAGCTTAAAACTAAACTGTATGCTACTCCTTTCCTAGATCAGAACATTTTTGTAGATCCAAAATTTTAGCATCAGTTTGAGCCTGCATTTCCAAAGGGACCTATCCATCTTTATGTGTGAATGAGAATTCACACACATAGTTATCTGCTTATCACGTTTTCTCTAGCATTTGTGTTTCCAACTTCCTAACAATGAAAAAAAGCATTGCAAACAGCAAATTTTCACAGCCTTCTGTTTGAATAGTCTGTAAGTTTTTAACATAGGCTTGTTTGTAATATTTTAATTTTTCTGTTTTGCTTATGATTTCTTTCTTGGGTGATTTCTGACATACAAGTTCATGTTTTGGTTGTGCTATTTCTTGGTCATGTCTGTGTAAGTTGCCCTTGAGATGGTTTCTTTGTATTCTTGATCAAGATGAAACAGGGCAAACTAGTAAACCTGAATCTATAGTTTGGGAAAACTTGGATCAAAAAGGTAGTTTTTTTAGTTTGAAAGGATTAGTTTTATCATAGAATGGGCTTCAGTGATTGAATTAATGCTCTTTGAGCATGCATGTGTGTCCAAAGCGTACATAACTATGTAAAACTTGTTTTATAATGTAGCAGTACCAGCTTTATAGCCCTTCTTGTTTATTTTCCTGTCCTTATGCTAGTCATGGGACATGCTGAGCAACAAGCCCTCTCCAGTAGTGACAGATGCTACAAGGAATTAGAGCATCTTGGTTTTAGTTTTCATAACGTAATCACCTTGGGTTAATTTTAAAGTTGTAAAAGTTTCAGTTAAAATGCAGATATTTTGAAATGAAAATTAAACATATGCACGTCTGGAAGGCATCATCTCTCACTTGTAGCTGAGATAGAAGGTTTGTTTGAAACTCACCTGTCTGCTCCCTCATTCTCACTCCAGAGAATAAATCTATTTTCTTTTAGCCACCATGTTACACAGAGCTAAAATACAAGACTGTATTTCTTGTTAATTGTAAGATATTGGATTCCAAGGCTAAAGACACTTTTACATAAAATATGCTAGGGGATCTTAAGGAGAATTTCTTTCCTGTTGCTCAGAAATGGTGTTTTCTTTGATTAGCATCTTGCAACTGGAGAAGGATGTCTTTGTTAACCTGAAGAAAATCTGATGCTAATATCTTTTGAGAACCTCAGCAAGGTTTATGTAACAGGGTCAGAGGTGATCCGTAGAAGCTGCCAGAACAATCACAATTTGAAATACAAACCAAGTACCACATGCTCAATAATCCCACTTTCCCCAAAAACAAGGTTACTTCAAATCCCAGCCAGAGTTTGCAGTTTCAGCCAACTCACCTCTGTACAGTGGTTTCACTACCTAACATATCTTGGATACCTTAACATCTGCAAATTTAGGAATAATCCAACTAAATTACCTATCAAGGTCATTAGAAAAATGCTGATGAGACTGATTTAACGTAACTTGAATTTTACAAGAGAGCAATACATGTGGGATCAGGGAGAAGCCAAAGAGGATAGCACCTTTTTACAATGGAGTGTTCTTATCTCTCTTAGCTTTGGGATGTAAGGAATTTATAACAAAGTCAAAACTGCTACACCCTTGTCCTGATCTATATTTAGCTCAATTTTTAAACTAACACTGATATGGAGCACCTCTCTATGGCAGAAAGCCAGAACAGCAGACAAGGTAAATCTTTTTTATAGACTACTGGGAGGTTAATTGGTGTACAGTATATTCTGTACCTTCTATCATCTTGCAAAGGGGTGAATCCTCACAAGTACCACACACCATCTCACATGCTGAGCTAGTGGCCACTGTGAAAAGCTATTTACAGCACGTGGAATGCTGTGGGTGTTCCTCAGTGGAGCCACTTGTAATCAGGTAAAAGTATAAGAATGCAGGTCCTAGCCTTAGGCACAGGCATTTCAAATATCTAATGGTTCAAATTCGGGAAGCAAAGTTTTTTCACGGCTTGTGGTATCTGAAACAAAGACCTCTTGTAGGGTGTCACAGCCATACAAGGCAGTTTGTTTTCTACTGGGCAAAAAAGAGACATTGCATGAATTCCAGCTGAAGCGTCATACTATTCTTTGTTTTTATAGTTAATTATTTATTACTTCTGAAATGGTATAAAAGAGTTAAATCTGGCTTTACATTTAACTCAATGACTTAGTTGTCCCTATTTTAGAGAAGAAGTCAGCAGCAGCAATTCTGAGGAGGGTTGCTTCTGAGCTGCACTGAACTTCACTGGAAGAGAAGAGTACTTCAGATAAGTGGTGAGTAGCATCTAAAAATTGGACTTAACACCTTGCAGCAAATCTAACAATGTTCTCAAGGGGTTGACTTGGAGAGGGAAGAATAGATTTATCTTGGTATAAACCAATGTTTTGAAATTCATAAACAAATAATTTCCTATGCTATCCAAGTACTCAGCTTCTACGTAACTAGTCATTAACTCTGAAATCTGTCTTCCTCTCCTAGTGTAACACATTTCTATGATAAATAGCTTTAATTTTCACCAGATTTTTGGAATAAAATCCACTCAAAACTCAACAACAACCCACAACAAAACACTTCACTTTGAGATAGAAACTCAATCTCTCTACTACTCAGTATAAGAGATCAGATTGTGACTTGTACGAAGTATTGAAATGCAAATATAATAATTCATCATTTTGCAAAGGCACTTTAGGATGGATACTCCAGGTACGGGAAAAAAATACATTTTTTTTCCCCACTCAATTAACTAATTACTTACGAGGCACATATTTCTGGGAGCTGAGGTGTCTACAGTATTTGAGAATAACCTTTTCTAAATAGTTCAGCACCATAGGAATGCTCTGTGTCTAATTAAAGTCATACTCCATCTGATTCCGTCAATGTTATTCTAATGCTGAGACTCCTAGATAGTTTTCATAAACAATACAGGAAACATTGACTTGTACAGTATCACTAGAGTCAGACTAGATCTTTTCTTGAGAAGAAAACAATCCCTTCAGTTTTTAATGGAGTTCCATTGTACCTTTTTTAACCAGGTAGTTATGTCACATACCAGGATCTAATAGTCTGTTACTGCTTTGGGGACACAGACACTCAGAATGTGTTCTTGTTCTTCACCTTGGATGCTCTAATTAATCAATCCTTTAATTAATCGATGGTGGATTTCTTCTATGTGAGTGCGTATGTGTGATTTATGGTAACAGGGAGAGGAGAACATTCATTGTAGTACACACCACAAACCAGGGGCAGAGGCATCTGTCGTGAAGCACAGGCAAGTCCTCAGCTTGCATGTCTTACACTGCAAGAACAGCTCCATTTCTGAAAGGCACAAGCACTCAGCCATAGAAAACTTCTGCTATAGCTGAGTAGAAAAAAGATAGCAGCACACAAGCTATGGAATAAGAGTGAGATGCAAAACTTTTCTCCTCCATGCTCTTTTGCCAGAGTTTTAGAGCTGAATAATAATAAAAAAAAAAAAAAACAAAACAAAAAAAATTAAAAAAAAAAAAAAAAAAAAAAAACAAAACCAAACCAAAACAAAAAAGGTATTTTGAAACATGGACTTATTTCCAGTACAAAGCATAGCAAACCAAAGTAATTAAGGTGGGCAATTTTGCCTCCCAAAGGCAAAAATTATTAGATGTCAGTCTATCATGGACAATGAGATTTACTGAGTCTGTTTGGGTTATTTTTACACCAGTATTTTCCAAAGCTTTGCCATTCACACCTTTCTGTGGTGCTGTCTCTCTTGGTGCTTTTTTCTGCTTTTAAAAGAAAGAAAACTATATTGTGCTACAGTTGAGAGAGATGTGTCCTGAGGGGTATAAAGCCCTTTCCATCATACTAGAGGTCATACTAGTTTATAATTACATGTGAGTTTTGTCAGCTGGAGGCTGCTCTTCCACATTTCTCCTGTCCATAGTGGTGCAATGTTGCCACAGACATTATTTTTCCATCGAGATTGTACTTGGGAGACAGAAAGGGAAACTGTGCATGCCCATCATGAGGAATTTGTGACAGGAGAATCTTTGATATCACAGATAAACTGCCTGAAGCTTGTTTGTGTTTTGCATTGGGTGGGGTGACCAGGGCCTTGGTGTTGGTCCAAGCTCATCTGATGAAGATGGCAAATGGGCCCTCAATGGCTACTGAGCCTTGTGCTCAGACTGGACAACTATAATTGATCCAAGCCAGGTTTTATACACTTCTTAGTCTGGCTTGGTTTTGTTGGTTTTTTAACATCTGTGTCCTTTAACTCAGCTTTTCTGAGGTGATCATCTCCTTGGTGATTTCATCATCTAACTTAGCAAATATGGCCGTTTAGAATCTTAGTCCACCTGAACTGCTCCCTTTGCATATTTGCTTTTTCTGAACAGCTTTCTAACAGCTTTTATTTTTCCTGACTTGCAGTCAGTAAGTGAAAGTTGAATGTTCAATAGAAGTTCAAAATGAAACCTGGATTACAGTAGGTTTATTCATACCTCTCCCAAGTCAGTTTGCTGCGCCAGTCATAATGTTCCTTTTTTGTGAGCTGCTGAGCCTTCCTTGCCAAAGCTAACAATTCACAGGACTCAGCTGGATTCCACGTCCTACCAGTGAACTCAACCCATACATCACCAAATAAACTGTTGGATAAATAGATAAGGAAACTGTAGCTGAAATGGAAGATGCCCTGGGCCTGACATAAATGAGCCTTTCCTGATTTGTGAGTCACCTCCTGACTAACTGTACAAGCCATGGAACAGAAAAATCTAATCTGCTATGACAAAGAAAAATAACGAATTAATATCTTTGGATTGACAACTTCAGCAACTTTACCTGATACTAGCAATATGAACTTCAGAGGGAAGGAATACTTTTTCACATTATCTACTGAATTTTTTCAGTAAGCAATAAACAACAGCATCAGAGCAAATATGAGCTTTTCATTCCCCTAAGTGGATCATCTCTTCCTTAGATTTTTTCAAACTCTAATTTCTTATTTTTTGCATTAACTAGAATGTCTGTTGTGGATATGGTAACATTCCTTTTGCTACAGTCAGCTGATACCTTAACAAAGTAAAAGAGAGTTACCTGAAATATAGGAAGGATAGCTCAAGCTCAACACTTCAGCTGATGGTGCATTGCTAGCAATTAAACTTTCCAGACACAACAAACATATCTTAAAATGTTTTCAAGATGTTCTGAAAAAAATTCAGCCTCATAAAAATAAGTTTAGTGAGGGAAGGCAGACACAAGTTATCCCTGCTAGTGGCTTAGCTGTGAGGTTGTGTCTCCTTAGATGTTTAGCAGATTGTTTCCAATTTTGCTGTTTGTGTTTCAGTGCTATGACCCATATACTCTTTATCTTGTCAGCTCTTGAATTCCAGTTTGATGATGCTTTGTTTGTGCTCTGCCAGAACCTTCATTAATTTAATTATCTAAATTATCCATATATGAAATCTGTATGGGATGTGGGACCTTCAGTGAACAGGCCACGACGTTATTTTTCATATACTTGTTCAATGTAGCATGGGACAGGAGAACTGTTTGATGAGACTAAGCCTCTCTCCTATAAAGTGAAATACATTTCCCTGAAACCCCTTTTTGAAGAACAGTTTAGAGGGAATTGACTAAGGTCCCTTGAAGAAGAGGAAAAGGAGTTGTTTGCAGGTTGTTAGTATTGACTGCACTGGTAAAGAGAGAGGGAAGAACTTCACTTTTCTGGCTTTAATGCTTCTAGGATGTTGCTACCTCTCTGGTTTCTCTTACTTAAAAGCTCAGACTGGTTGCTTGGAACCATCTGGTATAATGGTCAATGTCTCACAGAAATGATTCCATCCTAAAACCCTCTTGTAAGTGTGATGGCCTCAACAATCCAGTGTGCTACTTCACCAAACTGCCTGTTACTGCCCATGCCTCATGGCTCACTGTCTTGTAGACTCCTGTCTGTAAGACAACTTGTATTCAGGACTGGATCTATCACTACCATAATGGCCACGTAAGCAAAAGTCTTGAAAGGCACTCTCATCTCAAGATGTTGAAGCAGAATAACACACTAATCCATGTTCCAAATTAATTGAACAAACTGGCAGACTGCCCAAGATCATACAATGAAGCACCATGTAAATATCAGACTGTCTCTGAAACCAGTTTAGTTTCTTCATAAATTAAGATTAAAATGCTCTTTAACATTATTTAAGTACATATGGTGGCGTACAGGCAAACATTTGCTTGACAGAACAGTAAATAAATGGACTCTTCCTTTACAAATGTGCAATGACCTAACTAGTATAGGTCTAATAATCTTTAGAATCACACCAACAATTAATCCAACGCCCTGGCTGGAATCCAGCCATAATAATGTAGTTCCACCTGACTGACTAAACTTCTTTTGTAGTTGCAGTGGGTCTGATGCTCCTACTCTAATAGAGACAGCATATCTACTAAAGAGCCTGTATCTTTTTTCCCTCCTGAACAGTAGCATAATTTCTCTTCTTTTCCTCCCTCAGCTATTATTTCACAAGGTAACAGAATGGAGAGCAAACAGCAAAGCAACAGCATGAGGAAAGAAAATAAAGCAGTAAAGAAAAAAGTGGTGAGTGAATTCATCAAAATTTCTGTCAAGGCATTTGTTTGTTATTTATTGACTGGAGGTAGAAAATAATTATAAAATAATTATTTGGAACCTATATGAATACTTACTCTTTTTTTGAGTAGCATATGTTTAGTTTCTGTAACTAAACAACAGTGATTGGAAAGGGTCAAAAATTGGGAGTGTGTTAAGATGAGAAATTATGCACATATTAATCACACGTAGCCATGGCATTTGTATTTGAGTATGAACTGAACTACTTGCACCCATTTAACATGAAACAAAACAAAATACAGGTGTCTTATTCATCTCAAATACACTCTATATATTCTGGTGGCTTGATTCTCTTAACTTGACTTTTTATTTTTTTTTTTTTACTCTTACAACAATTCAAAGGGATGGTAAATGTTGTCCAGATCCTCTATCAACATGTACAATAATTGCACACACTCATGAGTGTCCTCTGGCTTCCTATTCAAACACCAGTCATCTTGATTTGAGCCAATAACAACTCGAAGCTGCTGCATCATAAACTGTTTTCCAGCCTGTATTGCTCAGTGGCATTACTTACTATGACTCTGAGAGCTCTAAGATAGTTCTGAGGCATGTAACATATCAGAAGTGAAAACAGCTCAGATTTACACCAATATCAGCTACAGTCACTTGGGGACAATTCCCAGATGCACTTAATACTCATCATTGCCAAGTAGAAGGTGTCATTTAACTCTTAGCAGTTCAAAATTCTGTGTTTGCAAGTAAGTACCTTCAAATATAATAGCTGAAAGCTTTTATCTTCCCCAGGTGGCATGTCTAATCCCCATCCTTAACACAGCAGTAGTGTGGCGTGTCAGATCTAAACCTCCTAAGGCTGTGGAAGCATCCTTAACATCTTAATTGGCCGCAAGTCTTGTGGTACCCTCACTTTCCAGCCTCGGCAGCACGGGAAGTCTTCCCCACCTTAGTCTAGAGTCTTGCTCACAGAAAGGCTGCCCGGATCTCCACTCGGGACGGCGGCAGGGGCCCCTGCAAGCCGTGGTCCCCCAGCCCCACTGCCACTCGGCGGCGGGGCCGCGATGGGCACCGAGTCGTGACAGTCCCCTGCCCGACGTGCTCTGCTGGGCAAATCCCCGCGGAGGGACGGGGCCTGCCGGGCAGCCCCAGGCACGGCGGCGGGCGGGCACCCTCTCTAAGTTATGTGCGAGCACGCACAGAGTGAGCTCGTGTTCCCCATCGCTCGAGTCCTGCCCGCAGCCCCGGGCACCGGCTCTGTCTCCTCCCGAGAGCCGCCTCCTCCCGCGGCCGGGACAGGGACCGGGACCGGGACAGGGACAGCGACAGGGACAGGAACAGGGACGGGAGCAGGGACAGGAGCAGGAACAGGGGCAGGGGCAGGGGCAGGGGCAGGAGCAGGGACCGGGACAGGGACAGGGACAGCGACAGGAGCAGGGACAGGGACGGGAGCAGGGACAGGGACGGGAGCAGGAGCAGGGGCAGGGACAGGAGCAGGAGCAGGGGCAGGTACAGGGGCAGAGGCAGGGGCAGGGGCAGGGGCAGGGGCAGGGACAGGGGCAGGGACAGGAGCAGGGGCAGGGACAGGAGCAGGGGCAGGGACAGGGGCAGGGACAGGAGCAGGGCTGCAGCGGCCCCGGACGCCCCCGAGCGCCGGCGCGGCCCCCCCGCGCCCCCCGCGGCCGCGCCCGCTGCCCGCGGAGATGCGCGGCCGTTGCGCCCGAGCGGCGGCGGCATGGACGGAGCGGCGGAGCCCGAGGCGGACGCGCTGGTGAAGCGGGGAGCGGGGAGCGGCGGCCGCGCCCGCCGGGGCGTAAGTAACGCGGGGCAGCTTTCCGTGCTGCGGGAATGCCCGCAGCCCTGAGCGCGGAGCGGCGCGGAAGCTCGGCCTGTGATGCCCAGCCTCGGGGAGGATTAACGGGAGAGGGGGTGATTGCGATCCTCTCTGGCGGGGTGGGGAGGATGGTGCGCGGAGGCTGAGGGAGCCGGAGGCTTCCCCGAGAGCCGGGAGGAGCTCGGGTTGCGCAGCCCTTCCCCGCTCGGGAAGTTGTGCCGGTGCAGGGAGGCCGGCGGGCAGAGCTGAACACTCCGCACCGCCGAGCCGGGGCCCCGAGCGCGGGCGGGGTCAGCGCGGGCCGGTGCGTGCCGGGCCGGGGGCAACCGCGGCAGCGGGGGAAGCGCCGGCCGGCGAGGGCTGGGCAAGGCGAGGGCTCTGCTGCTGCTTCCTCGCTGCTGCCCAGGACCATCCTGTTGAGAAGCTCTCAGGGCAAGGGCAGAGCCAGGGAGAAAGGGACGGAGGTTTCCATTCATCGCCCGCAGCCCCGAGGGCAGAGCTGCCGGAGGGACCGGGAGCTCGGGCACCTGCCGGACCTGGGACTCCCCAGCACGGTGCTCCAGAGTCCAGCTTTCCTGTGCCAATTAGCAATATCTATTTAAAAATATTAAACTTCCTTATGCATGCATGCAATGTTTACCACTAACAATTGTGCTTAATTTTAGTCTGAGGAGGGGGCTATAACTAACCAAGGTACAATACTCTAAACTGTGTTTTGAAAACTGAAGTGCAAACTGTCATGGAGTAAATGAAAAAAAAAAAAAAAAAAAAAAAGAGAAAATTGAGATTCATGGTAGCCAGCGCAAATATTTCACTACTCACTGAACAAGGACTGGAGCTGAGAAAAGCATCTGTAGACCACAATGCACTAGGATCTGTGATTAGACCAAAAATGTGGGCTTTCACAAGTAAGCAGTCCTCGGGTATCTGCAGGTCTTTGCTGTGACTGCCATGCAGCTCTCCTGGCTGAACTCATTGCTGTGGTGATGGTGACACGCTCCTGCCCCTGGGCTGGCAGCAGCGACGCATGAGCACACGCATGGCCGTGAAGCCAAGGAACACCTATGAAGGAGGCGTGGTCGCCTTCTTGTTTCCTGGCCATTTTAAAAGACACTGGGGGTTGTGTTTATCTTTCCTGTCCTTTTACTAATGTTGCCACAGGGTAAATTTTTTTTTGAGCAACAGTTTGATTTTTTTTTTTTTTGCATTCTTGCCTCATTGTGCTTTTGTCTTTATCTGGTGTTGCTGAAACCTGAGCAAATATTTAAAATAGTGAATTAAGAGACAGGACATGGAGAAGTTGAAGTCCATGTTCCAAGTTCCAAAACCTCTGAACTGAGTGAGTCTGAAGTTTTCTGCAGCAGCCTGTATACCTAAAAACTCCATGGTATTGAATAAGTTTCTAAACCCAGTTATCACAGTGTGAGATTTTCTAAGCACTTCTATGATTTGCCCTGCAGTATCTTCCACTTAGCCTCACATGCATATAATTTGCCTGTACTGAAATTTTTGTGCATTCATTGATGTTTTTAATAACCATTAGGCTATATGTTCCAAATAATTTTGATTGCAGGATTTTTCTGATGTGTCTAATGTTGTTGAAGTAGAGCCCTTTAGAAACAGTTCATCAAGATTACTGCGTAACACTTGGGAACTCACTGTTTGTGAACCCTTTGGGAGCAGCCTGGTAGACCACCAGAAATATTTTCCCCAACATCATTCATTCAGAGTAGTAGCAATTTCTTCTAAGTGCAGGAATGTTTGTGCATAGCAGAGAAATAATGAGCACCCAATATGAGGTGTTATCATCAGAAGTTAAATAAAGCCTTATGTCAAGTTTCTACATTTTGTTAACAAAGTAATGGTGCAAATTCTGAGTGTGTGTGGGGCAGGCTCATTTTAAGAAGCTGGCTAATATCAATAAATTGTGTTTGGCTTATGTAATGATCTCAACGGGATATATTTCATACACAAGGCTTTTCACCCCCTGCACACTTCCTCCTGACCTGACCAAAAGCAGGCTGGTTAATGAACTGTGTAATCTCTTAAAAGGTTCCCACATCATGTGGAAGAAGTTAAAAACACTCAGCCGTCCTGCAGAGTGCATTTTGAATGCTCAGAGTTGGCAGATACGAGCGTGGCAGACCCCACATGTGCTGATTGCACACCCTGCTCCCCACCCTGGCACCTGGGCATCTCATCCCTCCTGCACAGGTCACAGAGCCCGTGACAGCAGTGTGGCACAGGAGCTCTGGCACATGCCAAAGCCACGGCGTGTTCACCTGCCCTGCTGTGCCCACAAGGCTGGTGGAGCTCGTTCCAGTCCCCTGTCACTGCAGCTGAGCCGTGTGTCAGCTACACAAACTCCTTCATGCTCAGGACCTGCATTTTCCAAAGGGAACACACAACTCTGTGCAGCTGACAGAATGTATTCACTCACTAATCTGGTGTGGTCAGTGATATAACTGAAGCTGAGTTTCTTAGGCCTGCTTAAGCAGGTCTTCCTCCTTTTGGAAGGATTGAGGCTTCAGTGAGTGAGGAGGCTGGGCATAAAGAGCAGTGAGCTGTGCCTGAAATTCTATATTCTTATCATAGCTGGTTTTTTAAATTGAAAACACATTAAAAATACATCCATTTCAACACATTCAGAGTTGTCTTTCATTATCTACACAATGACATTTGCAATTGACCAGCCACCCAAACACTTACTTCAATGTCTCTTGGGAATGGCTGGGAATGGTCTCTTCTGCCATATTCTGTGATCCAGCAGAAGTGAATGCCAGAAAGTAATACTGGGGAAGTTGGAAAGGAATGCAAATGCAAAATCTCTCAAATCAAAGCAGCTCTACCTTTTATTCAACAGCTGATGTGGAAGCAGAAATTGCAGATTTGGGCTAAAAAGAGTGTGAGGAGGATGAGGGGAGGAGCCCTGAGGAGGCAGAAGTACAGGTGTGCCACTGGGAAAAAGGGCACCGGAGAGTGTGTGTGGCAGCAAGTTACTGTTGGAAACTTGCATTCGGATTACAAAATGCCTAGTTTGTAGGCATCATTTTGATGTTTTTGGTCACAATTTCACCAATCCTTTTGGGCGGGGGCGGGGGGTGTGCACACCGCTTCATGAGTTTTCAGCCAAGTCGAATCTACACACAGACCTGTTGTATCACATATATGCTGTGCCTTACTTCACTGTGTTAGTGAAATACTGTCAACAGTTTCCTTTGCTGAGATTATGCTTCCCCAGCATTTTACTTTTTGGTGTGGGAGCTGCTAGAACACTTGCAGCAGAACTCTGTGAGGTTGAAAAGAGTTCAAATGTTCACTTATGCCTCCATAGATGTTAAGTGACGTGCTGTCACTTCAAATGTAACATTTCTCAAAATGAGCAAGGGGAAGTGTTTTAGGCTGTTCTGCAGCAAGGACATCTGCCTGCACGAGCCATGCAAGATAGCTAAGGAGTGTTTAAAACCTGAGGTATATTAATTTTGAGTGTATCAACAATGGCTGTATCTTTTCTTTGTTTTTCAGAATTGGTCTGGGAGTCTTATTGTAGCCTCCTTAACTGGTGCTTTTGGGTCGTCTTTTCTTTACGGTTACAATCTGTCGGTGGTGAACGCTCCCGCAGGGGTAAGTGACTGACCAAAGCGGAATTTGAAAGCAGTAGAGGGCAGCCTTGTCCAACTATTGTCTCCTCAGCATCCTGCCTTTATAGTCTTCCTGATTACATAGTAGGAGGGGATTAAATCTCGTATAGTAACGTTGTTTTGCCCAAAACATTCTTTCTGCTTCCTGTGAGGTTTTCACATAAATTCAGTAACTGTCAGAGAGCTAAATGCTGCTGTTGAGATGAATGGGTGCACATGCTTTGCTTCTCATTCTCCCAGGTCCAGGCTAAGCATGACTCTTCTTGCACACTTTTATGTGATAAAATATTTTTAATATCAGACTGGTGAGTATTCAGTGGCTGCATGCACATGTTCAGCAACTTCTGTTCATGTGATCCAATTCCAGAGGGTTGCACATTTCATTCCCACAGTACTGATATTATAAATAATGCCTCTGGTTTCCTCTTAAATAATGGGTCTCAACTTCTGTGTTTTGTTGTGATATCTTGTTTGGTTCTGAATTCTAAACTTCTTCGTCTATTGGCTGCAACATGTGGGATAGATTTGATGAATAGAGCACTATAAAATCAATATACAAAATTCTGGGGATTTCATTAAAATATCAGTTATTACAAATGGAAATCTGGACACTTTGTTTTTACACTGGCTGTCTAGTGACCCTCAATTCAGTCAAGCACAGCAGGAAGCAATTCAGTGGAGATGCAAACAATACTATTTTGAAAAGTAGCTAGTAAATATTGGGAATTAACTGCAGAAAATCCATCTCAATACAGTTCCTTTCCAAAACTAAGCTCCTTCTTTTATGAAAATCTCCTATTAAAATATGTGGCTAGATTTCCGCCTAAAAAGATTTTTAATGTTAAAGGTGGATGCAATATTTATGCAAATAACAAAAGAAGCATTTTGTAAAATTTATGTTCTATACGTGGATTTTATTTGGTAAACTGTTGACCCAAAGAAGTAGGAAGCGACTCGGCTTATAGAAATCTTTAATTGCTTGCTTCATAACTTCTGTGAGTTTTCTTCAAGTTCGTGTGATTATATACTGGTTATTCAAGGCTGGATAAACTGGGTGTTACCATGACATGTCCAGTCATCAATTCACCTTGCAGTCATCAGAGGATAAAAACGGCTTAGAAAAAGTCAGCAAGAAGCTGTAATTCTGTGAGCAATAGTATTGATTGTCCTGATGGAAAAATCCTTCCTGCACTGCCTTGGGGCTGTCAACAGAGCAGTGAGAATGAGCCAATTTCTAAACTTTTAAGTACCATTTAAAAATGGACTGTCCTGGTAGTTAGAGCTTTCTGTCAATTTCAGTTTCTGTAAGGGAGAGAAAGGATGATGGGATGTGCTCCTTGACAGCACTCAGAAAGTTCTCTTTGATTCATGCAATAGATTACAGTGGTGTGGGTGGGGAGGTTGAAGATGCAACCCTGTGAAAAATGCTAAATTCCAGGTTTTGTGCTTAATGACACTTCCAGGATTGTCTGGTTTTGTTTGAAATCTTTAGTGTGGCTTTTGTGCTGAAACTGGGCACTCTGCTGATGGCTTTGGCCATACCATTACAGGTATGCACAAAGTCTCCCTTGGTGTTCAGTGTTTGAGTGAGAAACTTCATAACTCTCTTATTCATGTTAAGCCATACTTTAGCTAGGGCTATGGAGTAGTCCTATGACAAGGAAGCTGTGTAGTTCAAGAAGAAAATAGCACTCTGTCCTCTGGCACTCTCTCCAGCTCCAGCACTGCTGTGTGTCATCCATTTCAGGACCACTTCCCTGTCCCTGTCCCTGGAGCTGCAGTGACCAGGTTGAAGGGAAGAGCAAAGGCTGAGGTCATAGCCATGGTGGGGAATAGTGAGCCATATCAAAGCTGTGCTTCTTGCAGCACAAGAAAAGGAACCTCTGCCCCATCTCTTTTCTCCTGTGTATGACACAATGTCTGCTGCAAGGTGACCCTTTGGGAATACTGATGTGAGATGACTGAGAAACACCAAAGCTGAGCATCTTGTAGCTGTAGCTAAAAGCAGCCTTGTAAGAGGTTATACCGGGAGTGCAGTAATTCCTAAAAGTTGTAAGCTGCATTTCTTTTATAAACTTGGTAGGAAGAATAATTTCTTGTGGTGACATTCAGCTTACTGCTGACATTGTCAGACTGTCCTTCTTTCCATAGGATGCAGGGTATCTTCTGCCCCTGCTTACTTCAGTGCAATCTCTCTTGATGCTGAAGTTCTGCAGCCTTAGAGGAGGACTGTATAATCCTTTGAGAAGTAGTGAAAAAATGTCTGATTACAACAGTTGACTACAACACAGAATGTTTCCAGGATTCTTGAACTGGATGTCAGCAGGAGCTGAGGGAGTGAAGGAAATTAATTTAAGACTGAAGTGTTGAAGAACTATATGTAAATTCTTGTGTCCCCTTTTCTTTCAGAGCCACAGATTGTGTCAGCTCATCAAACCACAGGGGAATTCGCCTACAGTTCCCATTGGTGGGCTTTACTTCAGGTCATCTTGTGAGGCAGAATTAGTCTAACTTGCAGATTGTTGCAAGGGGGAAATAAGCTGCACATACTCTGTTCAGAGCTGAGATTTCTTCCCACTCAGTTCCCTGTAGTTCTGTGGGAAAGAGCATGGCCCATCACAGGTATGATTCCCTGAGAAACCCAGAAGTACAAGTTTCCATGGGCTTGTTCAAAGAGTCACCAGAATTTATTAAAAACATATGGGAGCATTTGGCAATAGGAAGACAAAAGACTTAATTGAATACAAGATTCTGTCTTTTTCTGAGCTGCATTTCTACAGTTCATTTCATGGACTGATTGTGAAACAATGATGTGCTTTGTGCTCTGTGAGGGAAGCAAAGTCGCTGCTACTTTCTGCTCTGCAGCCCTTGCCCTCGTCCTGCAGGAGGCTGCAGCTCTGGGTTCCTGTGGCACAAACACACAGCCTGCTGTGACAGCTGGTTCTGCAGTTGTCACTGTGTGTGAATGACCTCTGTAGCTATGGGTATGACGAGGAAAATATTTGTTTTGTTTTTAAAATATACCCATTAAATTTGTATATATAAAACTTTATATATTCCTTATATTCCTCTTTTCTTTCTCCTCCCAGCACTACTAAAATAATGAACTGAGGCAGATGAGAAAATAAGATACTGATATCAGTCAGCCACCATTTTTGTAGGCTTTGTTTACAGGCTAAAATTTTTGTATACAGGTTTATGCTTTTAGTGTTATTGAGACACCTGATCAAAACCCCCAAGGGAGCTTTTACACACAATTTAATGGATTCAAATCCAGTGGATTTGTTATACCAGGTTTGTTTTGTTTCATGTGCATCTTCTGAAAACCTCTGTGTTTTATTAACTTCCTACTTATTGGCAATGGAAGTGCAGAGAGAGGTGCTAGTACATGTCAGAACATCCATCTATCTGTTACTAGCGAGTGTTTTAGTTTGTACTTTCTTTTCCTGAATATATGCAGTTATTTGATGTCTCCTTGTAAATAATTAAGCTATGCTGAGAAAATTAGTCATAACACAAGCAGAGAGTAATTTACATACTATTTTTAGCCATTATCATTAACAAGAAATGCTAATAGTGTTCTAAAAGTGTTTTCTCTTAGTAATCATTACTACCAGAAATTAATTTTGAATAGACAAGAAGATGTCTGAATCTAAATATAATCTGAGTATTGGTGTTAAAGAACTAAGGTGTTACTGCTTTATTTAATGGCAGATTAATTTGGAATCTTATTCTGAGACTTCTAAATTATTCAAGCTCCAAAAATTACTTATCTTTTTTATTTTTATTTTTAAAATGGTTTTAATTTTTTTCCCTGTCTGTTTAGAAACATTCAAGATAGGATGGGAGAAATAACCCTGTTCTCTTTTTAATTCAGGGCACAGGAAGTTTACTACAAATTTGATAGATGGAAGACAAGACATTGTACATTCTACTGTCACCTTTCTTAGGTATTTTGTAGATGGAGAGGTGATGAAAAAAACCCTCAAATAGAATATTTTGTGTGTCCAAGGTCAGACTTTAGGTAAAGTTTGAAATTTCTAGTTTGAACAGGGAAAATGTAATGGCTTATTATGCTGAGAAGAAACTGGGAAGAAGTAATTAAAGATATAAGATTAAACTTTTGATATTGTAGAGCTTGAGAGCTTTTCCCAACTGTGTTGTGCCTTCTGCTGTAGGGACTGCAACTTCCTGGTGCTGTATCCTCACCAGAGCATCAGGCACCACAGTGCAATTCCTTGGTTTTGAAACAAGAGCAACATAAAAACAAGGAAGCTTGACTAAAGAGAAAATAAAAAGGAGATGTCTCTGCAGGCAAACAGAGACTGTTAAAACACTCTCCTGGAGCTATGACATCTTTGCCTTATAAAAGGTTAAGAACTTAGTCTAATTAAACATCAGGGAAGGGAAGTTGTTAGAAGGCATCCTTCAAAATCCAGTTGTTGTGGTCATGTGAGGAAACCAGAGGAAGAATGTAAACTTTGGCATGTTAAAGGCTAAAGGATGATCTCGTCCTGGACATTCTTGTCTACCTGTGGAATTTTTTCCCCATCTGGTTTGGTACTGCCTTGCAGTTATAGCTATAAACTGATTCAGTTTGTTTTATTGCAGTTTTATCTATAAATGAGGCCTCATTTTTTGGAGGAGGGAGACAGAAGAGCAAGAGTGATTCCTGCAAGAAAGCTACTGGGGATTTTCTGGGTTTCTAATTCGCTTCTCTCAGTTGTATTCCTAAAATGTTGGGGGTTTTCCCCACATATTTTTATTGTGTGTTTTCTTTCAGTATATCAAGAAGTTTTACAATGAAACTTGGGAGAGGAGATATGGCTTCTCAGTGGATGAAGGCACGCTGACACTCCTCTGGTCCATAACAGTTTCCATTTTTGCCATTGGTGGCCTTGTGGGTGCCATTATTGTAACCCCAATTGTGAAGTTCTTTGGAAGGTAAGTGCTTTAGAAGACTTGCATTTTCTAAAGTAGTTTCTCACTTACTCTCTCTAGAAGTTTTTACTTTTATTAAAAAACAAAGCAAAACAAATCTTTAAATTCTGAAAACTTACTGTGCATCATTTGAGCCACAAAAGCCATTTGCTCTGAATGGGCAGTGGGTTGAGATCTCAAGGAGTGTGTCTTGTCAAGTATGCCAAAGGAAAATACATAAAATAAAAATGATTTCACAAAGGACTGGCAGAATCTCGTTTCATGAGTTTACTGAGCATCTTACTGTAAAAAAACAAAGATATCAACATATCTCATTTGCTTCTTAACAGCATTTGTTGTTATATGGTAATAAAATTTTACTCTTTTTTCAATCCTTGTGTCAGCTGAAATTGCAGTTTGAAGAACTGGACTTGGATGAAGTTCCTGTATGGCCTTCCCCAAGAAGGGGGTGTGGCATCCATTCTGTACAATGCAGTATTTGACCAAGTCTTGACCATAGAGAATATAAGTATTTTAGGAATGTTTGTGTTAGTGTGTGCTTGCATTTTTGCTGCAGGTACTAAATAGGTATTTCTGTCAAATTTTTGTGTCATATAGTCTTTCAAATAGAATTTGAAAGGTCATTTATAATTTATTGATATTTAGAAGGGCATGGGAAAAACCCCCACCACTGTAGCATTCATCATAACTGCTTATTTGGATTTTTCTTAATTGTAAATTCAATATTATTTTATATCTTTTAGTCAGTTAAATCACAGGAGAACATCATCACTGAAGCTTAAGTATAAGTGTAAACCTCCAGTGTTCTTACCTTCCTGTTTTATGTCTTTATTATTTCCATTAGATTGGACTTTCCTAGGTCTATTTTTCATATCTCATTTTGCATCTCAAAGAGTGTATTTTCAGGTTCTTCGATATCATGCTTACAGCAAATCAGTATTCTTAGCTGTTACCCATTCTTCATAAATTTATTTTGTCACTTCAGCACTTGATTTTCAATTTTTAAATATTTTCCATAGTTACATTATTTATTTTTTTAGGTTTTCAATTTCTTCTGCCAAATCATACATTTGGCTTTAACATACTTGTTAGAAATATGGAACCGTGCCTGACTCAGACTGATTAATTCTCAGAAAATTGTTGAGTCTTTATTAAAATAAAGTGAAGTAAAAATGGGTACACAGAAGGTTAGAATTTTCAGCGAAGAGTAGAACAGCTTGTTAAAATTGTTAAATTGTTAAAGTTGTTAAAATGGTGGCTGATCTCTGTCATAGATACCCTTCCACTGGAGCTGGTCAGGTTTCCAGGGCAGGCCTTTACACTTGCAGGCTCTGCCCCTGTTTGTTGTGTTTATCTCCATTAAGCCATGGAAACAGCTCTGTTACAGATGCAGGGGGTGAGTGATGGAGCAGAAATGGGAAGGGGCTCTGTGAATAAAGGCAGCTCACCAAAGAGTGGATCTTGATTTTGCTGCTCACCCTGCAGAGTGTTTGTCTGGTCTAGGAACCCAGACTGACACGTCATTATGGTAATTGAGGAGCACACAGTGGAATGTTGACAGAACAATAAAATACTTTGCTGTGAAATTGCTCAAGTGTAGGTTGGAGGGTTGTATCTATGATGAAGCTGAGCTCCATTTACACTGACACAGAATAATGAGCTAAGGGGGATTAAAAGCACTAGTCAGAAATAATGTATGACTTTAAAAGAACACTTTTGAATCATATTGCTGTAAGGTTAAAAACATAAATTCCAAATTACTGGATTGCTAGGCCCTATTTACTTCAAGAGACATGTAGAGTAATTTTTTGAAAGGGAGCCTTCATCCACATAAACATAATTCCCAAGTTCAGATGTGGCTTTGACTCTTTGTAACTTAAATTACCCTCTTCTAATGGAGAGGGTCTGCTGCTGTTTGTCCTGAGCACCCAAACCAATGTGCTCAAGGGATTGTTTAGGTCACTTCTAGGGTCTCCCTGGGAGGAGGGAGAGGCTGAGCATCACACCAGGCTCCTCTCCTTGCTCTTGGTACCACAGCCAGTGGTCACACTCAGTGCCTTGGGTGAGAGAAAGGAGAGTGCAGGGACTCGGGGTTAGTGTGCAGCCACTCCTCTGTGCCACTCCTTGCTCCTCACTCCTCCTGTGCTCCAGCCTGGGTCCCCATGGACAACAATCCCCCTGGGGATGTCCCTGCCCAGGCCTGGATCTCCCTCTCCTCCCATGATCTTGTAACACTCTTGCTCCATCTCCCCACAGAAGCCACCCCTGCAGCCCCAACGCTTCCAAAGCCTTGCCACAGGCACTGCTCTCCATAGTAACATCCTAAATAGAGTGTTTTCTCGTTTTAATTTCCTTTTCATACTGCCAAAGTCTTTGTTTTTATAATGCTTAGTTAGGCTGTGCTTTTCTCTTCTCAGCTGCATAGGATAAAGGTTTGCTGGCCAACTGTTTCTCAAAAAATATGTATTTTATCGTTTTTATTTAAATTAAAGGAGAAAAAAAGCAGTATCTTCAGATGAATGTATAAGATTTGTTTGACTTCAATGAACATTTCTTTCCATTTTTGTCATTATTTGTATCACTTCAGCCATCTCAGAGTATATATTCATCTGAAAAATCTGTTCTAAACAGTTACAGTTATCAGTCTGATGGTTGTGTTGTACAGACTTTAAATTAATTGTTTCTCATTTTTCTATCTTCAAGCCATGTTATTCATTCAGTGTTCAAAACTCACTAGAAAGCAGGAAGCAGGATTAAAAATACGAATGTTAGAAATATTTCCTTTCAAAAACATATGCATCTGTTGTGAGAAGTTGGGTGACTTTTTCAATGGGGGTGAAATTTCCTGTTAATACTTACATATTGACAGTTTGTCACCTGCTCTAAAAAGGAAAAGGATAGACAGCCTTCCTGGTCACTCCTCTTCTTTTTAATTTATCCCTCAAACTTGAGCAGAAAGTTCTGAAAGATGACAACTAAAATGAATTAAGCTGTTGGCAAATGAGAAAATTGGATGTTTTGAAAAATTTAAAATATATTTTTGTGATTTGGTTTGTACTTTTTAACAAAGCAATAATTTGCCAAAAAGAGTATTTCTTTTATTTGAAGAAAACCTAATGTTTTATTTAACTGTTATAGAATGAAATAATTTTAAAGTGGGGAAGAAATATGTAGACTTGTATTTTGATTAATCAAACAATTTTTAGAAAAAAATATTTATTACTTGAATGAGCCCAAATGTTTTTCCTAACTCTACAAGTAGGAAGTAATTTTCCTCAATGTACAGTTTTAATGGAGAATTTAAGGATGAATTATAATGACACAGATGATGTCACAGTTGGGAAGTTCTTGAAGTGTCAAAAACTCTATCATTAAAGGGCCTGTAGTTATATCAGCTTATTGCTGTTTGAAGTATATTCTTTGGGTTCTCCACACGGACATCTTTTCAGAGTATGCTTATTGATATTCATGTACAGAGCCTAGGCCTGGCACTTGGGTTTTAGGATGCATAAGTTGACTCCCTGCTGTGCTTTTGAAGTACAGCTCTTTAGTTATCTATGTTATGTTTTCTTTTAAACTGTGGTGTAGGTTTGAAACTGAACCATGTGGGTATAGTGCTGTTTTTCATAACTCTACACATCTCAGAGGCAGTGTTTGTTAGGCACTTTTTATTTATAGATATTTAAGAATAATATCTTAGTGTGCTTCTAATACAACTAGATTTAGCTGCCATGATGCTGGTTTCTACCTAAACCATCTTTGCCTTTTAGGAAATGCACATTGGTGCTCAACAACGTGTTTGCAGTGGCAGCTGCACTGTTGATGTCCCTGTCCTTGCTGGCTGGGTCGTTTGAAATGCTCATACTGGGCCGCATTATCATGGGTGTGGATGCAGGTAAGCTGTCACACTGTGCCCATCTGAAATGCTTGTGCTGAGCACACACTGTCCCCTCTTCCCCCATTAGAATTTGCTTTACATCAAAGAGGTATTCCAGGGACTAGCAGTAGCCACGCTGATTTCACTGGGACAAAATGGCACACTAAGGGCTGGAGGATCTGATGTCTGGAGGAGACACTCATGGATGCTCACCACTGCTAACAACACTGTTGTTTCCCCACCTTTCCTCTTCCAGCTGTGGTAGAGTGTATTTGTTTCCATGCCATGAAAATCACTTGATCGGGAGAGCGTATTCTGCTATTAACACTGTTTTAGCTGTGTTTAGCAGTTGGATCCCATGTTAATACCTGCAGGACTAGGGAAGGTTTGGTACCTCATCAATTGTTCTGGCAATATGTTCTTCCCAGTTTGAAAGTAAACCATGGGGGCACAGCATCACCAGAATAATCTTGCAGCTAGAAGGAAGGATTTATGTTAATTTTTATCCCAGATTACCATCAAGAAACTAAACTTCTGAAGCTATGCAAACTTTGCCATTGTACTGACCAGGGTCATGCGTTTGTTTGTTCTGTTCCTGGCTTTAAACAGCCTTCCAACTCTTATTTTATGCCTGTTTTAAAGAGTTCTTTGCAGCTATAAGCCTGTATTGAGAGGAACATCTGTTAATACTATTTACAGTAAAAATACTTCATCTGACAATGTCTGCTCTGACTGATGCACTGGGATTTTTTTCTCTTACCCACACCAGTGCTAACTCGATTTTGCTTGCTTTGGGATGAGCAAATTTAAAACATAAAATCTGTTCTCCTGGAGATTCTCATCTCTGAGTAACCTTTGGTGCTCCACATCAAAAAGCAGCCTACACACATTACTGTAGATCTGTAACAGATAATCAATCCCATAGTGATTAAATGGTGTGAGAGTAATTAGACATGCAGGGAAAATAATTCATTATATGTATGGATAGATACAATTCTGTTCCTTGCAAGTTTTTATGCCACCCTTGTGAGCAGATTATCAGTCAGGCTCCTTTCAATAGAAATTTGTTGCAAACCTGGAATAATAAATATGTTTTGATTTAAGATATGGGTTTTGTTCTTCTTTTGTAGGCATTTCATTAAGTGCCCTTCCCATGTATTTGAGTGAAATATCTCCTAAGGAAATCCGTGGTTCATTGGGTCAGGTCACAGCAATCTTCATTTGCATTGGTGTTTTCACTGGTCAAGTTTTGGGGCTGCCAGAAATATTTGGGCAAGTAAGTATTTAACAAACCTTTTCTATCAAAGAACACAAGCATGCTCTAAGTGTCGTATTTTCATATTTTGACTGGATTCTTCACAAAAGTGGAAAACAGAAATATTTATTCTGTGTTTTGAAGCGCTTTGAAAAGCCGTTTCCTCCATGTCTTCTACAAGCACATACTAAAAGCATGGCTAAGTTTGGTAGATGTAGCCAGCAGGTTCAACAGCTTGAGTGGCTTGTGTGTGTCCATATGCAGATGTTCTTCTCCCCCTCTCTTGATGTACATCTTTTTTGCTGGTTTCCAGTTTCTTTGGACATCATAGAAATGCTTAAGAGTTTTTATATTTTTGATCTGTACTTTTTCAATGTGAGATAGAGCTGAGAAAGGCTTGATTAGAGTTATGATGACAACCTGAATAGGAAGACTCTTGCTTAGTGATTATAGTGTTCCTTTTAATGCAATCCTTACTTGCCCAGCTTTTAGACTAACTGATAGAAGAGCAGAGTTAACACACACCTTTATGGAAAGATTATTTATTCACATAAGAGGTTGTGTTGCTGTCATAGGCTGAGATTAACTTGGTGGCCACTGGATGTCATCATCACTCTGAATAAATGAACTCGAGTTTTGTTCAGGCTGGAAATTGAAAATACAGAGTCACACAATGGGTAAGGTTGGAAGGAACCACACTGGCCATCTGAGCTGACCAGGTGCTTTCCATTCAGAGATGATTCTTCAAGACAGTGTGGAGGAAAGGTCTGCAATCCTCTCACAGTAAAACTTGAACACAGAATCCCTTCTGTTCAGCCAGAAAAAGTAGTAAGGAGTTGGAAAGTGAGAGGAGCTTTTCCTTCTCTGTCCACCCAAAGGCAACTCCTTTGTAAATACATGATACCACCATCCCTGACACTTTTTTTTTTTTTCCCTGACCAGCTTTCCTGTTCTTTCCCTTTATTCTGTTCAGCTCTCCTGAAGGCAAATTATTTGATTCAATTTACCCTTTATTGAAGGACAGATTTTTCCCCTGCCCATCCAAAGCAACAGATTTTAGGAAAAAACTTTAAATGGCTCTTATTGTGTGGCTTCAACAGATGTCCCTTCTCTTACCTTTGAAGCAAGTCTATTACAAACAAGTGTATGAAACGTCAAGAGGCCAGTTTGGTTCCTTAGAGTATGGCAGCCCTTATGCAGCAGGAGTTTTTTTTAATTTGGGATTTTGAAACATGCATGCACTTTTAAAGATGAGGTGTCACGCAAATTCTTATTCCTTGATTTCAGCTCATTATTGCTGGTTTTATTTGTCTTCTTGGCTTCCTTTCATCACTGTTGTTGCTGCTACCACATTATGGAGGTAGTGTTTCTTCTTCTACAACCTGCTTTAGTGTGAAGTTAATTAACATAGCACCATTAAAGACAGACATTATGTAAGAAAAAATGCTTTATCTACAGAATTAGTTTTCTCAAGATGGGTAATATCAGCATGTAAAAGCAACAAAGTTTTTCCTGATGTGGATCACAATATTTCCAGCCAATTTATTGGAGGCAGCTTGAATATTCTAGTTGGGTATGTGGGTGGGTTTTTTTTTCTTTTAATTTCTCTTGGTTTGAGTCAAGCCAGGAATTTTTTTCCCATTGGGTTTGTGGGGCTCCCATTGAAACTCTTTCAGTGGGAGGTAGTTTTTATTTTGCTGCACTGTAGTTGTTTATTTCTTATCAGAATTTGTTTTAAATAATACCACTTCCAAATACTTGTCTTCTTTCATGGTTTCATAAGGTTTCTGCTGAGATCTGTTATGTGTCTGTTACTTGGAATGTAAGCAAATATCTAAGAGGTTGTTAACCATTGATCTGAGCATTGATGGTTTTGAAGAAAGGAGGGACACAAACAGAAATGACTGTCTTGCTTGGAAGAGACTCTTTGAAAAAGGGATGGATATAAGAATGGCTGTCAGCATTACTGAGGTCCTTCTTGTAAGAGGAGGTAACAGCAATATTGCTTGTGTGGTCAAGTAAGCAGAGGGAAGGGACAGGAACTGACTGCACCTTGTTAACACAAGAAAGAAGGAATAGAGTGACTTAATCTCAAAGATAATATGGCTACAAAGAATGATATTTTTATAAATATTGTGTGAATAATTGCATGCTGAAATTCATCAGAGTGATGTTTGGAACAGACTCCCAGCTAAAGTAACTTGAGCAGAAAATTAAAATTTTAAATTGGAGCTTGATGCGTTTATGTGGATTATGTGAGGTTGTTGCCTTAAGTGGTTCTGTAGACTTCTCTCTGCAGAAAAGGAAAGTGTTTATGTTGGCTGTGGGGCACAGTGTTAACAAGCACTTATTAACAACCTAAGTGATGATTTCCTCTGTTACCAAATGCAAAAGCGTTTCTTTAAATGTGAAATTGTTTAGAGCTATTGATAAAAATAGCTCTAAAGCAATGAGTATCACTTGAGGCAATTTAAAAGTTCTTACTGCTTTTTGTATCAAGTATGTTAAGGAGTCCTAAATTGATTTTTCCGCAATCTTTCTTTTGTCAAGATTGGCCAAGGTGCAGCAGGAGGCATGTGGGCAGCCCCAGGTGCAGAGCTGAGGGGCACTGGTCAGCTCTGGCTGGGTTACTGGCTTAAGGCTGGTTGGCTGTTTCCTATTCCTTCAGCTTTCCCAAGCTTTCTACTGGAAGTGCTGAGGATTGACAATCTTCTCATTTCCTTCTAATATCTTTTCATGCCAGTTCTGTCAATTTATTCTCATTATTCTTTTGATCAAGTGTTATTTGTTCCTTAGTACCTTTCTGTTTCTTTTTTTTTTACCACTTTCTACAATGTGCTTTCTCTCTCCTCCCTCTGTCACTTGTGATCTTTGTTTCAGATTAAATTTCACCTCCTCTAGTAACGCAATCTCTTTAATCTCTTTCTCACCCTGTAAATTGTTGTCCCCAATAGTTCCTGGTTTAAATTAGAACCTAGAAGAACAAGATTATACAGGTAACCCAAATGAAATAATATTTTAGAAAAACAGAATTATATTAAACATTTCCTATTTTTTCTGGGAATGTTTTGTCTGAAGTATCGTAGAAATGCATTTAATTCTTTTCTGTGTCCTGCCATATTGACATGAACTAGACAAATATGACTGTGTCCAATTTTAAAATTATAGTATAAAAGAGAAAATGGATCAAAAAATTTACAATCTAGTAAAGATTTCAAGACCTAAATACAGGCAATTTTTTTTTTATTCTGGATATATAGAATTTTATTGTATTTGCCTCCAAAGGTACTAATTTTAGAATATGTTTCTTCAGTATGCAGTGTTTACCAAGAATGATTATGTGAGAAAAGTTCCAGTTGTGATAACAATCCTCTGCTGCAGTGACTTGATAATCTTGCTTTCCACAATCCCAATTGCCTCCCATCCAACAAATCACAGAATCTTTTTATTCAAGATTCTCATTCTTATAGGTCTGGGAAATTCCTGAGGTTTGGGTAATTCCTCCATGGTAAAGTGGGCTGGTGACCAGAGTACGGAGCACGAGGACTTCATGTGCTGGTGGCTCGCTTCTCCCCACCACCCCATCTGCTGAGAGCTGTGCTTATTTTCACGTGCTGGCATCTTGTGTTCTGTAAGGCAGAGTCCTTAATTCTTCAGGAAGCCATGGCATCTGTAGGTGATAACTTGGTGCAGGCCCACAGGAGTGCAATGATGTTATCTGCCGTAATGTGGGCACTGAATTATTGCTGCTGGCTACACAATTATTTAATTCAGGCCATTTTTGGCCGTACAGCATGTGCAGCTTTCCATATATCTGACTGAAGGGAAAAAAAAAAGAGATAATAAGATAAGGACAAATGATCTTAGACCTGTCACTTCTTCAAACACTGCCCTTCAGGTATTTCTGTTCTCTCTGTTTCTGTGATTCTGCAATTGAATCACCCATCCTATTTTTCCTGACAGATTGCTCTTACAAAGCAAAGGCCAACGCACTGTCAACTTCAGTTTTGAAAGTTCAAATTTACACTTGCTGTCTTGGGGAAATATTGTCTGGCCTGATTCTGACATATTCCATGTAACTTTAGGTATCACTCCAGCTAACTCATCTAGTTCCTCCTGCAGGGAAATCCTGCTCCACAGGTTTTCCTTAGCATGGTAACATCT
The DNA here is from genome assembly GCF_036417665.1 of Passer domesticus. NCBI lineage: Eukaryota > Metazoa > Chordata > Aves > Passeriformes > Passeridae > Passer > Passer domesticus. The sequence continues at coordinate 70,920,365 of NC_087477.1, forward strand.
TCCAGACGTTGTAAACTATCAGACTGTCTATTCTATGTCTTCATGTTGTTTAATGAAGGTGGGCTTTAACCTCCCCCTAAATTATAGAGGATTTAGTTTCTGAATACATTTGCAGTACCCCAGTGTTCTTATTTTCAATATACATTGACTTTCAGTATCTCTTGTATCTGGATATCAATATCAGAGAGAATAAACTGTTTCACAGTGGGTGTATTTATTCAGGACAGGTAAAGCTGAAACAGCTGCCTTTGCCATGCCTTCCTCAGACCTCGGCTTTGAGCCCCTTTTCCTGTGCCTGGTGTGTCAGGCTTTGCCAAGCTGCTGCTGTTTTCCCTGGAGTTGGCCCCAGTGGCTGCCCAGCTCTGGCTGCTTCTCTGACTGAACAGCTGCTTCCCATTGCTACACCAATGGACAAATAGAATCTTTTTTTCTGTTTACTTCAGCAATCCTACTTTTAAAACTTCAAGTGTTTCTAGGTCCTGCACCCAGGAGCTTGCCTAACTACATTGTTTCCTAGTGGATAGTATGTCACCCTAAAAACTTTGCTGCATCCTAAGACTCACCAGGGGAGCACTTCCTGAATGAATCCTATTGCTGGGTTAGTGTTTCAAGGGGAAAAAAAAAAAAAAAAAAAAAAAAAAAAAAAAAAAAAAAAAAAAAGGTTAAGTTCCTGATGTGTTCATCTCTCCATTCGGATTTGGAAAGTGGCTTCTTGAGGAGAAAAATCGGGGTTAAACAGCTCTTATGGGTAACCCCATGCTGGGGAAACACTCAAAGCATGAGAGCATCAGAAACAAAGTGTACCAGAGAAGGTTTAGAATTTATTCTGAAATGACATGCTGTCTTTTTTAGATTCTTCTCAATCTTTCTTTAAAAGCACTTGGAATTTATTGAGAAAATCTTGTGTACATGGTTAGAGTTACAAACTTTATTAACTGGATGTTGTCTTTGCCATAGAAGACACATGAATTAATCTAATTACAATTTTAAAAAGATTTTTACAGAATAACTGTTTTTAAAAAGGTATTTATCTGGAAGTAGGTATGTGATACACAATAACACAGGCCAAAATGCCCTCACCACAACTCATTATTTTAGCAAAGAAATTCTGTTGCTGATATCAATATCAATTTCTGCAGCAAATTGAGCTAAATCAGGAAAAGGACCAATGAACCCCACAGACACTGTAGCAGATGTCTAGTAAGGAAACATCTTTGTGATGAGTCCCTTTCAAGTTAATTTTTTACACAAGTGAGCCTTGCTGAGGAATAGTTGTAATAAAACTAAAAACTTCTGTAGATGCTGTGTTACATTCTCTTTTTCTTTACCAGACTTCTTAAAATTATGTATTTGATGCACTAGACAACTGTGTGTTTAGGAAAGTTTATATAGGAATGTTACATTTTGCTCTACCAAGGTCTTTTAAAAGGACTCCTTCACTTGCACAAAAACAGACAGTGATGGAATAGGTTGTACAGCCTGTGCAGTTGAAGGCTGTTCTGAAAATAAGCTTTGATTTTCCCTGTCAAAGCTTCATTTTCAGCATGATTTTGCTTTGTTTTTCTTTTCTTTTTTTTTTTTTTAACTGATCCTTCTTCCTAAGACTCTTGACTCAGATTCAAGGATTCCTTAAAATCTGTCAGTAAATTATAGATGAGTAGAGAAAGCAATTCCAAATTGCTCTCGGGACCTGAAGCCTGCAGGTGGACATCAATGGCAAAATGGTCTGTTGGAGATGCTCTTGAAATGAATCTGACACATTACCATGATAACACAAAGTATGAATCAACCAGTTTCTGAGTATTTTTCTACGAGCTCTTTTGTTCTGTATGTTTATCTTCTCCTTGAGCCATTATAGTGACTACAGTTAAAGATATTATTCTTTAAAATACAAGTCGGAATTTCAGAGTAAAGAACAGAGAGCTCATGTGGCAATAAGGGACAGATGAACTCTTACAGTTTCATGCAGAGTGTTGGAAATTAAAGCATCTGATGCCTTATGCTGGCTATAGATTATAAAAAGGTGTTTGTACTTTCCATTAGAGTAGGACAAATGCCTCCACCAGTTTAGCATTTTCCAGCATCACTTGAAATCCTAAAGTGTCCTCTTTGTAATAATTTCAAACATCTGTCTACGTAGAATAAAAAATCCCATAACATCTTCACTCTGCCTAGTTATATTCTGAAAATATAGTGAACTGAAGCAAAGTCCAGTTTGGAAGCCAGTAATTAGTGGTGTGGCCCAGAGTTGCAGTCCTGTTCAGTATCTTCATTAATGACCTGGATGATGGTGGAGCTGTTTGTGTCTGTAGAAACATGATGCTTTGTGGAGTCTATTTTAGTATATGAATTGCTAGTTCTTAATGAGTTCTTAAGAGAAAGGTGAGTGTAGGACTTGGGAAGAATAACAGGAATTTTTCTCATCAGCTCTGGTTCCCAGTTGTGGGGGTTTTGGTCAGGATTTGTCTCAGTTTAGAGCAAGAGTTTGAGGAGGTGATCTAGTACTCCTGGAAAACATTCTGCTGTTGAGCCAGGCTTGCAAAAGGTGACTCCAGGTTACCCTGGTCCCTGCCAATTCACTGGACTCCTGAGCTTGCTCAGTATTTCTTAAAAACACAGAAGCAAAACTGCTTTATATTCACATAGTAAAATGCAAACTCTGAATGAAAATCTAAAGCCTTCCCTGAAGAGTGTTTTAAAACTTCTGCTAAGGATACAGGGGACACACTGGTGCTTATAAGTGCCTGCTCAAATCCCTTAAGGGGATGATATCGCTAAGAATAACTCAGAGAAACACCCTTACAAAGAAAGGAATTTCAGGAAGGAAGGAATTTCAGGAATTTCAGGAAGGAAAAGAGAGAGAAAAAGAGGAAAAAAGAAAGGAAAGAAAGAAAGGAAAGGAAGGAAGGAAGGAAGGAAGGAAGGAAGGAAGGAAGGAAGGAAGGAAGGAAGGAAGGAAGGAAGGAAGGAAGGAAGGAAGGAAGGAAGGAAGGAAGGAAGGAAGGAAGGAAGGAAGGAAGGAAGGAAGGAAGGAAGGAAGGAAGGAAGGAAGGAAGGAAGGAAGGAAGGAAGGAAGGAAGGAAGGAAGGAAGGAAGGAAGGAAGGAAGGAAGGAAGGAAGGAAGGAAGGAAGGAAGGAAGGAAGGAAGGAAGGAAGGAAGGAAGGAAGGAAGGAAGGAAGGAAGGAAGGAAGGAAGGAAGGAAGGAAGGAAGGAAGGAAGGAAGGAAGGAAGGAAGGAAGGAAGGAAGGAAGGAAGGAAGGAAGGAAGGAAGGAAGGCAAAAAATATTACTGCTGCTCATTCAGATAGTCACTAATTTCAGCAGGTGTTTGATGTTTGCCTGCACATCCTGCAAACTGCTACCAGACACACCAATTAAGAATTCCTTGAGGCAGTGATTTTGAAGATGGAAATCCTTTTTCAAATATTCTCAGTTCTTTTCTTTTTCTAGCAATGGGACCTTTCCATCCTCCATTCACAGTAACACATAAAGCACAAAGTTTGTTACTGCTGAAGCAATTTCCTAGTCTTTTATCAAGGCACAAGCACTTCAATACAAGCTGTGAGTTGCTGTCAGGGACATGAAGGTCACCTCACCCAAGGCTGGTTGATCCAGGCAAGGGAAGAGGCTGTGCAGGCAACAGACACAACCTTGGTGGGTCTGATAAAAGTACAGAAATGCTGCCAGGACCCTCTGGGTTGTTACATATTCACAGTTTAGAAGGACCCATGGGAAGAGTCTACTCCGTAATACCAGCCCTGCTGGGGGAATGTGGTGTGTGTTGATATATTTCTAATGGAGACATTAGGTGAGGTACTTTGTTTATATCTATTGTGGATCAGCTGAGATTATGTATTTACTGGAGATTGTAAATCTACTCTTTATTGGTTCCCCGAGACAGACACAACGGTATTTATTCATCCCTTTTCTGTACAGAACTCATTAAGTAATGCATGGGAAAACAGCTGTGTGTTTTCATGTTTGCAAATGAGTTTCACTCCATTAAAGTTGTGCTGTGAGGCTTCAATTCCCAAAGTTTTAGCAACATATGGCTGATGGGCCATTTGTAATATTGAAATGTTGCGGTTTTTGCATTTGGAGAACATCTTACAGGAGAGGAGTTGTCTGGAAGTGTGGTGATGGAAACAAGAACACTATGGAGATAGATATATAACTTAGACTCAACAATTAACAAAAGACTTAATGGCAGAGCATCTAACGTTGGCATGAAAGCTTATCATCAGTGAGGACTGCTACTCATAGACAGTGAAACAGTGCTCACCTGACTCTTGAGAAAATTTCTATGCAGCTGTTCTCTGCTTAATTAGGTCAGTTGGAAGAGCAATAGACCAGCTTTCCTGGAAAGATATCCTTCAACAGATGTGAGGAAAAGAAAGACATCAAAACACTGTGGAGGCTGATAGCAGTTGAACCACTGAACCATAGTTAATACACGTAGCTAAACTTAGAGCATTTGTTTATACTAATATTTAAAACATGACTTTCTGCTACTTTATCAGACTTAAAAAGATGAGTTTTTTCCCCTATTTTAGCTGACCTTTTGACAAATAGTGTCTGTCTATAAAACTCATCTTACCCTGTATAAGTTGGACTCTGCTTCAAATGGAGCAAGTGAACATTTCAGATTTTCCTGTTTTCTTAGTGCTTGAGTATTTGATAATACTTATAAATCTGTTATTAAGCAATAAATCTAAATCAATTTGACCTGTGACTTCCTTTCAGGTGTGTTTCTCACACTGGGGAGATAACCATCACTAATATATTTTTAAAGGTTCTTAACTTCCAAGATTAACATTTCAGTTTTACTTTCTATTATGCATTGTAAAACTACCCATTATTGCAAATTCATGTCCTAATATGTAAATGTATCCTTTACAAATTAGGTATTAATGCTATGGTACGTTGGTGAAGCACTGTAGGATAGCATGCAGTCATCATATTGAGTAGGAGGGTGTGTTTTCTACTCTTGAGTGTCTTTGCTTTTGAAACTGCTGGCAAAATGAAAAAAAAAATGGGAGGTATATTCTTGATTAGTATTTTGAGGTATTTTTTTTAACTTGAAGTAAATGTCAAGTTAAAATTAATTGGGTCTTGTTTTTTTTTAAATCCAAACCAGATTTTTTGTCATTAAAAAAAATGTTAAGATGAAATATTCAATAACTTCCATTGTTTTTAAAACAGCAAATGTTCTTTGGGTGTTTTTATGTTAGTTTTTCTCTTAACCTTAATATACCTTAGTCTAACTTTCATAACTTCAGTTTGGCAAAATATAATCACATAAAAAAAATTTGCATCTAATGCAATTTCTAGATGCCCTGGAGCACTTTTCTTCATCTCCCACTACAGTCCCAAAAGGATGCAGATCTCTGGAGGTCTATGTGCTGCATCTGCCAGTCCCACAGGGACATCTGAGGTACCCAAGGGTATCAGAATGATAGCATGTTCTCATGTTTAAAAAGCTGAGTCTTATCCTCCTCAATTATTTTAATTTACTATTTTTATATTTTGTTATTTATGGATGCTAACCTGAGTCTAAATGCATAACTGAAAGGAAGTTCTGTCAGAAATTGTGCCTAGCTCCAATATACCTCTAATATTTCTTCCTAAATAAGCTCAAATATATATTCTGGCTGCTGATAATAATCCCATGTGAAAGCTTCCCATTTCCCATTGCTTTTATCTGAAATTTTTTCTTCTCTTGGAGACAAATAAATGAAGAAAAATTATGCCATATAAGTGTGCAGTAAAAATTTCGTTATTACTCCAGTAGAAAGCTGGACAAAAAACCATCTGGGGAACTCGTAAGAGATACTTTAATTCTCCCTCTGAATACTTCCATGATCTAACATACCATTTAGTGAAGAGAGAATCATGGGACTCAGACACCAGACACTTTCAAAGATGTTTTAAGTTCTTATCTGAAGGCCATTTGCTCAGTAGCAAAAATCTCCTGCTGATTTCTGTGAATTTTACATCAGACTTGTACAGCCTTAAGTCTGTGACTTTCTGTACTGATTATTACCTGGGAAGATACTTGAGTAATTACTTGAATAATCTTCTTGTCAGAGTTATAGCTGTAGTAGTGACCAGTAAAAAATACACATCTGGGTGCAGAACAGAGGTGAAATACACATATTATCTGAGTTATCTCTCTTTTTTTTTTTTTTAAACAGGAAGGTAAGCAATTTGTAACTCCATTATTGAAATACATTTTGACAAACTGGGTTACAGAAATGGTCTTGCAAAGAGCAAATTGTGTCCAGCAGGGACATAACTGTGAGATTAGCATGCCCTGCAGCCAGAGGAGATTGTGGAGCAGTGTTTGCAGTGGTACAAAGGTGAGAGGAAGGCAGTTGTTTTGCACCTTACTTGAGTAGCTGCTCTGAAGCCTGAGATGCAGAAATTCTCTTTTCTCAGCTGCCACATGATCATCACCACTGTGCCATACCCTTGACTAAAGGAAGAAAAGATCCAAAGCAAAGAAATTAATTCCATCTCAGTGCTTTTTCAGTCCTTGGCCCCAGGCCAGCATGGTTGTCCTTTTAAGAGTGTTTTATGTGGTGTGGTAGCAGATTAACAGAGAAATGCTGAACGTGTGCAGTATTCTGGGCTTTGCATGCCTAAGTAAATTTACCCAGTCTCTTCTGAGCAGAGATACATTGTTTTTTTCCTGGGCAAATGGAATATTTCTGATATGCATTTTTTTGTGCCAAGTCTGTACAAAAAAGGACAAAATTTAATTGCTTGAATATAAGCAGATAGTATAATCTTGATGCCCTGTGGTACCTTAGGTGTCCCTGTGAGACTGGCAGATGTGACACAGAATATCACAGAGACCTGCATCCTTCTGTAGCTGCAGCAGGAGGCTGAGGCAAGATGCTTTAGGGCATCCAAAAGTTAGACTAGATGTAATTATTTCTGTCTGTATGTGTGATTATATTTTGCAAAACTAAAATTTTAGAAGTTTCCTGCTTTTTGTAGAAAATTAAAAAGAAGAGACTACCAAATCACTATTTCCTGGATATTTTCAGTATCTTACATTGGATGCCAGAGGCTTTTGTCTCTTTGTGCCCCACATACAAAATGGGTAAAATATGTAATTAAAAAAAAAGAGTTATACAAAAAGGTAATTTCTGTTTATAAATTGTTCAGCACGTACTAAACTCATCACAACCCCATCCCCAAGGAATTAATTCCAGAATAAACACTCATATGCTGACTATTTAATAGTGACTGGTTAATAGACTTGCTCACTGAGAGATCACAGATTATCCTGTGCACTGAGTGCTAAAAAGGGGAAAAGAGTACTTATTTTGATACCCTCTCCTGCACATTTCAAGCAGTAGAGGTAGCCAAGCCCTTGACAGTTCTGTGAGGCAGCATGGTGGTTGCACAAGGACACAGAGCAGGGCTGGGGAGTGCCCTGTGCTACCCCATGTCCAGCCTGAGCCTAGGAGAAGGTGTTTGGGTATGGGCATTTCCCTGTGGCTCCAGAATGGACAGGAGACAGGATGGGGGAAGCTTGCCTGGGAGCAGCTGGGGTCAGGAGGCTCAGTGGGATGTGGGGATTTCCACAGCACAGAAACCCAAACTCTGGGCAGAGAGCAAGTGAGGACCCTGAGTGGGGAATCATGGTTGAGTTGTGAATGGGAGGGGGTTCTATGTCCAGATTATGCTTTTAAAACAAATAGATAAATAAATAATTAAAATCTATTTATTAAACTAAAATAGGAGAGGTTTAGCACAGATGTTAGGAAGAAAACCTTCACTATGAGAGTGGTGAGACACTGGACCAGGCTGCCCAGAGAAGCTGTGGATGCCCCAGCCCTGGAAGTGTTCAAGGCCAGGCTGGATGGGTCTCTGAGGAACCTGGGATAGTAGAAGGGGTCCCTGGCCATGGCAGGGTACTGGAATGGGGTGATCTTAGAGGTCCCTTCCAAACCATTCTATGTTTCTCTGTTTCTATGAAATTATTTAGAAAGAAACAGAGAGAGTGAAGCCTGTCACAGGTGCTTATTTCCTTACTTAGTCTTTTTGATCCCATTATCCATCTCATACTGGCATATTTAATTGGCCACACTAAATCTTTGAAAAAATAGGTGCCCATGTCCAGGGCACTACAGCACTTCTTCTCACCTCTGTTTAATGACCTTATTAACAATTCTGTTCTCCCTTTAAAATGTATTTATGTGTATATTGTTTACCTGGTCTGTGTTGAGAGTGTCTTCACATTTTATCAAAATCTTCCTAATTGCTGAGAATACTAAATGTAGCTGGTGCTTAAACAGATTATTGAGCTCGATAGGAATAGTTCAGCTGCCAGCAGTGCCTGTTGACATTTCCCCATGCCACTTTCTTTTCCACTTTTTGATGGTTACAATAAGTTCCATTTTCTGCATTTTAGCTGATGATTTTCTGACATGGCAACATTTTCTTTACTGTGTTTCAGTGCACCATGATCTTGTTTCATTTGCAGCTGATAAATCCATGCCATATTTTATCTCCCTCCCTTCCACCCAATCTTCTGTCTCTGCAGCTTTGCACTTTATTCCATCAACCTTTGAATGAGTCTGTGGTTGTCAAACTTGCTCTACTGTTTAACTGTCTTTTGTAAATACATCAAAGCCAGGTATTTCATGCTCCAGCCTAAGCAAATATCCATAATGTGACAGTTTAAAATGAAAATTTTACCATCTTGACATGTTATTTGTACCAATTCCGAGCGGGTGATGAAATCAGGTCCCCTGTAATTAAAACATTTCATGCTCTTTTAAGTTTTCCCTGAAATAAAGTGGGATGTAGTTGTTTTCATTTCTCCCAGCAGTGCCTGAGTGCTTCTCCTCACTGCTGACAATTGAGGTGAAGTGTTTTAAGTGTCTTCTCAGTCACCTACACTGTCTTTTGCCTTTAGCTTATTACTGCTTCTGAGACTGTCCCAGTACATGTCCTATTCTATTCCTTCTTAAAGAGGTTATAAAACCCTCCTTTTGCCTGCTTCTCTTAGTTCTCTTTAGAGGGTCTAGTTCAACCTGATTTCCAGCAATTTTAATGAATCCTTTGAACTTATTTAGACCTACTATTTCCTTTCTGTAGTGGGAGGAAAGAGTTAAGATTGTATAATGTAAATTAAGAGAAAAGCAAGTAGAGCACACACTCCATAATGTTGAATAGACGTGAAATATTTTGAAATGGATGGAGAAGCTTCCACTGGCTTCAGTGACTTTCTGATCAATTCATGCCAAAATGGCAAATGGGAAAATATTTATGAGAATTTATGAGTATTTATGAATTTACCTTAAGGTTTTAGAAGCTAAGATGTTAAAAATTAAAACAGAAATCTTAAATAGAGGAAATAAAGGAAATTCAGGGTGTTATGTGGCAAAAATAAAGGGCTTTTCATTATAGTAGCAGGGTTTGCTATTTATTGTGAAGGGTAAGTTCAGAGCTGTTTCAAAATAATGCTTTCAAGAAGAGTTATTTGAGATAAATGTGAGCAACTTATAAATCATATAATATAGGAGACTTTAAAAGGATTGTAAGTTTATTCCACAGAAGTCTCCATAGGTGGGCAGATGCTGATAATAGCATACAAAAAATCCTTTTTTTCCTTTTAAGAAGTATCCTTGACATGGTGGGAAAAACCTTCAGAAAATATGATGGGCTGATAAAGAGTAACATTTTTATCTGGAGGTACTGTCAAAAATTATAACACCCTATAATTGTTTCAATATGGTACATAGCAAAGAGGTTTATATTGCAGGAAACTATTGCAGGCAGATATGGAATGAAGGTAACAAGTTATACTGCCTGTTTTCCTAAGTTATTCTTCATAAACCAGTACCCACTTTGATTATGTGATTATTGACTTGTTTTAAAGACTTAACCTTAGTTTTCTAGCTTTTAAAATAAGATCCAGGCTTGTTTATCCATAAACAGTGTTAACCACTTTTTGTTCATCTACATTATAGAAAGTTTTCCACTCAAGTGGAAATAAAAGAGAAAAAAGGAATGAAGAAATAGGGTCTTGATGCCTTCATGGTAATGCAGGCTCTTAGGGTGACTGATTACCTCAAGCTTTAAATTGTTTGAAAAAACACTTTCTGAAGTTGTTTTCCTATCCCAGGAGCATTTTTTAAAAACACCTCTCTCACCTAAAAGGGGAAGTGAAAAGCTTGATTAAGAGATACCCCACCCATTACTTCTGGGAGTTATTTGGTTATCTTGGGCCCCGTTTCATGTTTGAGGCATGGAATAATTCCCATACCACATAGAACGGGGTGCTTTAGGCCTTGCTGAAGTAGAAGAATGTAAAATAAAAACTGACAACAAAAAGTAGTTTGGGGGCTTGGCCCTTGACTAAGGTGATCTGAGAGGGAGGTGTTCAAATCACTTACTAAGCTTAGGAGGAGCATGTCACTCTGGTGGAGGACACAATACTTTGAATGATGACACTGTAATTTTTTATAGTGTTCCCTATCAAAGCTATTTTTCTTCCAAGTGTCACTATGGGAGAGTATCACTGACTCATGTTTGCATCCGTTTGCAGGAATCTCAGTGGCCTTTCTTGTTTGGAGCAATCATTGTTCCATCATTGATACAGGTCGTGATTCTGCCTTTTCTTCCTGAAAGCCCTCGGTACCTCCTACTCGAAAAGCATAACAGGAGCAATGCAGAAAAAGGTATGATATGTTCCTTTCTGCAGTAAAGGGTGTTTATTGTAGAGATTCAGGCTGGAGACACCTGATTCTAATACCACACTAGAAGCAGAATATTCTCATAGCAGAGGATCTCTTGGCAATAATTTTTCTCACTTTTTTCGTTTGTCTTCTCTTCTTTTTTCATTTGTATGAGTAAATATAGCTGTAGCTTTGACGTTTTTATAAATTAAATTTTCCAGCAAGGTAACTTATATAACATTACACATGGTGATACAGAACTAACCAAATCATCCTGCTGTTGTGGGCCAGCCACTCTGTGCAGGGTTCATTTGAAAGTAAAAGGTGGTTTCAGTCATTGTGACTCTCCCTTATCTACAGTCTTTGCACTTTGTCTAATAAAAACACAGATTCCATTGCTGCTTTTTTTTCCCCAGTAGTCGCTGTGTTTTACCCTGTGTTCTGTAACTCAATAACCTTTGTTGATCTAATAAAAACCCCATACATCTGTTTAACTGAAAAATTCCAGCACTTCCATATTGCATCAGCTTCACAGACACAGAATATTTTGTCCTTGCTTCAGGTTTCAGGTATAAAACTATTTTCTTTTTGATCACAGTTGTTGCATTCTCCACTCCAGTAAATTTACTATGGTCCCAATACAGGTGTGAGAGTGTTAAAAAATTTGGTTAACTTATAACAACCAAATATGAAAAACAGGAGTCTGTAAAAAAGGAGTCTGATTATAATGCCAAAATACCAAACATAAGTGCTTTACAAACTATTCTTAAAAACTTTGTTTGAATATGACCCTTAACATTTTCAGCCATGAACTAGTAGCTTGCAAAGTTATTTGCAAAAAGTGTATCAACACCTGAAATATAAATTTAATAATCTTTTAGCATGAAATTAATGCAACTCCAGTTTCTTCTATTTTGAAACTAAAAATTGACCTTTTTTGTTCTGAAGAGCCCTCTGAAAAAGAAATAGCACACTAATGAAGAGACTCCCATGTTGTCTCAATTTGGTGTTGAATGAAGAATTCTATAAAGGCTGGAGCCTCAGACAGAGATACAGTTCAATGCTTTAAAAAAAAGGGAGCACAGAAACAAGAAACAAGAAAGTGCTCTTGAGCTTCACAGAGTCAGCAGAGTTTTGAGGAGGCAGAGAGCAGCTTTTCCAAGGAAAGGGCTGCCCTGCCAGCTGTGGGTGCAGGACCCAGCTTGGGTTGGCTCTTGGGTGGAAACTTCTGCAGCACCATGGCTGGGCAGGGAAGAAATGCTTCTGGGTGCCAAGTTTAAACTGGCTCGTTTCTGCCTGATAAAACTGTGGATATATTTCCAGAGCTATGGCTGGCAAAGGCTCTACATCTGCAATGCTGTAGCATAATATTACACTTGCTATGAGGAGCTGTTAAAAATCCTGCTACAGTACCTGGAGACCTCAGCACTGACAGTGAAACTGGACCTCTCATAGGCAGAGTTTAAAAATTGGAAAACATGGCAGTAGAATAACACCATCTGCCTTGAAATTCACACCATTTACTGTTGCTGGTAATGTGCCAGATGCACTCTGGGATGTTTCAGCATCCATGTTCTGAAAATAATTTGAAATCTAATCCAGAGGCATTGGAGGTGGGTTCTGGAGAAGAAGGCATCAGGAGAGGAGTTTCCTGGGGAAATGAGCTTTAGCCACTGGTTTGCTGATTACAAGAAGATGGCTTTCATGAACTACCCTAAAGACTATAAATTTAGATAGAGAAAAAAGAGACAACTGATAGAAAAAGCTTTTCAACTGTATATGAATATATGCTTTTGGATTTCATTAATTCTAAAAGAAAAAGCTCAATTCTGAGCTATGTTGTAGTACGAGGTGTAGCACATTTTGAGTGTATTCTACAGTGGAATTCAAAAAATAGGAGAGTGAATCAACAATCGAGACAAATCATCTGGATATTCACATTATCAGCAGAAATGGGGGAGGAAAAGTCTAAGTATTAAGGAGACTGGAGGAGTTGTGATTTGTTAAAATGCCCTTCTGCTTGTAAGTCATATAATGATAAAGCAGAATTCTTCATTTTAATGATGACTACAGTAATGCTTTTAAATTATTTGACTCTTAGCTTAAATCTGAATATTAATATTGGAAATTTGCAACTCTTTCTACTGACTAAATCCCTTTTCTTTCCCTTAATGGATCAAGGCTATTCATGCAAATATATATTTCACTGTGGATTATACATTGTCAGAGAAATATAAAACTATTATTTGCAAAAGGTCTGCTGTATTTAAAACAGATGACTCTTAGACTTTATGAAATTCTCTAAAGTATGCATGTATGTCAAAGCTCCTAAAATGGAGATGACAACATTAATCTTCCTAATTGTTATAGAGAAATAATACCCAGTGAGATAATTTAGGTCATTGAGTTTCCACAAGGTTTTGGCCCTGCTTTCATCCCTTACTTTTCTTCTCTGTCTCAGGAGACAACCAGTCTTTAACTACCAAAATAGAAGTGGTGACAACCTCTTTTCCAGCAGATGTCTTTAAGGGGCAAATAAGAAACTGAGAGAAGGGGAAGGACCAAATGAAAAAATGAAGGAATGAGGGTAGAGGGTTAGAGAGGCATCATGTGCAAGCCTAAGGCACACCACATGAGAGAAGCTGCTCTTTGGGGCACAGGGGCAGCGATGCCTCAGATGAGTGAGGTCTCCTGAGCCCCAGAAGCAGGGTTTTACCCAGTGCCCTGCTTTCCCCTTTCCAGCCATGCAGGCAGAGCAGGCTGTGAGCGGCTGAGCTGACGTCTGGCCGATCGGACACACGGACACCGTGTCTGACTTGCTGCTGTCTGCTGCCAAAAGCAGCACTGAGATGAGCTTGACTCATCTTCCTGGATGTCAACAGCTTTTACCCTACTCCCTGAGATCCAAAAGATCTGAACTATCTCTCATATTCCTGTCTCACTGCTGAACGTGGGAGAACTGATCCATGTGTTCTGGGGAGAGAGCAGTCCACTGGAACAACAGCATAATCTGTAAACCTGCTTTGCCCAAGACACTAAGCCTGCTAATGAAGCAAGGACAGAACCACCCCAGCTCCTCTCCCACGTCCCATAACTAATATTCTTCTCATTTTATAAGAATAGAAGGGAAGAAATTGCCTAGCATTTAACTGGTGTGATCCTTCTTCTTAATCAAGGCCAGAAAGCAAAGGAGAAATGGGTATTCAAGTGGTTGAAGAGAAGGACTTTAGAAGGAGATTATGGAAATGAAAAGTGACAGGGATAGAAACAAGGAGAAAAAGAAAAACCTGCTGCTATAATTACATCAGTTTGCCATCCAAGTTCCAGGACAGTTAAGACAGGGATTTCACACTGGCTGTCTATTAGTTGCATGCCAAGTGCACCCCTGATCTGTGAGTATCACAATGATGTAAAATAAATAAAATCAGTAGTAGTGATAAAATTGAACATTTGTTCCGACTGACAACATGGGTTATTAACACTTGCAGTTGGAGATTTGAGATGTCTTTTTTGAAGTGCACTGGGAGGAATCTTGCATTTTTATGCAGCTACAGTAGCAGGTCATGTAAATCAATAATGGAATTCAGCTGGTATCCCAGCTTGCCAGAGAAAAGAATATTGTTATGTCTTAAGGGTCAAACAACTTGGATAAAATGTCACAGCAACATCTGTTGGTGACATACAAAATCTGTTCATCTAGTATGTTCAGACATACATTAGAAGTCCCATGGTTATGAAAGAAGCATTACAGTAGGTATAATGAGAAGCATAGATTTAAATTTTTAGAAAGATGGATTAGGGTTGATACCTTTTCATGTGACAAAAGAGCAAGGCCACTCCTGATTTAAAAAAGCAGGCAGCCAATTTTTTACAAAGCCCTTCAGGGGGCCCGCATGGACCGGAGAGGTATTAAACCCAAACTTTAACAGCAGGAAGCTCTTACTGCAAATCCAGCGATTAAAATAAGTTGTTATGACTGACAACAAGCACATATATGATTTATTTTTGTTTCTCTGTGGGTTTGTACATCTGCAAGGATTATAAACTATTATTATGGGAAAGGAAGAGACAGCCATGACTACTACGCTTGCTGGGTTTTTGTGAAGGCTTCATCTCAGATACTTCCCTGCCAAAAGGTGAAGTGATTGTGGTGTGAATGACTTGTTTTAAAACTTTTCTTAAGCCTCCTATCTTTTAGAAAGGATATTAGGTCATTGGACCTTTAATACAACTCTGTTTATGAGTTCTTGTGTTATTTTAGGGTGGAGTGCATATGTTTTGTTTTACCTGTACATATGGGCTAGTTTCAGGTGAACCTGAACAGGCTTATTGATGTATGTAAAACTACACATAGAAACAGGTAAAGATGTAATCCTTAAGTGGATGAGGATTACAAC
The DNA here is from genome assembly GCF_036417665.1 of Passer domesticus. Taxonomy (NCBI): domain Eukaryota; kingdom Metazoa; phylum Chordata; class Aves; order Passeriformes; family Passeridae; genus Passer; species Passer domesticus. Next base: position 70,935,459 of record NC_087477.1, read on the forward strand.
TCAAATAATAACTCAAAAAAGATCTGTGTTCTTTACTTAGAAGAAGAGGAAGGTGACATGTAGGAAAAACCTAAAGTAACTTACCAGCAATTATATTGTCTGAGATTTTTTTCTTAAATTTTTCTATGCTGCATACTGGTAGATTAACTATATTTTAGTAGATTTAAATAGCATTATTATACTTATATCTCTCCTAGGAAGATATACCTCAGTTATTCTTATGGATATTCAGTACTCTATTAAAATTAGTTTATATGAAATAACAGTTCATTTTGTGAATGAACTAAAATGTATTTACATGGAGTTATTACCAGGAAATTTCTGTCTACAACAGTGGCCAAAGAAGATGCTGTTTAAGCAGAACTTAGATAAAGATGTGAGAGACAGTGTGACACAGGATTTAATATAATTAATCATCAGGGATGTCATCATCAGGGATGTCATCATCAGAATGTGTCCATGGGAAACAGATAATAATACTCCCACAGCTTATTTTAATTTTTGTCCATTTCTTTTCAAAGAATAAGCCCAAACAAACTTTGACCACTTCTCTCTTTTTCTGCTCCCCTTTGCCTGGTGCTGGCTTTATACCGTAAACCACTCAATAGCATTTTGAGCTTTTAAAATTTCTTCTCAAAGTTCACATGCTAATTCCGTTGATAACAACTGCTTTCTTTGCACAGTCCTGGAAGTACTATAGTGGAAAAAGAATTAGTAATTCCCTGTGTTGCTGAGATATTGAGTGCCCATCTTCAGTTAATTTAAAGGCCTGATTGATTTTAGGGATGGTACCAACTGACTTTTTTCAGATCTTTGTACCTCTTTCAGGTGCTCCACCTTCACTAAGGTGAGATAGATAAAAACAGGTGGAGTAAATGGAAGGGTTTCTTGACTTCTTTCTCCTTGACTGGAACCATCCAGCTCTTTTCCTGTTTATGAAGGCAGTATTCCAGCTTTTGGAGGCTGAGCTTCTAAAACTTCTGATCCATGGGAATTAAATAGGAATCTGGAAAGTTTTAAAAGTTTCTAGAACTGCAACTCCTTAGACGTTTTAAGTGTTACATGAAAATAAAGCTTCCCTATAGAGAGAGGCAGCCAGTCACGGAGGGAAATGAGTCATTGCAGCGAGGAGAGGAACGACTTCTGTGCTTCTCAGTGCCAGTGATGCCAGGGTTTGGAATGCAAAACTAATAAATTGAACATCACACTCTGAAAGGCTTTTGAGTTTCCCTATCTCCCTGCTCATGCAGAATTTAATTCCACAATTTTTTATATATAAAATTGTGATTCTTATGGTACTGAGAAGCTGATAATGGAAGAAAATTAAAGATGTTGAGTAGCAAGAAAATGTTTTTCCAAGAAGGTGATGTCTATTCAAAACTATGCATGGATAGCATAGTAATTTCTTAGTATTTCTTGACTTGTTGGTAATTTTAAGTATCCATCACCATTGCCTAGTGCATTTACATCTTTTTACTTAATGCCATGAAGGAAAGAAAATAAATCGGGTGTCTATGTTTTTTGTTTTTCTTGCCTTGTACTTGACCATTTTAGTGATTGCAGTTTTTTAGTTCCTTGTCCCTCTAGAAATACAGCAAACTCCCTTGTGCACGAAAAGACAGATTCCTATGTTTTTACTTGATTACACCTATATTTTAACTTGTGTGACCTAAAGTAATGCTGAGGATTTTAAGGACAGGAAAAATAAATAAAATTATGCACTGACCTAATTTAGATTGATAAACCAGATGCTTAAAAATCAGAGAGAATACTTTCATGGAAGCCTATGGTGATATATGTCTGGTTGTTCTCATCTTTACCTGAATTTTCCTTGATGTACATTCTAATAGTACTGAGGAAAGTGTAATTTCAGCATGAGACATTGACTTAAACATGCTGTAGGCACACATTGTTCTAATTTTACATTTCTCATCACTGTCTTTAAATACATCACAGTTGTTAAAATTAGTGTTTAGCATGTTATTTATTTAAAAATGGGCAATAACGAAGGACAAAACTGAGCAGCTTAAAATTTTAGTTCTGAGGTCCCAATTTGTTAATACATTTCTGGTTGTACAGTCTGTGTGAAAAGATAAGTGAACGTGCTTTTACTGAGAGGTTTAAAAATTGTGACCTCTCCTCTCACAAGAGAGAAACTGGTTATCAGAATATATGAATGTTATGAATTGAATCAACACCCAGAGCTGCTTCATCCCTTAAAACAATCATCCTCCTTGTTAGGCAGAATCAGGTGGGGCCCATTAAAATGCATTAGAAGTGCTAAGTGCCTCAGAAAAGCTTGGCCCAGAGCTTGTTAGTTCCCTCCAGACCAGGAGCAGGCAGCATGTGCAGCCTTGTGCATTCACCAAAGTATCAGAGAGGGAGGCTCTGGGAGGCCACCACTTCATTTGTGTGACCTATCCCTCACAACAATGAAATGCCACTAATTGGCCTTTCCACCTGGGTAACAATTGAAAAGATAAAATTTTGTAACTTCAAAATTTAAATAAAGTCTGGATGTCAGTATCTCTAGTTTTCTTGACCATCAGAGTGCTTTTTATAATCCAAAGTGTGTAAACATACTGAAATATGTGGTCATTTGTTTATAGGCAGTGTTATGCAGAGCTGTGGGTAAGAAAAATTTATTTTACTCTTAGGTGAACTAAATTAGCTTATTCATTTAATAAAAATTACAAATTTAAGTGACCTGCTGTGTAAAAGATTGTTTTGAGTGTTAGCATCCTACTGGGTCACAAAGCCTTGTTGCAGGGGTGTTTGTAATGTCATTGTTTCTCTGCAGTGACTCTGAGATGATGAGCGTTTTAAACATCTTTTAAAATGCCAACCCCTGGGGTATGTTCATTAGATTGAGACAAAAGTATCACTTGCATAGACAATATCTGTCAGACAAGGTTGGTGGAGACACATCACATCCAGTTGGAGGTATCTCTGTCTTGGAGGAGGTGTGAGGTGGAAAGCCTGTATTATCCACAGTGGGAGGATATTTCAGGAAGCTATCAGTGTGCAGTACTAAATGGTGTGTTTCTGGGGAGATGAGGCTGCTTGGTTGCTTACATTGGCCATGTAAATTTGTTCCCATGACTCCCATTTCCCTTGACAAGTATAAAGTCTGGAACTGCTCTGGGTAATTATTTCTAGTATTAATTACCTTGACAAAGTGAATTCTTGCCTATATGCTAGTAAAAATAAGAGGTAATATGAAGAGTAGTAGCTATTGTTTAGCTATCCAATGTCTGCCTTTTCTTGGTTTCCCAGACTTATATGCATTTTTACATCTTACTACTTCTCTATCCAATCTATCTCCTGCAATGAAGCCAGCTATACTGGCTGTATAAGTAGCCAAGTCAAATAATGTTCAGAGATGCTTTGGTAATAAATATTTTCAAGTCACACAGGGTTTTCATTCTTCACTGGACCTTAGGCTGTATTATACATGAAATAACATAAGAGAGATCTTGTAGGGTGACAATTTATGGTTTTGTTTCAGTTTTTGAGCCCAATAGCAGGGATGAACCAAATCACATCCAGAGCAGAATGGTGTTGTTGGCAGAAGAATAATTAAGTTGTTGCCCATGTATGCCTCCTGTCTGTGCCAAACATTTCCATTTTAAAGATGCAACACAGTTATAAATGCACACAGCGCCAAGAGTCTGGCCTAAAGTACATGTCCTCTCTTTGTAGCATTTCAGAAATTCCTTGGGAAAGATGATGTGTCTCACGAGATAGAAGAAGTTTTGGCAGAGTCTCGGGCCCAAAGGAACACCAAGCTGGTGTCGGTGGTTCAGCTGCTGAGAACGCGCGCGGTGCGATGGCAGATCCTGACCGTGGTCGTCACCATGGGCTGCTACCAGCTCTGTGGGCTGAATGCTGTAAGTGTCCTTCCCCAGGCCATGGCACCTCCTGGGGAGCTCCTTTCCTTTATCACAAGGTTTGGGTTACACTATTTGCCGACCTCTATGAATTTCCTTTTTTGGCTGTTTTTTATTAGCAATGACTCTGGGAGAGCAATGTGTGGGAAGATCCACAGAGATCTGTATTGCCTGGGGGCTTTTAAAACAAAAGAAGTTTGAGGAAAGCCATGTTTCTTAACTTTGTGTTAACTTTGTGTGTTTGTTAACTTTGAAGGAATACTTGATAAGGTAGAAAAGAAAATCAGCAAAAGAAGAGCATGCAGCTTTCACTTCTGGTACTCAGGTTCTCTGTTTCTGAATACGCCCCATGCTTATTCAGAGTTTTTTCAGTAGACATTTCAGGTTGGATTCATTTGGTTCAGTACTTACACAAGTCATCAAAACTTTCTATAAATTATTTTAAAAGGTTGCACTGCATGTTTGATTTTTTTGTTGTTTCAATATTCCTGTCTTGGAAAGTGAAGCAAAAGAGGGAAAATACATAAAAGAGTGAATCCTATTGACCATTAATATGTCTGAGAGTAATGGATATCAGAAGTCTCTTTCACTACCTGTCTGAGCCTGTATTAGAAGGTCACAGGACAGTTTGAGTTGGAAGATCCCTCCACCTGATCCAAGCCCTTGCTCAGAGCAGGAATGACTTCAGGGCTGTTTCAGGCTACGAAGGGCCTTGTGCATTTGTGAAGGGTGAAGAGTCCATAACCCTCCTGGGCAACCTCTGCCAGGTGTTTACACCACTTACACTGTGAAAAGTGTTTTCTTTATATCCAGCCAGAACTGTCCTTGCTGCACCTTGTGGCATCTGGCTTAGATTCTTTATGCTGCACAAAGCAAATGTTCTCATGAAGCACCTCAAAATGAGAGGATTTTTTTGTCATAGTTCAAAGGCTTTACTTGATTATATATATGAAAAGCAATATTCTCACTGCTGCAAGGAACTCTTGCTGAGCTCTGCAGCACACTCCAGCTAGATTTTCCCCCCAGGGCTAATAAATATATGTGCTTTTGTATCTGTGAACATTAGCTCAGGCTTATCTCAGGTATGTCTATAGCTTTAAGACTCCAAATAAAAGTAATTTGTCTAAGACCATTTCAAAGATTAATGCAATTGGAACTCTGGTATCTAAAAGCTTTTTGCAAAATACAGGGAGGGAATTAAAAGTTTTTTCATCCTGTGGATTAAACTACAATAATGTTTTTATAGGTGGTGTTTTCTTCTAATGGTAGGATTTCAGTGCTAATGGCAGGTTATTTTATTCCTCATTGTGGATAAATTTTTGAGGAAAAAAAACCCCTAAAATTATCTTGTCATCCAGTCTTTTTGAGATTTATCAACACATAAGGGAAAAAAAATGACACTTATAGTAGTAAACAGACTGTTCAAATAACGGAGCACATTGCCTATAAGAAAAGATCACAGCTAAATTTTCAGGGAAAATGGAAGAGTTTTGTGACTTTGAGGATACTTAATAGCTGATGGAAATTGTCCAGTATTCTGTGGCAGAACAAAGCCACACTCTCATGGCTTCAGTGAGAGTGTGGATAGATAGTCAGGCATGTGCAGTCCAAAATGGATGCCAGAGTTACTTAAAAGTGCCATTGGATGGCCACTTTCTGAAAATATGCCTCAGAAAAACTGTCTTTGTCAGGAAACCTGTGAGTTGAGTTGGCTATTTCAAGCCTTCCTTTTTAATTATTACTGTGTTTCTCCTCTCGTGCAATGTCACCAAACAAGAAAAAAAAATTCACACAAAAATTGTGTTCTGAAATGGATTATTTAAACAGTTGTTAGTAACAGTTAGTAGTAAAACAAAGAAAATTAGGAGAGAGAACAAGAGAAATAGCTGGACCACTTGATTAAGACACCAGGCTTCAAAAACTTGTCTCTTTTGCTTTGCTTTCCTGACTGATACTGCTCAAGTCACCCGAAGTTCCAAGATGAGAGGACAGGTCCAGTCCAGTACTGGTGAACCTGTGTCTTGTTTTGCCTGAGTGCATCTGAGCCAACCTGCTGGGTGTGAGCCAGCACCAGCCAGGTTTTCCTGGCAGGGATGGCTCCTTCTAACTCATTTGCTTTGTCTGTAGTGCCCTGTTAGTCAGTCTGGTCTTTTCCACAGCTACCATCTGCACAGGGCATATGGGAAAGTTGGGATTCCTTCAGGCAAGAACCTCAGGTCATTCTCCAGGGAAATTACCAACTGGCAGATTTCTGTAATTGTCCTGCTAGTACATGAGAAAACTTGCTTCTTTTTAAGGATTTACTTAAGATAAAAATTTGTTTTGCTTAAAACAGTACACTTGTTTATTTCCACATGGAACAGAAATCATGGTGAAGCTCCAATCATGTTAATGTTTTCAATTATAACAAAATACCAGACAGCCTGACATAAAGAAATTATTTCCTATTAGTCTCTTTTACTCTGTTAACATTTACCTGATACATATGAGCCATAATAAACTTATTTATCCTCCACCATTTTATCTCAGTTCTAAAGAAGTCACAAAACTACAGTGAAGCTTCACTGCTGAAGGTTATACTTTTTCATATCAAGGAATACACTGTATGACATACTGCTCTAAGGGAGTCGTTCCCAAAGTGGGAAGTTGATGTGAATGAGACCTTGATGCTTACCAGATTTGCTATTTTAGAATATTGCCACTATATATATTCTCTGCCTGGATATTGTCACTGCTGGATATGGTTTTACTGACTAAACATGATTGACTTCCTCTAAGTCATACACCCTGTATTGCTGTCCTTTAGTGACAGCTACTTCAAGCCTATGATTAAAACAGCATATTACTTTTCCCTAAGCACCTCTAATCTTAAAAGTTTCTTTTCTTCCTGTGAATAATAAAGACAGATTGGGGGGATGGCTTGACTCCAGTAATGTTAACGCAGAAGAAACATCTCACTCCTTCTGTCCAAAAATGAGCATCTTCTTGTTGCCTCACAACATCTCTTTCCTGTTCTCTCTTCTGTTGTTACATGCTATTGAAATATTCCATAAAGCTACACCAACCTGCTTTGTAAGCCACACAAAACCCATTTGTATCCTGTTGTTCAAGCTTAAAGTGAGTTTCTTTGATTTACTCCTAAAGTGAATGAAGCTAAATTGAGTTGAAGCTGTTTGTAATTCTGTCTGGGTCTGCAAGTGGAACTATAGCAGCATTGTACCTAATCCACCTGGAATTTGCACTTTCCCTACATCTGTTGTCCTGTTTAGCCCTCGGTGACTTGGGAGTGCTCAGAGTTTTAACAAGTCTCACCTCAAGCAGACTGGATGGTTGGGCTGAATACCAATATATTGTAGTTCAACCTATAATGATTAATAACTCATTTTATTCTCTCTGATACAGATCTGGTACTACACAAACAACATCTTTAGTGAGTCTGGGATCAATCGTGAAACAATCCCTTATGTTACACTAAGTACTGGTGCTGTTGAGACTCTGGCTGCTGTTTTTTCTGTAAGTATGGTTATGAAAATCCATTAGCATGCTTGATATTTTAATATTATTAGATTTTATTTTCTTATACAGCTTAAAATATAAAAAGAATAGGATGCTGATTAAGTGTAATGGTTGATAATGCAATTCAAAATATTATTTCTAATTTTAATCCTAAACCAAATTGTTCTCTTGGAATTTTTTTAAGATGCTCTTTAATTTTAGATCCATAAAAGGAACAGAAAAAGCTGGTATGTCCTGCAGTGCTATGTATGTGTGAAGAGGAAGAAGCAGAAACAGCAAGGGCCAAAGTCTATTAGGTGGTGACTCATAACTTAGCTCAGCTGGTAGAACAGCCTTACCTGGAAGCAGTTTATTCCCATCTCAGTCTCCTCGTGTGCCTGCTGGGCAGTGGTGGTGCTGTTTGGAGAAGGCTCAGGCACAGGACAGCTACAGGTGCTCAGTGTGGCTGGCAGGAACAGCCACCCAGGGAGGGGGAAGAGTAAAGCCAGCCTGCTAGAAGAGGGGAGCCCCATGTGGGGTTCAATCCTGCTGCCTTACTCAGGACAAACAAGCAAACTTTCCTAACATGAGCTCCAGAGCAGGTCCTTTGCTCTGCTCTGGATGTAGAGGGAGAAGTTAATAGAAAAACTCATCCATGCACAGGACTAGGACTAAGGAAAAAATACACTAAATGAGCAAACTAAAACTTCAAATTTTAGTAGGTGATTACACAATTAATTGCTAAAGGAAATACATTTATGTTTGCACTGGAATAAATAAGAAGGAATGGGAGAAGTCTTTGGAATGGAAAGCTGAAAACAAGCCAGTAGTACTTTCTTTGTTGGAATTTTTTTCTTCATATATGCTATACCAACTCTACTTGAACAATACTGAACACAGCAACAAGCATTTTTAAATGTCAGAAGAATGGTTTTGGAAAAAGAGTCCTTTTCAGTGGCAGAGTAACCACTTGTGACCTACAAAATGTTAAACTAAATCCAGCTATCAGGCATGTTTTCTTATAGTCTAGGACATAGGGACACTACAGGGTCACAAAAAACCTTCTGATGTTTGTGAATTTCCACAAATTTGTTTTTCACTTTTTTTTTTTAATTAAAGAGGCTTTTATTTTATTATTCATTTTAATAGATAGAAATAGAGAAATATGAAAGTGTCTACCTCTTACAGTTTCTTTGTGATACTGCACACATGGTTCTTTGTTTAAGATATATGGAAATATAATAATGATCATTCTACCACTGATTTAAGTGAAGAATACACCTCTTTTATGTGGAAACAGATGATAATTACATGGAGAGGAATCCATGATATTAAAGCCATTCTATAAATAGGGTCTGTTATTTTTCAATTCCTTCTGTGCTGTCAGTTTGTGGGGCTCCTTCAGAGAACATTCTTCATACATAATGAGGTGGATGGGTGTGCTTTGGCTCCTGGTATGTGTTTTAACTTTCAGTACTCAAGAGAAGGGTTTTTAAAGTAATTTTTCTGTCTGTTAATGCTACCTGCTGTGCCTCTGGAAATGCTGATGTACCAATACACCTGTTCCCTTCCAAATTCTCAGTTCAGGGCACACTCCTTTTTAGCCTTAATTTTATTTTCTTAATCTTCTTAAATGTTTCATTTCTGTTGTTTAAAGGAACAACAGCATGAATTTAGTTTTTCCATTGAAGATTTTGCAGTTTCTTTATTCTAGTAAATTCCCATTGAGTTTTCATGCCTAGTGCTGAGGACAGAGGATTCCTCCCACTCCCAGCCTCTCCCAATGTCTCCTTTTGACATTTAAAAAAAAATCTCTCTCACAGCCTTAAATGTTAAGCCAGGTGCCCTGCCTTTCCTACTCAGGGAAGAAACAGAAGAAAGCAAGAAGAGAACTCAATTTTCCTGGTATTTTTTAATATGTTGTGTTTGCTAGCAGAAACCAGATTTTACTCACAATAAACTCTAGGATTTCAGTAAAGGTAAACAGTTATAGATGTGTAGTTTATGTCCTCTTAAATGAAATACCAATTGGAAATGTCCACTAGAAATCCTGTACCATCTGTGATCATTATACATAAATTAGGCCATCATGGGATTGAGCCTCAGTAAGAATACTTGGGTATTGATGACCTCAGTCAATGAGACCCTTATGAATGCCAAAGGAAAACAGTGAAATAGAGATGTATTTCATGGAGAAGCAAGGTAATGTTCAGGAGATAAAATACTGAAAATGTGAAAATTTTTGAAAGTCTCCTTTTAATACATCTCTTGGAAGCAGCAGCACAACAGTAATAATGTTGATGTGGTTCATGAGGAAAGACAATTAATATTCCATCCTTTTCATAGCTCTGCATTGCCTCAGATCCCTTGATATGCCCACTTGTAGCATGCTTTGCCTACAGCTCCATCCCTCTTTCTTTCCAGCAAAAGCTATATAAACAAGACATTGAAAGATGAAACATGCATCATAATTTTCCTTTCATTCACATAATTAGCCATTGTGCTGGCTAGAGGACTGGCTAGACAATTACTTTTTAGTGGGGTGCCCATTAATTTCAGTTTGTTTCTGAAGTTTTGTATCCTCTGGAATGAAACACTGAATAGATTTACTACTCATAGACATGTTACAGAAGTTATGTAACCTGATGCAATTCTTTGAAGCAGGGTGGAATGTACCTAAATAATTCCCTGTGTTTATTTGAAGTCTGTTCTATAACTTCTAAAGTGAGGGCATACCACAAACTTTGTTATTCTTCAGTAAGATTGATTACTGTTGCTGTTTTCTAAGTTTTAGTAATTCAGGTTAATTTTAGTTGTTGTCTTACTCTCAGTGGGGAAAGAGAACAATTTTGCAGTGCCTTTCTTTAGCACAACAGCAGGGTGAATAGAAGGGGAGACAGAAGGAAATGTCTGAAAAGATTCCTTCCCTCCTCCATGAAGCCAGCATCGAATAAAAGAGAATGTTATTCAAATGAAGCATCCCACATCCAATTTTGCCATCTGTGGCACCAAATTTGGTTTTCTTATAGTGTTCACAGAAAGAGTCTAGATGTGACTATATTGAGAAGACTGTGCCCTAAGTATTTCCCATAGGATGATGCATGAAGGTGTTACTAAAAGCCTGTGACAGAGACAAGCTGTGTGAAGCCTGGAATGAGTTAAAATACATTGCAGTTCTAGACCACAAAAGAATGTAGGAAATCCTTTGCAGTATCACACAGAAGTCAGGGAAGCCAGCCTTCTTTAGCAAGATGATTTTAATCTGCTTTAGGATGTCATGAGAAATGGCTCTTAGACTGGTTCTTTGTTTCTTTTACTGTTAATAGCTCTCAATATAGAAGGAAATATTCCCTGCTCAGGGCATGGGACATCTTAAATAAAGGGTATTCCAGATACTTCCATAGGTGTTTTCATCTCCATCACATTTTCTTCATGGTTTCCACAAGATGATGCAAGATATCTCCACTGAAACTCTGGGTCAGAAGAGAAAGAAATGTGTTCCAGTAAGAGCCAGTCTTAGCAAGTGAAAAAAAAAAAAAAAAGAGGTTACAAATGCTAGAATCTCGAGGGTTCCTAGGAAATTCTGCTAGAATCTGATTTTAGTAAGACTTGTAATGCAGTCCCATGTGACAGTCAGAATCAGCCTTCACATACCCATAATTTCCAGCTGGATGTAAGTAGAGAGGTCATGAATAGGGCAAACATGGCATTTTTCCCCCTCACCCTGAAAAGCTGTTGCTCAAGGATTACCAGAATTTGAAGGTGACGTCTTGGTCTGTAGTAGCCCAGACAGAGAGAGCAGTAGCAAAGAGATTGGGCAAGCAGCATCTCAGATCATGGTGCTTGTCAAAGGCCAGAGGCATTTGGACATATTTTGTCTGCAGGGTGGACTGCAGAGAGAGACTGTGTTAATGCACACTGCCTTAGCCCACAAGAGATCAACAGATTGTTTTTAGGTAAAGACATCATTCCTTCTTAATTGTTTTAATACACATGGACTTTTGAATAGATGAGGGCTGCATGTGTTGAAGTAAATGTGTAGTGCTTTCCAGAAGAAAAAGTTTCACCATGAAGGTCTGCCTTACCACACTACTCCTAAGACCCAAGGTGCGTATGGTTAAAAGCTGCATTTGTGTAGTACAAATTCTTTTGTAGGATATATTCAGAAATTGAAAGTTTTAAAGATGTATCTCCTGCTGCTGAGCATTAAAAGCATTGGGTTTGAATAATTATTTTATCAGTCTATTCAGGATGATCTGCATCAGGGCATTCAAACACCATAATTAGAAAATAAAGCATCAGCCACAGTAAGTTGTCACAGATCAGGGTTGAGATCTAGTCTGGCTTTTATAGAATAAACTTGATAGCTTAACACTTTTAACAACTGAATCATCACTAGAAGGAGCTTTGCTTCAGAAATATCTACAGTTTACTGAAGGGACAAAATAGGAATAAGGAAATGAGTGTTTTTGTGCTACTCTAGGGGCTGTTGCCAAGCACTGCTGAGGTAAAAGTGGCTGGCTAAGATAAGTCCTTGCACGGTCTATGTCCTGGCTGTGCTGGTCTTGGCAGGTATGAGGTATCTTTAAAGAGCATATTTAGTGAACAGAAAATTTCACTGCCAAGTGAAGTTGATTAAGGATGCCTTACTGCAAAAACTTCAGGCTGAGCTTAGAAATGTAGCAATCAATTCCATGCTTTACTGAGAGTAATCTTTAGCCAGGTACCTGCAGAAGTTGTATAAGATCCTGTCATGGCTTTAATACAGATGCAGGCAAATTGATGTGAGAACCTTGCAGACAGACATTTATTTAAGGATGGTGCTTATGTCCTCAAAGTTGATGCTAGGTCTCTAAATTCCAGTTTAGGCACTTAAATACAATAGCCCCTTTTTTGTTTTAAAAGGAATAATTCATGCAGTAGACTAATGGATATACATCAAAGCAGGAATCAAAAACCCCCAATTTATAATTCTCAGTCTGCTGTTCCTCTCCTTTTCCTGGGTACAAGACACTACACATTGTGTCATAGAGTCATATAAATGAGGTTATCCATTTTAATCCTGATATTTAAAATGGAACTAACACAGTGTTAGCTTGCCATGTTAAGTCTGAGTCTAGTCACAGAGTCTTACTCAGGCTTTATCCAAAATACATGAAGGAGAAAGTGTGGCTATTCTTGACATTAGCTTATAGAGCAAGCTTCTTCACGGAGCTGAGACATCAAGAAAACCTGACAGGGTTTGCTTAGTATAATTTAGAGGCAGGATATAAGTAGGGAATAGTATGCAACAACCTCCCATTTGGACTGCAGGACTTGCTTGCACATTCATTTTATCCAAGAAAACTTGTCTGATCTATTTTAATGCACTCTGCTTTCATTATGTCAGCCCTGGTATCCGCAGCTGACTCAAGTGAAAAGGTTGACATTTGCATCTTTAACTTTATTCACAAGTATTTCCTGACAGACAAAAGTAAGTTGTGTGAACTGTTAATGTAGTTTGTATATCAGTTGCCTTTTTATCACGAAACATTTGTGTTGTGTGAATTTTAGTTGCAATATTTTTTACACATTTTCAGTGATTTTAGCTGTGATAACCATCATGGCTGGGTAAAGGTTTCTACAAATGCATGTTTATGATCACACAGAAACAAGTATCAGCCTACACTGCCTGGCACATAACTCAGGTGTTATCACAGAAAACAGTTCTAATGTTCTTCTGTCTGTACTTGAGCATGCACTGGATTTCTTGTTATTTCATTTATTCTACTGTACAGTATATTTTGATTTGCTATAGATATTCAATAGGTAACAGTTACCAGTACATAGCAGTGGATCATTCAGAACTATAAATACTTGGAAACTGATGAATCATCTTCCACTTCTTATGAGTCATAAGCATCTTAGTGGGTTTTGCAAGTGAACAAGTTTTGGATTTGTAAAATCTTAACTAAAAAATTAAGTTGTTGTCTGTTTACAACCTCAAAACCAGCATTGCTTTCACCAGAAAAACTTGCTGTTATGGAAGACCAAGTCCAAACAGTCCTTCCTTACTGGAATTTGTTTTGCTTTGAGTTTTACAAGTGAAAACTATACATCACATTTTTCCCATGTTTTGTATTAGAGGCATCTATGAAATTTTCCCTCTAAGAGAAGCATCATCCCTGACCCTGTTTTAATACAAAACTCCCCAGCTGTATAACACCAAGATGGCTTGATCATGACCATCAATTCAGCATTGAAAAAAATAAGAGAAATTGCACAGCATGTCAAATTACAAGTGCAATATTTATATTTTTTATCCCTCAAAGCCATTAAAGTTGTCTCATGGTTCAGTGTCTGTGTGGTCATGTGTGTTTGCAAGATGGATTTATTAATCATAATAAGATATAACTGCCATCTTGTAGAGGTTTTGACAGTTAAGCAATTGCAGTTTTGAAACTTTTGGACCTCATAAGATGTTACTAATATCCGTGCAGGTCTTTTAAAAATTCCATAATTCTATTACGGAAGCAGTGCAAATTGTCCAAATTAATATATTTCACCATTTAAAGAAATAAAGAATGAAAAATCTTGCCACAGAACTGCTTTCAGTGATCTGCAGCACTACAGAGCCTATCTCTGGTGAGGAAGTTCAGCTCAGGGTGCAATGGCAACATGAGTTTAGGACAGACAAGCCTGCCCTAAAATCCACTGGTGAACTCCAGGCTGAGGGAGAAGCACTTGCCTCTCAAGGCATTTCATCTGTGGGTGTCTCTGTACTTTGTTTTAACACATTCTTCTAGATGCTGGCAGTGGAGTGATATGTGTTGTTTCCCAGAATTTTGGGTATTACTCCAGATTTCATTTCAGTTGCCCATTTTATTTTTCCCTCAAAGGATGTGCAGAAGATGACATTCAGTCACCAGTCAATAATGATACGGCAAACGGTTTTGTGATTCTGACTTTAATTTATTTAAAGTGGTACATTTTAATCTTCATAAAATCCTCTTATTTTTCTTATAAGAAAGCCAAGTGTAATTAGTAATTTTAGTAGTTACCAACATGAAAAGTACATCAGCTGTTATGACAAAATACGGATTAGCGCATTTTAATGAGTCAGACTAGCGAGTTTCAAGTTACAGCTTTTTAAGAAATTTTTCATTGTGTTTTTCTCTAGCAGATAAGTATTCAGATTTTGCTGTGATTTATATTCAGATGTTAAATATAAATTCAAAATGTGTAACTGCACAAATATTAGTGTTAAAATCACTTGTCTGAGCAAAATTTTCTACTGCATGGATTTCTTTTGCTTGTGTATTCTAATTACAGTAATTATCCAAAATAAAAACTAAATACTTATTCTATATTTGAGAAAAAAGGAAATTTAAAATAAATTTTAGTTTAATTAAGATGTAATTTATGCTAAAAATATTTAAATCTCATATTTTAAATGTCTTAAGCTTAAATTCAGAGAGATATTGAAATTAGGAAAAAGTCAAAATGCAAAAGCAAGAGACTATAATTCACTTCAACATACAGACATTTAAAAATTATGTATTGTAAGAACATTGTCATAGAAATGTAGTGCATATTTTTAAGTCATTCAAACAATGAACAATTTTTCAGTGTTCTCAGATAAAGATGCCATGCTGACTTGTTCTTTGAAGCATGTTAAATTTTGTAAATATAATGGTGAGCACAATTATGAATGTCATAGCTTATGAACAGTGTAAAATCAATTCATGGTTGAGTTTTGATCTTCATATTTACTAGGAGAACAGATTTCATGATCCAAGTTCTTCAGTGTTTCCTCAAGAAGGTCAAATGCTGCCTTTTGTTTTCCAGGGCTTGGTTATTGAACGGCTTGGGCGCCGGCCTCTCCTCATTGGAGGTTTTGGGCTGATGATCGTCTTCTTTGCAGTTCTCACTGTCTCCCTGACCTTACAGGTAACACTTGGGTCACTAGAGATTTTTACTCTCTCTTTTACCTATGTTAAACCTGCTTGATACTGGTTTGTCTCAATATTCCTGCATGAGCCAATCCCTTTAATCAGTTTGGCATGAGGAAGGAAAGGTCTTTTATACTAATTTATGAATCTTCAAAGCTTTTGCATTAAAAAAGCTGTAGGGACTTTCTCACATTCTCATGTTCAGACTCCTTAATTCAAAGACTTATGCATAGGACGAACTATTATAAAGTCAGTTTTACCCATAGCTGAATAAAGAGTTTACCCATATTCTGTGGGTGTGTCTTTGTTTTGTAATTCACTCTCTCTGAAATTTCTTTCATGCTCTATATGTCATTCATATCTTAGGTTTAGAATTTTTTTAGTGACAAATTTCCACCTTTGGTGTTTCTTTCAAGTTACTTTTCTGGTATTTATATAGGCAGTATAAAGACTTATCCTTTGGAGAACATTTGGCCTTAGAAGATAAAACTAGACTTTTTAGCAGGGCTTTTTGTGATAGGACAAGGGATAATAATTTTAAACTAAACAAGGGTCAATTTAGATTAGACATAAGGAGGAAGTGTTTTGCAATGAGGGTGGGGAAGTGTTGGAACAAGTTGTCCAGAGAAATGGTGGATGCCCCATCTCTGGAAACATTCATAGCTAGGTTGGACAGGCCCTAAACAAACTGATTTGTTTGAAGATGTCTCTGCTCATTGCAGAGGGATTGGAACTAGACAAGCTTTAAATATTTCTTTCAATCAATATGTTTCTATAATGATACGGTTCTAAGATATGAGATGTTATTAGCACTCAATTCCCCAGATGTTTCAAATTATCATATTTTATTTATTAAACAAATTCAAACTCTAGCCCTGTATATTTTTTCTTGTTTAGCTTCCATCTGTGTAATAATGCAGTTTGTTTATGTTCCTAAGGACTTTAGAGAAGTAAAACTGACATTTGAAATGGCATGGGTTTGGGTGGTATTTCATCAAGTTGTTTTCCTGCTGGTTTTGATTCCTGTGTGGTGCCATTAATCTGACTTCCAAATCTTGTTCCTTGTTTGAAGGGAGTCAGTAGGTCAGGTTGACTGGCAGGTCTGTGCCATGTCACTGCAGTTTTACTTGATTTACCTGTATGTACATGACAATAAAACTTTACTTCACACACCTGCCAGGACAGCTGTAAGACAGCTCTCCTTCTGAAGAGAGAAGTTATTGCATATTTTGTATGTCAAGTGAAAATTCCCTTCCAGATCTTTTAGAGCCAACTGGGGATGTGAGGGCCTTCAGCTACTTTAAATCCCTACACTCTGAATGCTTTTCAGTTTTACCTTCTTTCAAAGGGTCTCAATCTGTAAAGTATTAGAGATTTGCTTTGAACAGAGGATCATGGTACAAATAGGCTTAATGTCAGAGAAATTTATGTCTGCTCCATATTTGCACCTTCTCTTTCTCAGAGACCATAGATTTGCTTCCAGACAAGAATCCTAGATTGTGTAATTTTGATAGATATACAAGCATTTTGGTTAATGTTAATGTCCAGGAGACCATGGTTTCCACATAACTAATGACATAACCCAGACTGGAAGAGAAAAAACATCAGAAAATGGGGCCCTTTCCTTAACACTTAATTACTTTCTTTAGCAAGGATATTTTTAAAGTGCCATTCAAGGTGGTGATAATACACTTACATGTATCTTAACAAACTTTCCAAAAATAACAGAATTCTAATAAAAATATCATTCACAATTTGCTGCAGTAAAACTCCACTTGTTGGAGAGAGAAAGAAATGGGCATCCATGGGTTTTTCTCATCTATTAGTATTAGAATCAGTCACATACATGATTATGAAACAGTGTTCTCCAACCTCCAAGCTCCACAGAAATTTCTCTTCATATTTCAAGTTCCTGATATTTAGAGGTCTCAGCAGAGAAAAATCTACTTAGAAGTAGAGGAAAGATAGGATATATGGCCTTCCTTGTCTGCAAAATCAGATTACATCTGAAAAGCCCTGGGCCGTGGCTTTGCCATGTTTTGCCAAGGTTCAGATACCTGGTTGTCCTACCAAATGTCAGCCTGTCGTGTATAGTCTTCAGCCAAGCCTTTGACTGGTGAACTGTGAAGCTCTGTGGGCCATCCTAGATGCTCTTTTTAACATGACTGAAATACCTGAGGTAGCTGGAGGTGCTGAAGTGTTCAGTGTTCCAGGCTGGCTTGAGCTCTATCACAAGAAGTTGTGATTTTTTAGAATTCTGACTCTGTGGTACATAGCTTGTCTAGTGTTTCTCTACAGGGATTTCACAGAGACCAAGGCCTTTAAAACAAATCATCTAATAAAGTCCCACAGAAATGCTGTGATTTTCTAAAGTAACCCCAGACTAAATTCTGAAATTGATCAAGAATCATGGAAAACATTGTCTATTATCTGCAAGTTTTTAAAAAATATTTGTGATATGTACAGTATATCTAAAATTAATGTCTTTTATCCACCCAGAACACAGTGTATTGGCTTCCTTACCTCAGTATATTTTGTATCCTTGCAATCATTGCATCGTTCTGCATTGGACCAGGTATGTCTGTATCTATTTTTTCATGTTTCTTTGTACATCTGAGGACAGGTATTTTTGCACTGGCATTTTGCTAGCAAATCAGTTGTACAGAACTTCACCTTGGCAGTAAACCAGGAAGTAAGACTTTTGTTCCCTTGAGCTTTTGAGGGGTTTTTTATGCACTATTTATTGCCTCTTTTTCTTTGTAAGGAGTTTGACATTAAACATTAATCAGCTGTTTATACATCTTCACCACTGAAGTGGTCTAATTGATTGATTGTGGTTTATTTGGGGAAGAGTTGCTGATGTTTGATGTGACTCTAATGAAATACTGCTGTAATTCCATCAATCCTCTTTTGAAAAGCTGAGAAAAAAATATGTTGCTTTAGAGAAAAATGGGGAGAAGACCAAGATATTTCTTTTATCCTTGTTTCTAGGAAAAGAGTTTGTCACTAATTTCTGTGCAAAATATTGTGAAAATACTGAAAAAAAAATAGCAATCCCTTTGTCCTTCTGTAAGGACAAATCTCAGGTTCAGCTAAGTCCACTGCTGACATATGTTTGTTAGACTGAGATCTTGCGGGTGGGTGTTAAAGAATTCTGTGGAATATAACTTTTCTTGAATTTTAAATACCTTAGGAATGTTAAATGTTGATTGAAACTTCTTTAAAACTTCCCTTCTGGTGTTTTATGTGGCTCAGAGGGTTTCAGTGCAGCTACTTGCGGTATCTACCATTGGAGCTTTTTAAAATCTTGGTTGAAATAAACTGAAGTTTTTTCCCTATTACAGATATGTTCCACCAATTTTTAGAACTTGCAAATCAATGTGTTCTTACATGTTATATTTCCAGCATATTAAGATTAACCCTCTGCTTTTCTTCTTCACCTCACCATTCTTCAAAATGGGTTCTACAGTTTTTCATTTAGATTCTTTCTCTTTACTGATGTTATTCATGATTTGTCCTGCACTGCACAATCTCTTTGGAACAAAGTGTCTGCAGATACATTCAGGACAAACAACTATTGTTAGAAAGTTCTTGCTTGCTTTCTACAGAAATTCATTAAAATTAAAGCTTCTGTTGTGTTTTTTTCTTCCCCTGTGCTCAGTGCTGTTAAAGCCAAAGAACATTAATAGTGTACCAGCAGCTACCTAGTTGGCCTCTCCACCTTCCCTCTGTGTGTTCAAACATTTGTCATATCTGACAATAACGGGAATATCTGGGTAGCACTTAACATTGAATTGCTTTTAATTAAAATAGCTGTAATTGACTCTTCAGCTTTTGAGAAGAAGCTGTGAACAAACATATTCTGATATCTCTGCAAATCAATAGGAATATTTTAGCTGACTTTGATGGAGGCTGATTTATCTTCAATGAAACTTCTCTGTTCTCCTTAGAGGAGCTTATGAGATCTGAACTACTTTACTTCCTTTTAGCTGGGCAATTTCCATTATTAGCAATGTTTTGAGATGATTGAATAAGAAGAGAGCATATAGATTTTTTTTTCTGAAAAAATAAGTTTTTACCAAGAAGTCCACTTTGCATCCATTGCTCTTCGTATCACAAGGCGCAACTCAACAACTGAGCGCAATTACTGTGTCAAATTTTGTCCCCCTTTGCTTGTACAGGAAAGACATCAACAGCCTGTGACAAGTCCATTGGACATGTCAGTGTCAGGAGACCTGTGAGAAGGGACTGGGTGAACTGGACTTGTCCAGCTTGAGAAGAGACAGATTTGGAGACCAAAGAGCAGTGCCACTGCCTGTGAGAAGGGTATTGCAATGGCAGAGCCGGTCTCCTGTTGGTGAGGAGCTTGAGAGGAAGAATGAAAGTGTAGAAACAAGAAAGATGCAGAGAGACTGTAAGGAAAAGCTTTTTGGTTCTAGGTAGTAGATAAGGCTGCCAGGGGTAGTGAGTCCTTAATTACTACTCAAAGATCAAAATGAATAGTTGGTACTTTTCTTTTTCTCCATTGCAGTGGTTGTAGGGAAGTGTCCAGAGCATAGGGCAAATGGTTGAGACATTTTTAGAGAACCAATGCACTTTTTTTTCCAGCTTAGGGTCTTTCTGAGGCATAGCTTCTAACACTTGCATAGTCTCCCATTGATTTGTTAAATCTCTGTCTGAAACAGCAGAATTTTTGTATTCTTTGGCAAAGAAAACTATATACCTACCACATTTCATGCATACATAATTTGTTAGTTTTTTTGTGATACCCTCTAGGTCCTGCAGAAACAGAGCAACTGATCCTCTTCCTCTTTTTCAACATTTTGGTGATCTTGTAAAATTTTACCTTATCAATACAGATTTTTCTGGAATGAACAGCTATTTCTTATTGTCACCTTCTCAGTGATATTTTATGACACCATTTTAACAGGAAAATTTCACATTTAAGTGTCCTTTCACAGCACTCTGATGGTTTAATGAGACCAGACTGAAGTTCAAGAATAACTTTTCCACCTTTCTGGTAGTAAAAGGGGTTTTCCCCAGGACAATTAAGATATATTCTTTATTATAAAGCATATTTTTAATACTTCTAGCCTTTTGTAGAAGTTTTGCCATTAATTTGTATTGGTTAAACAGGGATAATTGTCAACTAATCCTCAGTATCTTAATTCCTCCTGTAGTTATGCTACAAAAACAATTTGTAATGATTCCATAGGTACAAATCTTAACCTAGGACAAATTTAGTTTATGTTCATTGAGTTATTGGTACTTGGAAAAATTATCTCATCTAAAGATGGGATAAATATCATGAGGAATTGTATTTATAAAAATACTGCTTTAACAATTTATAGCATAAAATTGCCTTTAAATGTACAATATTTTCTCTCTTGTTAAAACATGTAATACCTTATTGATAGCTTAGATGTTGTGTAAACCATTTTCTGATAGCATATGCAAGAGTCCCATCTGCTCCTGTACAGTGAGGATCAGCTGTCACTGTAAACTGTGGAGGGTGTTCATTGGTTTCATTTTTCTGAACTTGGCTTTTCAGCTTGCAGATATTTTTGAGGGCTGAAACAGTAATGCTAGCAACAGGTATGTTCAGGCATGTGTGGTTTGGTACTTCATCATTTTTTGTCAAAAGACAGCATCAGAAATCTTTCACTTTCTAAAAATAAAAGGGGCCCTTATGCTTGATACAGTCAATGTGTGATCTGAAAGAAAATTATTTATTGTTCTATAGATAAGGGAGCCATGCTGCCCCAGACTGTTGCTTCATTTTGCCTATTTGGTTAATTTTACACAAGTTAAGATATTTGCTGGACCTGAAATAGAGGATACATTTCAAAGAATTGTTTCAGAGAATAGAATACGAACAAAGAATTGTCATCCAGCAAAAAGTAAAAAGAAAAAACTGAGGGAATTGCAGCTGAGAAAACAAATCAAAGAAAAAAGTAAAAGAACATTTTCAGGATCTGCAGAGAGCATTTGTGCAGTTCAGGTTATGCATCATGAGCAAATGTATTGATTTGTAAGGCCTTTACAGAATGGGTGAATGTGTAGTTTTTTGGAAATTTGGATAGTGATAGACAGGTTTAGATACATGTGAAATGTCTTCCTTCTTCAACTTTGCCTTTGTTAATATTTAAGAAAAAAGGAAAACTAAGATTTATTCCCACTTTCTCAGTTAAACCTGTGTGGCTGCCTCTTGATGGACTGAACACTCATGTTCAACTGTGCCTGCAGAATCAATCTCTTTAAGGAAAGATGGTCTAAAATCTGGTTTAAACAGAAAAAAAAAGAAGGTTCTACTTATTAGTAGCTATTTTCTTGAACTCCCCATTCACCCATTGTACCTTTACAACAGTTGCTGTGCCAGCAAGTGATTTTTTGATTTTTCTGGGAAAATTGAAAAATGTGTCTTGTAGTTTTAGAAAACCAGCTGCAGATTGTTCCCTTTTACCCAACAGCCATATATTTTTAAAAAGAATTTAACACCCAAAAATGACATAGAATGCATTCAGTTTCCTGATTTGTCTGCGGGAATGTTGACCCCATTTGTCAGTGAGTCTGTCATGCATTTTCAGATGAGGGACTCGCAGGTTTTGTTTTTGAAGTTTTTCCCACTCACATAAAACAATTAGATGTTCATCCCCTGAGCCAGAAAATGGCTTTTCTGCCACCTGTCAAGATGTGCAAGACAGTGAAACGTGGAGAAAAAACCTGATCAACTGATTAATTGGGGATTACAGAAACATTGGCATGAACTTCTGGATAATCTTCCTAGTGAAAATAAGTATAACAAAAAAACAGTCAAGACCTTGAGAGCCTGGAAACCTGGCATAAAGCATTTCCATGCATTATCTTTGTATGAAGTGATTTATTGGTATTTCTTCCTTAGAAGAGTACTCTGTTAAAGTGGAACACCTTTCCATCCAGTTTTGGTAAGTGGAGAAGGAACTGCTGCAGAGAAGGGACATGAAACTATGGCTGAGATTAGGCATGATGCCTGTCTTTAACTAAATGAAAGGATGGGAGGAGGTGGGAGAAGGTGTATTGTTTTGATAAAATACCCAGCTTTGAAACAATCTTCTTTTACCACCTTCTTTCAGAAACTGAATATGTATTGTGGCTTTCAAATCTCTGCACAATTGCTGCCTCTGGAAACATGGTGCACTGAAGCACTGGACTTATTTTACCACTGGAAATATGTAGAAATAACCCCAGACCCTAATTGTGGCAGTAAAATCTGTAAAATGTGTTTGTGTAGCACAAGTGTAATGCCCACCTTTTGCCTCCACTGCCTCTGGGAGGGAGATCAGCCACATATGTGCACAGGAAGGCACGTGGTAATGCTCCTTCTTCCAAAGAGTTCCTCTGAGTCCTTTGGAAAGAAAAGAAAAATTACCTTTTATTACAACAAACAGTAACACCCACAGAAGTTCCAAAATTCTGAGTTGATTTTCTATCAATTGCCTGATCATGATAACATCTTTGTGCCAGAAATCTGTGTTATTTTCGTGGCACTTCAAGTTTGAGATTAGTGATTTTGCTGGAATCTTATGCATTTTGCCCATTTCTAAGAATGGGACATACATGCCTGCATGACCTGGAGAGAAAAAGAGGCTTAGAAACTCAGAACAGGGTGAGGATTTAAGGTTGTCTGAAAAATGCCAGTTAGCTAGGTAAAAATATAATATCTCTAAGTATCACATGGAAGACTTCCACATAGCTGATTATATTTTATCTGAGTAATTTGAAAAATTTTTATATTAATATTCTATATGCACATTCTTTTACATGTTTTCTTAAAGACCTAATACATCATATTGTCATGCATTGTCTTACTGTATTGTAATGTGAAAAATGCTCATTGTATTGTCAGGCATCATGTCATCATTTTTGAGATGACTTAGAGCTGAATGTTGGAGCACAAAACTGCTCAGGCAGCAGTTAGCAAAGAAGGGCTGAAAAGGTGAAGAAACCATGAAGGTGAAGAAAATAGTTTTAGAATTAAAAGATCCAGAATATCTTCATAGTGTCTCACAGAGAAGGTTGAGAATCAAATAGTGCCTGAAAGGATTGTATTTGAACCAGATGATCTAATATGACCCTGGATTTTTTATCTTCAAATCTTGTATTCTTTATCTCTAAGTGAGCTGCTCAATCCTCTGTATAAAGTCATACCTTGTTTCTACCTGTCTAAAGCCTTTGGTGTCTGCAAAGATGCACATGTGGCCAGAGGGATTTTCTAGTGGGTCACTGCAACAAAATGCAGCCCCTAACTGAATTTCTGTCAATATCTGCTATTTTTAAATCAGTGGCACTAGAGAGAAGAAAGCAGCAGTCTGGCTAAGTCATACACAGTGGCTTCAGGCATTTTGCTTTCAATCTTATGTAATGTCTCAGAAGTAGTTATTCTGGTCTTGAATGCTGTAAGCATTTCCCCACAGAAGCCCTGCTGAGTTCAGTGTAGCACAGATAAGGCTGAATTTAGTGTGATCAAACATGAGTCTGTGTGATTTTGCTTGAATTCCTACTTTTAAAATAGGTTTCTATTTAGTATGCATAAGGATGACAAAATCAGATCAGTGGTATGTTTCCAGTCAGACTGTGATTACAGGAAAGAGAAATCAAACTCAGATGAATTTGAAAAAAATAGTAGTTTTATGGTAGCAAGATCTTCATTTTTCAGTTGTTACTTTTTATAGCAATTGCATTTCCAAACACAGCTGAGAAATATCAACAAACCAGGCCATTCCACAAAAATATTTCACATGTGCATGTCTTGAGAGTTTTATAATATTTGTCATGGCTTATGGAATGTGAGTGAAGTCTCTCCTTGCACAGCTGAATACAATGAATAAACTGAATACCATTTTAAGTTGACATTACAAGGTAAACAATAGAAAACTAAGGGGAAATCATTGCTGTGCCCTGAGGCATATCAAAGATACTTTGGTATTTAAAGTTTAAATCAGTCCATGCTCTTACTATGAATGCCAGTGTGCAGCTGTACTGACAGCAGAGCTGTTGTCATAAAAGGGTCACTTTGAAAGTCACGAGGTTTGTTCAGCCTGAAATGTCATGAGTGAAGATAAAAATCAGCTCTTGAATGTGAAACAACCAAAGGTGTGATAGCACACATGTAGACATAAAAGTACAGCAGTGAAAGGCAGTGTGAGTATTATTGCCTGAAATAGGCATTTACAGAAGCTTTGTGTGATATTTTGGCTTCTCCACTTATAGTGGATGTAAGAACTTCTAACACACATGGCCTCCCACAGAGGCATTATGCCAGTCCACTTTGAGAAAGAGTTTGAGTTTGCTTGAATGCAAAAAATAAACCCACTCTCTGTACCAGAAAAGTGTATGCAGTTAAAAGAAAGAAATAAACCCATGATGTTCTATATTTAGTTTTAAAGTTGTAGATTTGAAAGGTTAGGTTATTTTTCAATTTTTTTTTATTATTCTAGAAGCATTTACAATCTTCCCAGCAGATAGGCATTCTTTGATAATGCTAAGTAGTTCCTGCATTGGATATGGAGGGTATTTGTGCAGAAATAACCTTTAGTTTTCCCAGATGTTTAGGAAAAGGCTTGGCTTGTTGATAGTTGTATGGCTTTTGTGGGCACAACAGCAGAATTAAAATATACTGCATAAATATCAGTTAAATATTCCAAATGTGAGTTATGGTTCTGTTCAGAAATTTGTAACAACCTGCAGACAGCACATACCAGTCCCAGCTGAAGATTTTCTGAGACCCCTGGCCCCATGCCCTGCCCTGTTGTGACACTCCCTTGCTCTCGGGTGCCATCCATCTAAAGCAGGAGTCCTTGGGGCTGGTGTTTTGCCCTCCCAGCTGCAGCCCCATCACAGCCTGCCGTGTCAGTGCCCTTTAACAGCTGTGGGCTGTGCAGCACAGCCAGGGAGGCTCATTTACCTCTCCTTCTTTGCTTTTCTCCAGCAATGGAAAAGCTGCTGCCTACCCCTGGGGGCAGGAGTATTGTCAACTACTTCTACCAAGTCAAGTACTTGAGAATTTATCTTTTGGTTACTTTGAGTGAACAAACTGATTTTTTAGGCTATTAAGAAATAAGACTAGAATTGTCTTCAATATTCATTGAATTTTTATTGGGGGGGAGGATAACATGTCCCTTGAATATATTAAATACAGTGTCATTCAACATATATTTTGGGATTAATACCTGATTTACGTTTTGTTTGAATTCTTCTCTCTTAAAAAGCAGCATAGAAAAAATGTGTAGCTTTTAACGGTTCTGCAGCAAAAGTGATTTAAATTCTTTATAATTAGTGGCAGTTCCAAAGAAAAATGAACCCCTAGTATTTGAAAGGTAATTGTATCTGTTGAATAAAGGAATTGCTGGAGGTGACACCTGGAGTTCTCAGCAGCAGGAAAACTTATGAACTTTATCCCGCTAACAATAGATTTAAAAAATTATCTTAATTGAAGCTTTCAAAATGTGAATGCTTTGACACTTGACAGCACTCCTCCTACCTGAACTAGCAGCTTTTCCTGAATGATCATTAATTAGTTGCTGATGGCTCACAACTCCAATCCTGGAGAAATTTTCTGATGCAAAAATGCACCCACGTGTTTGAGAGGTCCATGTAACCATGAAATAAAACATTTATTCAAAAGTGACCTAGGTTCATTATTCAGATTAATAGGGATTGGATATGGAAAGTCTAGTAAAAAAAAAAAAAAAAAAAAAAAAAAAAATTAAAAAAACCACAAACCAGAAAAAAAAAAAGAAAAAAAAGCCCAAAACTATTTTTTTCTGTGAATTCGTAGAAAATGATTATACTTGCAAAACTGCAGACTAATAAATATATAGAATAGTAGATGTAGAATTAATGAATGTAAGGCCATTAAAATATTTTATTTTCCATATTCCCAGGCACAATGCACAGCAAAGAAAAGTTTTCTGTTCATCTCATCTATTTCTGACTAATCTCCATGGCTAAGATCTAAATGCAGAAGTTTATTGTTCAATGTTGCAATGAACACTGCTCTGGAGTCCAGGCAGGGTTTCTTGGTAGCCAAGGCACTGCCTAGAAAGATGAATAAACACCAGACTTTCAGAGGAAACAGACTTTCAGAGGAAAAAAATAGGTCAGGAGACTACATGAACAAGGGTAGTCAGTGCCAGTTTGACCAAGCAAATAGTCAAAGCAGTTGCTTCCTTTGAAACTCCAGTTGTTGTCTGTCCTACTCCAGAAACTTCACTTTTTTGGAACCAGTGAGTTGTGGCTTATTTGATTTCTTTCTGAGTTTCATCACAAAAAAGGCTTGTACTGTTCATCACAGATATTTGTTATATTTGTTTTCGTTATTGGTCACAGTAAGGAAATATTTTTTGTTATTATATCTTACATTATTATCTTATCTCTTTCTTTTGTCATTATCTTAGTTCTACAACTACTGCTCCTTATACCTTGGTACCATCCTGTAGCAGCCACCAATTTCTTTAATAACTGGCCTTTGAGGCCATGTGTCCTAAAAACTTCAGCAGTTTGCAGAAATCATAAACAGTGAAGGCGTGGTCTGTTACCCATCTTAAACAGGAGAAGGACAGGGACAACTCTTCAGTCCCAGCTGAAAATTTGGCCCACTATATTTACTGTTGGCATCCTTCAGGATGAATGCAGCTATACAATTACATAATTGTGCACTGCTAGCATGAATAATTCGTTTGATAAATTATACTGACTTCACAAGATTTCTTTAGCTTGCAGGTTCACAACCAGCAGCATTTTGTGCTAATGGTCTGTCAACTTGAATTCCTAACAGGAAATCATGTCTGATGGTTTTAGATTTCTTTCAGAATATATTATCATTGAAGTAATAAACCTAGAATAGATAGGGGTTGGTTTTTTTCTTCTTTTCAGTCCTCATACAGTGATGTGACTGTATGAATATTTCTCTTACCTAAGACTGAACATGAGCCTTTAATTTAGGTATTTCCACACTACTTCCATCTGTATAGTGGATGAATATACAAGGGACACTTCTGTACTTTTATTATAGCAAAATCTCTTTCATCGTTGTTCTCATAATTGAGATAATTGGTTTTAACAATTTAATATGAACAGAAGTGCCTAATCATCATTGTTACTGAGAATAATTATAAATTTAATTCTATTATATAGTCTCACAGTCATAGCTCAGTAAAAAATGTTCTTCATACTCAAATAGAACAGAAAGTTGGGCTGTAATTAGATTTGTGATGTTATAAGGTGGATCTGAATATATGGCGGAAATGTTCAAAAGACTATTAACTGTTTATGTAGTTATAAGTTGAGTGTATTTTTTTAATTGCGTTTTATTCTTTGGTAGCTATGCAGCATAATTGTGAAGCAAAAAGAAATGTTGCCAAGAACTAGAGGAGAAATTTAATGTTGATGTTCAGTTTTTACAAACAAAAGCCAAGACCAAAAAATATCTAACAGCAATAATAAAAAAAATACCAAAAACTTACCAAATATCCCAATAGACTGAAATTGTTACCAAGAAAAGCAAAAAAAAAAGTATTCATTTTGTTCAGAATGGCCTACATACTGCTTCTTTGTTCTACAGTAAAAGAGGAAAGAAATTAAAATATTGCATTAAATTAAGAAATTAAAATAAATTCAAGATTAAATATATTTCTTGTGTTTACAGCCAACAATTGTATTTCAAAGGGAATTTTATAATGCATCTAAAGAAAAATATCTTTAAAGTACTGAACATATTTGGATTCATCAGTTATATGATAAATATTTTGTTGAAAAAAATTTCAGAGAAAAATGATTCAGTCAGTAAAGGATTGCTCACAAAATTCTGCTTGAGTGCACTGACTTATGGAAGTAAAAATTATAGGAAAATACATTAATTAGTATTCAAGAGGGGGAGAATTTCACTGAGAAGGAAATTATCAGGTGGTTCAGACAAGGGTATTGTGGATTTTTGCATGGAATAACTGCTGTAGAACTAGTTACCTAAATGGATCTAGAAAGAATTTTGTGTGATTTATTATATTTTATGTAACATCCTTGTTATTGTATGTCAACCATTTTAGTGTAAATTATTTGATGAGAAGCAAGAAATAACATTTTAATTACTGAGGTTAGAACAGAGTGAAGTAATATTTTTGTTCTGCACCACTGCTTAGTTTGTTTATTTTCCCTGAATGCTGTGGGTTGCCTTGCACCAACAAAGTTCAGAATACCTCCAGAAATGGCTTTCTAAATGCTGTTGGAATAGGTTTTCTATAGATGCTAAACCAAAGGCCAATTAATCAATGAAAAAAGTCTTTCACACAAAACTGAATTAAAAACTAGTCCTTAATAATTATAAATACTATTTATTATAATATCAGAGTTTGCAAGATTTTGTATTATTTGTGTGTTTTAGTTTGGTCTTATCATTTGCACTTTTTATTTGCCACAGACTGCTTTAAATGTCTTTTACTCAAGTGGCCTTTAATCTAAGGCAGAAAAGATTCAAATGGTACAAATTATTGTGGTTAATGATCTATACAATTTTCTACAAACAAAGTGCCTGTTTTACTTAATTATCCTGTGGAGAAAAGCAGCAGACAGCTAGAAAAGCCTGTAGCATGAAGCTGTGACTCAGTACACCCCTGTCACACCTTCTGTTCCCAGTCCTCTCAGCAGGATTAGCTGGGAGTACAGCTGTCATATCTGACTGTAATGTCATATTTGGTGGGGTATTATTCAATCAAATACAAAGTACAAGTTAAAATAATCTAACAGGTGACAGAACACCTTTATAAAGATTGAGATATCTATTTTGCAAAATTTTTATTCTATCTGTAGACCGACAGAAATGGAAGAAACTCAGTAGCTACATTGCATGGCCCCCTAGCAGTATTCCTGAAGTATATTTTCCCATGGGTTTTGTTGTACATTTTTGTACAACAAAACCCATGGGAGTTTTGTTCATTGGTTAGGTTGGGGTTTGCTTGTTTGTTTGTGGTTTTTAAATAACTAAAGTTGGGTAGAAACTAACAGCCTTTTGCTCTCCCACTGAAGAACACTGAGTTGTTTTTCCAGCAGTTTTCTTCCAGGAGTTTTGTCTCACTTCCACTGCCTCTCTCCCAGATTTTCTCTCTAGAGGTCCCTTGGCTTGCAAATAGCAAAACCTTTCTTTGGGACAGTACTTTGTCTCCCAACCCTATTAGGATGTATCAGTCTTCCCTACATGCCCTTCCTTGCAGACAAAGACATTTTGCTTGATCATATCTGGAGCTCCACAGACTTCTTTTTCTCCCCAAAACAGAACATTGTTGCAAGGTCTGTTTTCTCAAAAATTTGAAGCCTCCTTTTCTCAAAGCATGGAGTTGAAAGTCTGGGAGCCCTTGCCTTCATCAGCCTTTTTGGGATTCCCAGATTCCCTGTAGAGCAGAATTTGGGGTGCTGAGAGCTGCAGGAGGTCGCTAGGCTGGGTGGCCATGGGTGGCCCTTCTGGAGGGGCTGGGAAGCCTCTGGCTGCCATGGGGCCACTGCCTGAGCACACCAGAGCTTGGCTTGGGTGGGTGTTGAAAGATGAGCTGCTAGCTCAGGGAGTTCCTTTCCCTTTAGTGGCTCTTAAGGCACAAAGTTTCTGTCACCTTTAGAGGTGATTTACCACTGTGATAAATCTCCCTGATTTGTATTAGGCATTTATTCTTGTAACAGTCTCATTTCATAACTCATATATATATAGCCATAACATAAATTCCCAGTTAGGTACTGGATAAAAACAGAATGAGGAGTTCAGCATTTTCCTTCCTTTCTCATGTCTTCTGTATTCAGGTTTTTGCACTGACTCATGTAACTTCTGCTGAGCAATATTTATTCATAACTGCTCACTGAAAAAGCCAGTAAATATGAGCACCTGATTTTTCCTGAGGAAACACATTGATACTTGTGTAAACTTATATATATATTTGAAAATCTATAGCATGGATACTAAGAATATTTTTTTCTGTTCTAACATTCAAGTTTCATGCATAAAAGAGTACTCGATTGAAAGTCTGGATTTTTACCAGCACATGACATTGATTCTATGTGTAACTGGACTAATTACAAATATAAATTAATACAGAACACAGAAACAGAAGTATTTATGCATGTCTAATTGTTTCACGTGGGTTTGATCTTGTTTTATTAAACAGCTTATTGATGTACAAGTCCTGCAGTAAGACATTTGTAGTTTCCAATAGATGTAGAATCCTAACAGGTATAACAATCTTTCTTTACTAGCACTGCAGTATGTTAAGAATTTTTTTATTATGTTCACTGTAATGCTAAAAAGAAAAAAGTATTAGAAAATAATCACTGTAATTATGTGGTCAATGCATTACCTATTTAAATTCATGTTTGGAAGCTACTTTGCTGAAAAACTCCTACAGGAAATCCTAACATACACTTTCTTGTTTTATGATCAGAGCTAAAATAAAGCTGCTTCACTGAAAATTATATGGAAAGCCTTCCAGGGAAAAAGACAATGCCAGGTTCATCCTCCATGAGAAAGATCATCAGGTGGCTTTTTGCTGATTTCACCCACATTCAAATACATGTTAAAGTTGCAAAACTCATGACAAAGTGTTTAAAGACTATTGCAAAAATACAGTGCTTTGGTTGGATTGCTTCTGGCAGTGGTTTCAAAGCTTCCATGTTTGAGCACAGGCTAGTACAGACCCATCTGGCTTAGTGATTCTGCAGGGTACCTTGCAGAGACTGACCCTGAGAAGTGGTTGGTGAGA
This sequence comes from Passer domesticus, assembly GCF_036417665.1. Taxonomy (NCBI): domain Eukaryota; kingdom Metazoa; phylum Chordata; class Aves; order Passeriformes; family Passeridae; genus Passer; species Passer domesticus. The sequence continues at coordinate 70,966,548 of NC_087477.1, forward strand.
TGTCACAGTACTGTGATCTCTGCTCAGATCCAACTTATGTAGTCAAAACATAATACAGCATAACACAGCTTCCTTCAGCCCCAGGCCCACAGATTTGTATCTCAAAGAGCAGTGAGTTGCAGGAGAAAGGGACTCCTTGAGCACATCCCTGACATCTTGAAATGACTGAGGATGGAATCCTGGGGCTGTAAGTTCAGCTCATATCAGGCACCATCACTGACTGTGACTTTAAGGCTTTACAGTTTTCCTTCAGCTCTCCCAAATTTCTTTTTCCCTTCACTCAGCTGCAGAGTGTGTTTTTCAGTGTGTGGCCCTTGGGAGGCATTCACATGCCCTCCTCTTCATCTTAAGGTCGGGTCTGTGCTCTTCCAGGCATACAGCAATCGACAGCAGTGACCTGGCTTCATTCCATTTCTTGTTGACCTGACCTGACTTTCACATAACTCATGTATCACTCTTCAGGCTCCTTGGTTCCTCCTTATGATTCTTTTAAGTCATCCCTCCACAGAAGCTGACTTTCTGTTTTGTGGTGCTGTGGTTATACTTCTCTAGACCATGAGAAAGCTGAGAGGTCTGTCTGTGTCACCCTTCCCATTTCTCCACAGAATTTTTGAAAGTTAGTGATAGTTGATATGTTCTTAGAAAATAAATTGGAATTTCAAGGAACCTGTTTCCAAGATAGTGCCCATGCATTTTTATTTCCATTACACTTATGCTTTCTGATAGGTTTCTGTCCTTTCATACTTTTTTTTTTTTTTTTTTTTTTTTGCCTCTGGCTTTTTTTCTTGTGTCCAATATGTATTTTTCCAAATGCTGCTTCCAACAGCATATTTTATTATTCTGACAAGAACAGCAACACCTCTGTAGATTGTCCTACAGCAAAGGCATGACAGAATAAATGATCATAAATAATCTTACACAATTTCTGTGTTTCCAGTCCTTCAGTTCCTCTCTCCAAGGGACAAGTGTCCTGGCAAACTGCTTCATATGGTAGTTAAGACCCAAACCTGATTCTGACAGAACAGATGTGATTGCTGCCATTTGAACCCAAATCTTAAGGGTATGGTAATGGCCCCTGGAAGCCACCAAGCATTGATAGACCCCGTGTTGCTGGAATTTTGTTAAGTTATGGGGATTCAGATCCTTATTCTACACATTCAAACTGCTGCTGGGAGAGGTTACCCTTTTTTAGTCACAGAATTCTGGTACTGCATATGTCTTGTAGAAAGATAAAAAGCTGCAGTTTGGATGGCTTAAACTCTCCATATCTCAGTTTCCTATGTATAAAGTAGGAGTAAATAAATTTATTTATTTATTCTCTATTTTTTGGGTGTAATTTATGCTGTCACTCTTTGGCACAGAAAGTTCTGTTGAAGGCTTTGCTACCACTTCAGATATGCTCTCACAAAAAGTCACCCAAGCTCATCATGGAGAGTAGCTCTTTGCTGCATCACATTGCCTTTCTTTTATGCACATATTCATGGCTTCTGCATCTGGAAGAACATCTGACAACACTTGTCATCTGCATGTCATGTTGCATGTTTGCAAGTCCCTCTCTCACACTGCTCACAGGAGCTTCGGGTGCATGTTTAAGCTCAGGGCCATTGAGCACACAGGGATACATAAGGATGCAGCCCTATAATGCACTTAGAGATGTATTCCCAAATGTCCAAGGGTAAAGGCAGTACAAAAAATTAACACACAGACCAAGGAAAAATGTGCAAGGAGAAAACCCAGTGGATGGATAAGTCTGTAGTGGTGCTTTCTTATTAATTTGTGAATCTTTTGGAGGTCAATATTGCTATAGAGGCTTTTGAAAGTAAATATGTCTATAAATATTGTTTTGGTTGTTTACACTATCTTGTTAAAATGCTTAAAACTGATGAAGGATTTACATAGTCTTACACAGTGTATATGGGTCTTGCCTACAAAGCTGAATGGTGAGACAGGTAATACCAGCACACTTGGGGACCTAAAGGCAGAAACTGGTAAGAGCAGAATATTGGTGTTACTAGTTGTACAGTTCTTCAAACTGTAATGAAATAATTCTACAAGTAGATATATGTGTAACGTGTAACATTAACTGAATTATGTAGCTGATCAAATAAGATCCAGGTTTTATTCTCTAAAAATAGAAATATTTATATGGAAATATCAGATGGGAATGAAGGAAGCCAAAGATCATAAACTGAGACTTTCAGATATTAGACAGCTACTCCCTGGGGGTTACTGTCAGGCCTGAAATATGCCAGTGCCTGCAACATGCCAGTGCTATACAAAATAGTCCACTGCCTAAGTGGAAGGAAACACATGTCACAAGTGTGGCATTCAACTGCAGTTCTTATTATGGAGGTCGGAGTCTTTGGCTGATAGGAGAAATAGACCTCAGCAGAAGTGCCAGCAGTATCTGGTAAGGGAATGTATTAAATCAATGACAAGTATACTCATAGGGAAGCAAAAGTTTTGTCTTTTTTATTGCTGAAATAAAGTGTGTAATAATTATAAAAATATAGGAGTTAGTCTCTTTGGAGCCATCTTTCCAACTGTTAAGATCTAAAGGTATTTTGGAGTATCTCTGAATTTTCAATTTCAAGCACTGTAGCAGAAATAATCATTCTTATTTTGAATAAACAGTTCATCACATCATGCTCTGGAAGCTGTTGTGTGGATTCACTGCTCTGTTACCTTCTTGTCATCCCTGAAAAGAATGTCAAACAGGAGATGTGATGGCATGAAAGAAAGGAGTGTCACTTCTCTCAAATAAGGTTTTGACAGATCATATCTGTTTCAGAAGGCCCTGCAGAGAGGTGCAGAGCAGTGCTAGTCATGGAGATGTGCGTTACGAGGCTCGTTCACCTCTGCTGATGGGTGGGGGACTTTACTAAAACCACTGTCTTGTTGGGCCCTGTTTCAGGTGGGATTCCCTTTGTCCTCACTGGAGAGCTTTTCCAGCAGTCACAGAGGCCAGCTGCATTCATGATAGCTGGGACAGTCAACTGGCTCTGCAACTTCGCCGTGGGACTGCTCTTCCCCTTCATCCAGGTACTCAGCATCCTTGGTAATCAATGCGCTGAGATATCACTGCTGTGCACAGTTCCCTTGAGGTTTTGAAAGCCTGACCTAGTCCATGGGGCAGCCCCAACTCCTCCAGCAAATGGATGTGTCTGTGTGGTTTAACAGGATTTTCTTCCAGAAGATGAGGAGTGACTGTTTTAGTAGGGTTAGATCCTCCCTTCCAGCCCAGCTGGCCAGGCACTTCTGGTTCTACCAAGCTGCCTCCATGGCAGCTGGGCAGGGACAGAGAACAAGATCCCAAATCTAGGGACATTTACTCAGAATACTTTTATTTAGGTAAGTATTTTGGTTGGGGTTTTTTGTTGTTGTTGTTTTTGGGGTTTTTTTTGGCAGGGGTGTAATTTTTTTGTTCTTTTTTTGTTTGGTTTTTTGTTGTTGTTGTTTGTTTTTGTTTGGGGGGGGGTGTTTGTTTTTTTGGTTTTTTGGGTTTCTTTTTAATTATCCAGACACATTTCTCCAAAATTGCAGTTTCTGCCTCCCGCACAAAACTGGGATAACCCTGAATTCTGCTTAGAGTCAGATTTGAATTCAGGCAACTCAGGACAATCCCTGCTTGTTCTGCTAATGCTACCTGACAGATCACCTGGTGAAAACTGCTTAAAAAGACCCTCAGTAGATTCAAATTAAAAGGCAAACTGCATATTAAAGCTTCTTGAGTGATTTAGTATACATCCATATGAAGTTTGCTGTAGCCTTGGGGAATTTATCATTATGTGTTATAAAAATATCCAGTTGTGTGATTAGAAAATTATCCAGTTTAGTTTTAATGAAGATAAATTGTATTTCCAGCTTGAAGGTTTTTCGGGGAATTTTTTTCTTCTTTTAAAGAAGAGAGAAATAAAAAGAGAAAAAGCTCAGAGTTTGTACCTAAAGATGAAAGCAGTGTTACTCAGACTTTGATTTTTAAAGCTTTTTCACAAGATCAAACTAGAACATCTCCTCTTTCCTAAGCTTTAACTTTTTTCTTATTTCAGTCAACCTTATTCTCAAAATTCAGTTTATGAGTCACCACTTTCTTCACATAAAGGCAATATCTTCTTAGCTCATTTTATAAACCTTAACCAGGAAAAAAAATCTTTAAGGTACCTTCACAGGATGAATGCATAATCCTGCCTGTGTATTTAAATACTAACCTGATTGCTTGAGAAACAGCAGCCACTTTTTTTGATCCTTGGTGTGCTTCTACAAAATTATTCCAAACATTTGGGAAACAAATCTGTTAAGTTTAGGGTTACTAAAAAAATCAACCAGTAGTTAATTTTCCAAATGTCACCAATTAACTAATTTGAATGACTAGATTTTTGCCCTTCAACCATCTGTAGATAAATATAATCAAAGAGTGGCTTGAGTCATACATTAAAACATATGGATGAGATTGAAAAGCAGTTGTACAAATCAATTTTTGACAAATTTAAAAAAATAAAAATTGAATGTGGTTTCTCTTCCAGGCCTCATCACTACCTGTTTGAGGTGCTGAAATGTGAACTGAGACACAGTAAATCAGAAAATAGAATGTATATATATGTGGAAATGGGTGCAATGAGCTGAAGCAGGCACAGGGAACAACAAACCAGCAGAAAAGTATAATCTAAAAGGCCAAAAACTTCTGGTGCAGTAGAATAGGTTTCTTGTGTTAAAGGAATACTCTTCCTTTAGCAATAAGTTTGTAGGGATACACTTCAGTAATCCAGTGGTGTAGCAGGACCTTAAATTACATGTTATCTGGAAAAAGTTTCTGTTTATTTTTTGTAATGTGTTGCATAAATACAGAGAATTACTAAACATCAATAATTACCAAATAATTTCCCAACCTGCTATTTTCATTACCTGCTGATACATTTTTATTTCATATTTCAAGTTGTGCTATTAGATTGTTATGAGGCACTTAAAGACTACATGGTAAATTAGTAATATACTGTAGGAAAATGTATCAGATTTCTCCAGAAGTTTTCTGTCAGAATAATTTCTCTTTGTAGAAAACTGTGCAGTCTTTTTGATGTCAAAGTCTCATTGTATATTCAGTACATATTCAAGAAATAGTTAAATTGCTATGTATATTTTTCATTTTCAAGAACAGCTCATCTTCAGACTTTCCTCCTAATACAAAAGTTTCTAATAAGTGGGGAATGCAGAGGAATATCCCATTATGATCAGGGAACTGCTATATGGAAAACTGATTTGACCCTTAACTGGGGTTTGACCAAAATAATCTGCTTGGATCAGTGATCCAGAAGGAGCTCAGTATCACATGGGATAAAGGTGCTACAAGCCTTGAAGCCTTAGTTCAGATTGCCTATTAGTACAGTGCCAGGACCAGTATGTGTGTTTATTTTCCTCCTTTCAGAAACTAATTTATTTGTGCCTGTGAAGTAGTACTTCTGAGTCATTATACTAGATTCTGGAGGTTTTCTTTTACTTCTACTTTATTTCTTCCTTAATTTTACACTAGAGATTTTCATTCTCATGCATTAAGATTCATTTACTCAGCAAGATTATCTATTGCTTGTCCTTATTTCCTTACTGTGTAATAGTATCCCTTGACTTTCCCTATTACTCAGCACGAGGATTTCAATAACAGGTGTGCACAGAAAGTTATGCATAGTCTCCCTGAGCCAAGGTGTTTCAAGCTTCTTCAAATACATTGGATGTTCCATGTAATGACAGTGTCCCTATATTAGGGGAAAAGGTTGAAGTTCCCCTCAAAGATGAGAAAATGAAATGTGGGCTATCAGAGAGTTAGATATGCTTATCTTAATTAGAAGGAACCCACTTCAGGGATACAATATAAGGATCTGTTACATTTTTATTAAGAGATAGTGAGGGTGTGAAGGTCATGGTTGAAATTGCAGTTCATGTCTAAAAATGTATTTTTTACCTAGGAATTACGTTTCATGAGCATTATACTTTAGTGCTCTGTCCTTCTTTATTGTCTGTCCTGCAATTTCAGCAGAACCTGAAGTTATGTCTGGAACAGAAGAAGGACAAAGGGGAAAGGACACAAGCCCTTATCCATTTGTTTCACTGCATTATATCAATTTGAAGGAAAGTGAACTCAAATGCCTACATGAATAACAGTTTTTTTCTGCTGATCAATTTTGTAAGACATTGAACCATTTTCACTTGACCTCACCACTTCAAAGGCCAGTTTGACCCACATCTCATGACACTAATCTTCATGGCAGCTTCCAAATGCAAGGAGCCTTTGCTAGTGTCAGGGGCTGTGACTTTGCAAGTTGAGTGTTTAGAGTCACATTTGGCATTTGCTGAGAAGAACAAAAAGTTTTGTTTTAAAAATATTAACGTGTTAGGTTTGTTAAATTAATTAATTAATTCAGATTTTTTTCATTTTCTCATTTATTTTGCTGTATCTTCTCTAGAATATATATTTTCCTGTTTCCAGTATCACAGTCCTGCTAACAATTTAACTTTTGTTACAGAGTGTGTTAAGTCAGTAAGCAGCCATTGTTAAATAGCACATAATGATCCTCTCAACTCCTTTTAGATTCCTCCAGAATATGGTGTTCACAGCGTGCAACCTATTAACAGGAAGACTGTTCTCAGCTAGATTGCTTCAAAAGTAGCAAATTGTACAGGTTTTTAAATTAAAACCAAAATTTTGGCCATTTCAGTGTTAGGATTTTTTATTTGTTTCAGTTTACTTTTTAGCTTTAAAAAATTAGCTCTTTTTCTCATTCATTTTGGGCACTTACAGTCAGTTCATAATGCTAAGAATTAAGTATTCTTTACGATTGTATTTAAAGGGAGATGGGGGAAATGCCTGTACATTCTCTCTAATGTGTATAGCAGCCCCTCACAAGCTGGGGATAGGTTTGTTCATCTCTTTGCTTAAGAAAATGTGGAAAAGCTGCACCTACTTATTCATACATGTTTCTTATGCAGCTCTATTTCATTCTCAAAGTCAGGCCTGATTGCTTGCCATGCCTGGGATCTGATTTGGGGGAATTGCCTGAGTACTTCAACTTTGATTCTTTTTTGTGGTAATTGCAGGCATGTCTTAGGTAAATAATTTCTTGGTTTTCCTTTTTTTTTTCCCACAAATACAAAGCCTTTATTATCTGCAGAAAAGACAAAAATGAGTAATTCAGGATTCAGCTGGCCAGAATTTGCAGAAATGCTGTTTTTCAAATGGCCTCCTTAGAAAGCTGGTATTAAAATAGAAGGTGATGCATTTTAAAGTTTATGCTTAACTATTAAATATCCTGTATAGCAATAGTCTTCACCAGCCTCAAAAATCCAATGTAAATCCTGTTTTGAAGAGGTTTTATTAGTTTGTTGACCTAGTAAGTGCTTCCCTCAGGAGACTGCATCAATAAGTGTGTCTGCTGTTCTTTTGCCCTCCCCATACACCTGATGGAGCAGGTGACCCTCAGTAACTCCAGAAAGCCTGGCCCTTCAAGGATCCTCACTGTGTATCTGCCCTGGTTTGAATGGATATCTACCAGGGGACAGCACTGTTGCTGTTTAGGAATCCACCTGAAACTCTGCTCACCTTTGAATCTTGGGTGTTCCTGCAGGAGGTTATGCTGAAGGAAATGCTAAGGGGAAACCGCTGCAAAGCACAGGCTGTTGTAGAGCTTTGTTCTGACCTCCTCCTGCCCTTTGGGTTTCTAACCATGCTCATAAGAGCCTGGCTTCAGGTTCTGCTAAGGAAACATTCCCAGCTCTGGCAAGGCTGCCTGGGCTTGGGGAAGCAGAAGCAGCTTTGTTCTGAAAAGGTGCAGGGTGTTCTGAACCTGAGCAGTCTGTGCAGGCAGTGTGAAGAGAGCAGCACGAGTGGATGTATCACTGGGACATGGATGGGGCTGCCTTGGAGCTTCCTGCAAGCCCAGGGCTGCTGCTGCTGCTGCTTGCAGCAGAGTGTGAGGCAGTAACCTTTCCTTACATGAGGAATTGCAGAACTATAGAAACCACTCACTTTCCTTGATTTTTTTTCTCTATTTGCTTAGAACTTCCATTCAGAATTGCTTTGCTTTTACTTCTTCCTCTGACATTCCCTTCCTGTTTTACCTGCCCCTTCCAGCTGTTCAGAGGTGGTATGTTTTGCTAAATTGAATACTTGTATGCACCAGAAGAGTCAAGCTACTTTTCTGGTGGATATAAGTGTTCAATTTTTTGACCGCTGAGGCTCCTACTCCATGTAGCAGGTGAAATACTGTCATAAAGCATAGAAAAAGGGTTTAGCTTTTCAATTTTATCACATATGTTGTCATTATTCTTGTATCATTGACAATGCAAATGTCAGTGAAGAATCTAGGCCATCCATGTCTGTAGGTCCAAATTCCCAGAGCTGCAGAGTATCCGTGCTTTGTCACCAAAGACTTTAACTGAAGTTCTTCCTCAGCTTTTTACTCCCACCCCAGCCCAGGATAAGCAATATTCTGTGGTTTTACTTCTACAGTAGCAGCAGCAGGCTCACCTCTAGCACACTGGAAGGAGTAAAACAGAGGAAATACAGGTTAATTAGGAGATTATGGTGATTACAGATATTAGTGAGGTACACGGGATTCATGGACATAACATAAATAATATCCAATATAAATTTTAAAAGTACACTAATCTCATGGAACAAAGATCCTGTTTCCTGGCAGATCTGTCTATCAGTACTTTTTCTGTTGTAGCCATTGTTCAATAGCTCAGCATTTACTGCATTTCACCACATTATATCACCTTCTATGTTCCCTGATGGGCATGTCAGATACGTTTGGGCCAATCTATTGCTTGTTCCACCCCTCAGATCTTTCCTCCAGCACCAGGCAATTCAAAATACATCAAAAACAGATAAAAATGAATTAAACATCCAGGCTGAACTGTATCCCACCTATGTCCCACTTAAGGTTTTTACTGAGGTGGGATTTGTGATTTAACATTTTCCTCCCCCTTTACCCTGTATTTCTATCTTACAACCTATATCAGTGTGCAGTGCATATGGAAGGTTTCATGTTTATAATGAGTAATTTAATCAGTATGTGATGTTCTGTGCCAAATGCAGGTTTGGGTGATATAAATTGAACTGTGGTTGACTTATAAAAGGCTTATGAATGAGTGGTTTTCTTTGCTGCGAGTGTAAAATAATAAACAGCTTTAAGAAAATATTATAACTGAAGAATGGCTGGTGATGAAAGGGCTTTTTGTGGTCACCCTGCAGTGTTCCTCCTGTCTGGGAATTATGGGCCTGTTGGACAAATCCTGCAGGACCCAATACACACTACAACACCCACTTATAACAAAATTTAATTTTTAGCTTACTCTGTGAAACTTCAGTAGGAGGTCCTTGAGGGCTACTTTGTAAGGAATTGCAGAAATTAAGAAGAGTATGATTATTACAAATAAATATAAGTACATTAGGTAAGATAATTGCAAACAAGACATGCAATCACGAGTGTTTAGTTAAATTAGAAGAGGTTTACTTATATATGAATCAAAGATAATAAGCACTAATTTATTTAGCTCATGGACAGCAAAGAAATCAAGAGGAATTAGAAAGGGGAGACAAAGTTGTGGCTCCACCACCAAGAGACTCAGGTAACTTATTACATTTGGTTGCCATGTTTATTTATATGAGGTATTAATGGTTCACTTTCGTAATGGAAAATGTTTAATTCAGCGAAATTTTAAGATGTGAAAAACATGATTCTGGGTTGAAATTCTGCCATTCAGCTGAAGAACAATTACAAATGCGGAAGATCCAGATGTAAAATTTAAATTCTTAGCATGACAGGATGATTTATGAGGCACTGCAAAATTATTTTCTCCTGTCTCCTACATCCTTTTGCTTCTGCCTCTGTATAAGCTATTTGTTCTATTAAGTTCTATTTGTTACATGCCAGAATATTTCCCCCCCATGTTACCCATGGTGTTTGGCTTCTGATTGTCAGCTTGCTTAGGACTTCATGCTTCTAGGATTTAATGAAAAAGCATTGATGATCTCTAGAGTCCATAGACAATATTACAGAATACATTTGCTAGCTTTTCCTGTTACAGGCAGGATTTGAAACACTGAGCTAGGTAATGAATTATCCGCAGAAACAGAGAACATTGTGACTCGGCAGGCTGGAAATCAGCCATGGTATTAAAAAGCAGCTGCAGGAAAGGTTTTTTCCATTCTTTCTTTCTTGTTCCACGCAGGAATTAATGTTCTTCTTGCACACCACGCATGATGCATAATGAGCAAGTGAAACATAAAAATAGTGCCAAGAATTGCATACACCTTGAGCACCAAAGCAGGGAGCTAAACCACCTGCAGTGTAGGACTGGTGTGACTAACGAGGCATGATGAGAGTCTATTTCAAAAATGTGTAAAATGGAGGTTACTGGCTCTGTCTTACTTGTTTCAGTTACATACCTTTAATGGCATCTGTAAATATGTGTGTTGAGGAAGACAGGTCTGCTTCTTCTGTCCAGGGTGTCTTTCCCTGGGTTAATCTCAGCCTTGCAGCACCTGAGGTGATGTGTGAGGAATTTGGCTCTCCTTGGGTTTGCTGTTCATGACCTCACACAAGGCACCACAGAAATGTCACCTTATTTTTGGAGTCACCCTTTCCGGTTTAATTCAGCCTTGTTAATAAAAACAATTAGAAAAATATGGGTAAGTTGGATGTTTGAGAGTGTTAATCAATAGAGGAGGAAGGGTGGTTTCCTCAAATGTTGCAAGTGGCTTTTGTGGAGCCATAATATAAAACCTTTTCCAAGTTCAACAAAGTTCAGATGGCAATATGGTATTTATCAAATGTTTTTTCACAATTGTACTGCTGAAAGGTAATTGGTAGCTGCTAAATGATCTAATAATCACCAGGCAGTTTCAGTGAAGTTCAACTCCTACTGGCTGGTTGGAGCCTTTATAATCAATTTATAAATGAACTTCTTTACATCTACTCTCTTTACTTTTGCAGTAAAATCCATAACATTCAAATATGATCTGTACTTTGCATTCCCTTAACTAACTCTTACACTTTCTAGCATAAAAAAGAAATGCATTTTATGGATTTTTTTTTTCCTGCTGTGAACTCCTGTAACCATAAGAGTGATAACAAATGTGTGCTATTTGGGGTTTTTCCCTCATTTATTTTGCAAATCTCAAAGGCTGTAACTGCTGTGATGAAGATGCCCCTGGCTATGGCAGTTTTTCCATGGGTTTTGCAGAGGTGCACAGCACTGCTAAAGCGTGCCTTAGTTCCTGGTTCTGTGTGCAGAACCACCCAGAAACATCTGCCTTGTTCCCAGAGACCCCGGGGCAGTGCCAGGCTCAGCTGAGCACAGTGCAGGATTCCTGTTCTCCCCTGCTCTTCCCCAGCTCACTCTGGTGTCTCCCAGCACTGCCCAGATTGCAGCTCTGTGTGCCTGTGCCAGGAACCTGCTTTGCTGTCGACAGGCCACAGGCAGTGTTGGAAGAACCAAAATTTCATGCATTTTTATGAACTTCTCAGCACTCCAACTAGCAATGAGTGCCAGTACTGTACTTGGTTAAAAATTGCTCCATACACCCCATTTTTTCTTTCAAACCATTCCTGCTTTTCTTCTGATTTTTTTCTCTTTTGTAATGACCATCTCCTGTTTTCTATTCACAGGCTGGTTTACAGACCTACTGCTTCCTAGTGTTTGCTGGCATCTGCTTTGCAGGAGCGGCCTACCTGTTTTTTGTCCTGCCTGAAACAAAAAATAAGACATTTCATGAGATCAGCCAAGCATTTGCCAAAAGGAATAAAGTAACTTTAGAAATGCAAGAGATGAACCACTACCCAGGAGAGAAGAAACCAAGTGAAGAACAAGAATCAAACTTCACATCTTCAGTGGACAATGGGGAAACCGTAAAAGGGATTGTGTAAAGCCAGGATGTTCTTTCGGGGGATGGGGGAAAGCGTGCTCTTTTCATTTATAGCAGTGCACAACTTGTATATTTTATGAACATCATGAACTGCTTCTCCCTTGAAAATGTTCTAAGTGAGTCTGGGTGAACTCATTAGCAGCTGGGGTAACAGTTGAGACAGTGAGGGGTGGGAGGAGAGGCAACTGATGAAATAAATGAGATGGAGTTTCCTTGGCACCTGTGAAGCAAGTGCTGTGCTGAGTGGGATGGGGAATATAGACTTGGAGATGTGAAGGGCAGTGGGGAGCCAGGGTTTTGAGCAGCAGCTGGCTGAGCACCCCTGTGTGCTCACAGGGAGCTGGGCATGCTCTCTCCAAGAGGAGGAGGAAGAGGAGGCAGAGACAAGGGAAGAGATCCCAGGGGGGCTCTGCTGAGAAGCAAACCTGGAATGGCACCAGCATGTGTTTCTCCATGTTTCCCAAGATGTCATTCAAGCTGCCCATGAGAGCTGACGCGACACTTCCCTCACCTCCCATTCCTTTTCTAGCTATTTTGACTTTCAGTTGCATTGTTTGAACATCTCCCACCTTCCCACAAATGGGCAGCTCTGGGCCCTGATGAGTTTCCTTGTCTCACTTGCAAATCCTGAATCACTAGGAATAGAGAGTTGTCTCTAGTTTCTGGGTTTGCTGGCAGTGCATTTCTCTGAATACATATATTTACATAATTTTAATTTTTAACTTAAAAGGTTTAATATGAAAGGAAAACTAAACCTCATGGGGAAGTTTGTAATTTTGATAACAGTTTTTCTTGATCCCTCTAGGTACCTGGATGTTGAGGGATAATAAGAATTTTTAAATTAGATAGCTGTTTTATACGAATAGTCAGTAAGTCTTTGAGCTGCTCTCAGCTAGGAGCAAGCCACAAGAAGAAAGTGCAGCATGTAGGTAGAGTCAACTGTTTCCACAAGTTAAATTTACTAATCTAGAAATTGATGAATTTGGAGCATTTTTGCAAGAAAATGTGCATATATATTCATATATGTATGCATATATGAATATATATATATACATTCCAAGTATAGCTACACATTAATATTCAATGGCTTAATATTATTTGCTTTAATGTGAAGGAGGGTAGACAAAGATTGGATATTAGGAAGAAGTTCTTCACTGTCAGAGTGATGAGGCCCTGGAAGAGGTTGCCCTGAGAAGCTGTGGCTGCCCTATCCCTGGAATTGTTCAAGTCCAGACTGGATGGGGCTTTGAGCAATCTGGTCTAGTGGAAGATGTCCTTGCCCATGGTGGGGGATTGGAACAAGATGATCTTTAAGGTGCCTTCCAACCCAGGCTATTCTATGATTCTGTGATTTATATTCGTATATACGCACACACAATGGATAATTATTTTTTCAGTATTTGGGGGAGTTGGGGGGTGTTTGTATTTCTCCAAGTGATAAGCTGGTTTTTGTTTTGTTCTACACTGTAAATTACACTGTAAATTAAAATCAGAGATCCTAATGTTCAGCTGCTACTACTAATTTATGCATATAGTTTTAATACTGTGATTTATTTGTACATGGCATATTTACCACAGACATTGTAAGCTGACCTAATAGGGCAATTTCATTACTAGAAAATTGACAAAAAATTGATGGGGGCTTTTATGCCAAACTTTATGGTTGGTTGTTTGGGTTTTTTTTCCCACTGGAATAGATGTACAGCAGTAAGAATATGAAATATATATGAGAAAGAGAACTAAGAATGAAAAATAAAAAATGTATGGGTTTGGTGCTACTATTAAGAAAGAGAGCAAAGTGGGATTATTCCAACTGACAGTCATAAATGGAAGCTAATCAAATACTGTGGAGAAAACGGAAAAAAATATTATTATAATAACCACTTGTAAAATTATATATACAACAAATGAAAATATTACCTTTCAGTGCCTTTAGTTCCCTATTCCAAGGGTTACATGAGCCTTGCTAGGTGACTGGCTATGTAAACACTGAGTGTGAATGCCAGACCTCCAGAAAATTTTATGAAAAATTTCTTCCTTTTTTGCCTGCAGGGCAAGACTGGCAAATTCAGATCCTCTCCTTCAGACTGGGAATTACCTTACTTTGTAGTTAGAGCTGGTAACACGATATGATGAGATGTGCTTTGAGCCAAGATGGAAGATTGGAAACCAATATTATCAGAATGAGCAGAATTTAGCACTTAGTGCTGTTCATCAATGTACATTATAGACACTGTTGAAAATGTTACCATTTGATAACTTCCATTAAATACCATGCTGACCTAATACAGCAGTTGTGTCAGAAATCAGAACTTCTGCAACAAGATAAAATCATCTTACATTTGCTTACAGTTGCATTTGGAGCCCAGCTCTGAATGCATAGGTAGAGATGTTTGATAGTATTTCCTATCACAGCTCGGGGGCCTTGTACAGCATTAACAGCAAGGGGTCATGTTTTCATTTCTGCAGTCCCATTTCCCCCTCTTGTCCTGCCTGAGATGGGCACACACTTTCTGTGTGGCTGCAAAGAGCTGCTCCAGACTGGGTATGGTGTGGGATGAGGGTTCCACATCTCGCCTGATTTTTGTTGCCATCCAATGTTCAAAGCAATTCCAGGCCAAGCTCATGCTTTGTTCACTGGCCAGGGACATGTCCTCTGCCTTGGGCTGTGGAAGTTTCAGATATGCCAGTACTTCATTAACTTTCTCATCTCTGACCCTAATGAGAGCTTTGTGTTGTTCTAGAAGTTGTTCCATGCAGTTTTTTTCCATTGTTACACTGCTATAGTTTTTCCAGCAATGAGAAGGCAACATGGAAAATATCAACAACTTATAGTTTATTTTTTCTTGTTGAATGTATCTAATTGTCTATAGCCTGTGTGTTTGTCAGCAAGTGTTGTGTGGTGTCACATTCCCTTTTCCTGTCTGACACTGGGGTGAGGTACTGTGAGGTGGTGTTTGTATGGGTACCACAAGTCTGTGTGATCAACTATGTCCATGCACAGTGATTGCAAAATAAACATTTGGAATAAAATTTAAATTATGTGGATTTTGTTCTGGGTAAATCTGAACCTCCACATATGCACGTTTCAATTCCCTGGGGTTTTTTATGTCCCAGTACAAGACTGTTCAGCCCTCTGTCTGGATAACCCAAGTCATTGTGAACTCTGCAGTTGGATGGTTGGGAATTATGGGAAGAAAATGATCAATGAAACTGTATATTTTTTTAAGAATTATTTATATTTTGCTTCTCAAATCATACTCCACACTTCATTCTTTCATATGTTTATACTGGGCTTCAGAAATAAAAATGCAGACAAGGATGTGAGGAAAATTATTAAAACTGGCTAGCAGTAGTAATAACTGCTCATAAGAATTGGTGAAACTGGTGAGGCTTTTTGCAGAAAGTTGTCATTTGCAATGGATGACTTTGAGTTGCTACAGCTCTACTTGATGAGAAATTCAGTCAAGTGACTATTTCTGCTACAAGGATATGCAAAAACTGAAATCTGAAATATGTATAAAAAGTTGAATTTCATACTTCAGGTTTTGAAGCCAATTTTCACTCCACAAGGATCTGCTTTCTAGTGGGGGAAGATGTGAGTAATAATCCATATGGGATAATTTTCATCTTCAGAGTAAAATTTTAAAAAGTAAAACAAAAAAAGTGGAAAAAAAGCCCACTCCAAAACCAACTCTTTCAAATTTGCTTTCTTCCATTTGACTATTTTTAAGTGCTTTTCCTTACAGACATCACCATATAAACTATTGGAGCTCACATCACCTTGCACAGCAGGAAGAACAAATCCAAGTAAAGCATTCTTGGGAAATGTCTGTGGACTTTTTCTTTCAGTCCAACTCAAGTAAACAGAGTTCAGATAAAATCTAAAAACCTGAAACACAGAGGCCCAAACTGAAGCAGGTTTGTTAAGGTAAACATTTGTACAGTTAAAACACTCAGGTTTGAGTCCATACTTAATTCTCTCTACAAGTGATTTTGTTTGAAAATGAGCTCTGTGGAAAGGTGAATTTCGTGGCAAGTGCTTGGTACTTGGACTCCTAATCAAGTTACACAGCTCAGTAAGCAATCATGCATAACCTGAGTCACTAGAGCCCTCTTCCTTGCAGGCTAAGCTGCACTAACCTTGTTTTTGCCATGACCTAAGACAAACACGGGCAGTGGATAATTGAGCTGCTTTTTGAGATGTTCCTGCTGAAGCTTCACTACAGTTAAACTCTCTTAAGCTTGGATTTTGAGTTTAAAAAAATATGCAAGGAAAACTTTCAGGAGACATTTACACAGTGAGTAGTGAAGTCAACAGGAATCTTCTCCAGTGGTTTCAACTACACAGGTGTACCCAAGAAAAACGTGGTATACATACAGGAATGCTGAGTTTAGCAAACCCAGCACATTTTTATCTTCTTTAGATAGTAAACCAGTGGCTTGTTTTCTCAGTCTAAGAAAATAATTGTATAATTCACTGGCTGCAAAAGCACCAATCTGAGGCATTTCTTCTGAGTTTGGGAGCAGGTTGGTTGGTTGGAGATTTGTTGAGGGTTTTTTTTAAGAGAACACTTTCAGTCTGGCTCATACACCAAAGCAGAGTACCAAGAATGAGACTGCTGGAGTTGTTGGTTGTCTTAAGATTCTTCCCAAAAGGTATAAAGCCAAACGTGACTCTGTCAGATCCTTGAAACACAATCCATTAAGAGCATGATCTTGCAAATGTAGGGGGTAATTTGTCTGCTGCTGTGTAAGGTGCCATGCAGAGACATTGATTTTTGTTTCATTTTCTCTTGGTCCTCTCAGTTAAAAAAGTCAGTCAAGTTAAATGCAATGCTCACCTCTACATTTGTTCCATCTTTTGTTTCTGATTTGTTCCCCCCAATTATATAAAAATTTTTACAGTTCACACTTGAAAATCAAAAAGCAATAGGTACTTAGGAAAGGCAAACATGCCAAAGATTACAAAAGTGATAAATACAATTTTCTCTACAGGCTGGCATTTTCAAAGATGAATTCAAGATTTAATCCCTTAAAACCAAATTTCATAAAAAATTCATCTCTTTTAATTAAACTCTACTGTCTATATATATGTGTATATATAGAGAGACTTTTATGTTATCCCATGGAAAAAGTTCAGCAGCTTTAATTCTTATACGTAAAATAAACTGGACCATTTGGATACTATATCAAGTTGTGAACTGGACAGGTCAGACACACCAGACAGACACTTGCATTAACAAACTTAGCTAAAGTTTGCATGATCTTAGACTTGGAAAAGTTGTCTAGCAAGGCTGTCTCCTTTTGGCCAGCCTTAGATTTTTCATTTTCCGCTTTTCTAGACTGCTAGGGAGAGACTATGAAGCTAATTTGCCTAAATTTACTTTGAGGCATCAAAGGAAAACATCAAAACCCTTTTCATCCAACTAGAGAACAATTTGTATTGAAGACCCTCAGGAAGCAGCAGGTATTAGCATAGTGCTCAGGCTAAATAAACTCTTCCAGGATCTAGTGATGCATTTTGTACACCAGAATCTCAGAATTTCAGTGGGGAGACCTCACTGCCACCCCTCCCTTCTCTTCCCTCCTCTATCCCCACCTTCCCCTGACATGGGCTGTGCTTTGCTCTAGGTGTGCCAGCACATCTTTAGAAACAGCATTTCACCAGCTGAGAGTGAAAGAGTCTGGAGAGGCAGAAAGGAGGGGTCAGCTCTCAGTGGGATGAAGGGGTGGCACTATGCAACCATGGCTCTCCTGCAGACAGGTACAGCTGCACATTGTAACTTCTTTTATGGACTTTAAACAGGCCATGAGCAATGCAACCACAAGGAAAGTGGAAGAAACTCAGGAGTTTGTGACAGGGCAGCTGCTGGCAGATGAAATCTGTGTCTGAGAAATCATCCAAGATGATCTCTTAGACATTGCTGCTGTTGATTTAATTAGCATGAAACATGTAGGTATCTGCAGTATCACTCTGAGATCACTGTTCACTGTGCAATAGTAATCAAACAAAACAAAAGGCCAAAGGGATAACAGTGGACATTACAAAAAAAATATAATATTACAAACTAAGTTTTCTAATGGAATATCAGTTAAGAATAAACATGGCCAAGAAAAACGGGATGCAAGACAGATGGCTTATTTTTTAGTACATGACACCTATTCAATGAGCAATTAAAAATTAATTTAAAGGTAATAGAAAAGTTCAGAAATACATAACCAAAGCTGTAGAATTCATTAGCACAAATTAGAATTAATGAATTTTTATAGGAGTAGGTATTTAAATTAATAATAACTTTCATATTTACGTTAGGCACTTGAAATAAAGAAAAGCTGTAGATAATAACAGCTAAGAAATTTCTCCAAGGAGCTGAATTGCCTATAATTGGCCATTAGATCACAGTCCCATCTTCTTTTCAGATGTACAGTTAAATTATGGACACAAGCTGATGCTTTTCTGGGCTGCCATTCAGGCATGCTGTCACAATTCTTACAGGTTGCAGTGAACACTATTTCTTGACCCAGATGACCACAGAAGTGGGGAAACTCCAGCACTACCCAAAAAATAAATAAATAAGACATGAGGAAGGTGGGGAAAGAAGAGGGGAAAGAAGGGAGGGTGGCAATGAGGCCTCCCCACTGAAAGGCTGGGAGATTCTGGTGTACAAAATGCATCACTAGATCCTTGAAGAGTATATTTAGCTTGGCCCAGCCTGAGCACTATGCTAATACCTGCTGCTTCCTGAGGGTCTTCAATACAAATTGTTCTCTAGTTGGATGAAAAGAGTTTTGATGTTTTCCTTTGATGTCTCAAAATAAATTTAAAGAAATTAGCATATAAGTCTCACATTGTTTCAAAAAAACCCAAAATCTAAGCCCCGAGTTGCCCAGGGAAGTTTTCATATTAAATTTGAAACATTATGCCTACTGATAACCATTGGGAGATTGTGTTCTGAACTTTTTTAGCTCTTTTAAAAGCTTTGCTACATTTCATTAACTCATATTTTGCACAGCTGTTACTTGGTAAAAGTTTCAACCTTTTCTCATTGTTCACAGCCTTGGCTAATCAGCATGAGAAATGAATGTTAGTAAGACAAAAAAAAAATTCTAACAATTCAGCAAGAGTAGGAGGAGAATCAGCATGTCTGGCAAGCTTGTGTGTTCATTATGAACCAGGACAGCTAGCTCTGATTATTTAAAATTGCAAAAACTTAATAAGTATGTTTTCTAAATATTCTCAAACTATTTACTAAATAGGGTCAGCTTTGTACTCCAGAGTACTGACTTGAAGAGCTGGACTCCAAATGGAGTAGGTGATGTTGGCACTTGGGATGTGGGTGGTGCTGAAGAGATGATCACTCTGGAATTCAAAATTGTTCTCAGCTCTAAGACAATTTTTGGTTTAAATTTAGAAGTGACAGAATATTGTAACACATCATACTTGCTTTCACTGTCATTAAGTTACTCAATACTACTTAAAAATCAGATTTTGAAGGCAAAGACATTTCTTTTATCTTTCAAATGAAAGACATTGACAATGCTTTCTTCTGTACACAATATTAGATCATGGACACTTATTTGATGGCCACTTTTGATCAGTGTCTTGGTTTGAAAAGACAGGAGTCTGTGAAGGAAGGCAAAAGCCTCCTGTGAAATGGAAAAGGTAAACCCCCTCCTTCCGAATTATCACAATTTCAGAATTAAAAGGGCTCTCAGGCAAAGATATGGGAATGGGAATAACAGTTTTTTACTAGGAAGAAAAAAACTAAATAACAATGTAATTTAGCACAAGCAAAAAACCACTGGCAGAGTGAGAAAAACCTGACACCCTGAGAAGTCAGGGTGTTGATAGTAGTCCAGCCAGCTGGTGGCTGCTCCTCCTGGAGCGGCGATCTGCAGAAGGGTGTAGATCCTTTCTGAAAACGCGGCGAAGGAGCAGCTGGGCCTTGGTTCCTGATTCCTCTGGGAAATCCAGCGAAGAAGGCTGTCTGTGGTCTCAGAAATGCTTGTTTTATGGTGGCAGGGATGCTTGGCTCCTCCCTCTGGGTGGAGCATCTCCCAATGGGATGATGTAACTAATCTTACCAGCCACAGTGAGTAATTCAATAGCCCATCAGCAGGAGATTATCTTCCTGGCAGTGTCATTGTTCTTGAAAGAGATAAGAAAAACTGCCTAACCCCCAACAGATGGCAAAAAAAGAATACATGCTTATTTTACAAGCCAGGACAATCAGTTATACCATGAACAGCTTCAATAGGTGAAGAGTAGAAAGCTTTTTCCAGCTCCAGTAGTTAATGTAATGTCTTTTAGGTTGCTCCTATTTCAGAATCAAAAGAAAAATACCAAAATAGTCAAATATTAAAGCCATTCTCTCTGGGGCCCCACATAATAGTTTTTAGAGAGTTTTTACCTTTAAATATTGCAGGATCTAAGGCAGGCAGTGCTTGGCATTTTACTCTTCCCTGTCATCACAGGCCAGGATTTCACTCAGAAACCTTTACACAGCACTAAATATTCACATAAATACTTTTGGTGATGAGAAAATTATTGATAAGCAACACAAATGAGAGCTAGTCATCAGGTTAAAAATTAGCAGGACTGGGTCCTTGTTCATAATCAGTACTAATCTCCCCAGTCTGTGGTCCTAAAGATTTATTGTGGAGCTAAGCAGGATATGACTGCTGCCTCCTAAGACTGAAATTAAAACCATCTCTACAAGTTGCTTCCTGCTTTCAGAATATGCTCAGCAGGAATTATTACAATGACCAGATTTGCCCTGGGCATTTATCTGTAATATTTCATCTGACCTACATGCACAACTCAACCAGCTCAGGATCTGCCCCCCTCAGGGCTGGCTGGGTTTGACCAAGTTCCTGCACAGTGGCACTGCTGGCAGCAGGTCACAGATCCACTCCCTCAGCCTGGCAGCAGTGCTTACTTGTTTTAGTCCTTTCACAGTTACTTAAAGGACATAAATCTTACAATTTATTGAGATGAAACATGATAAATGCCTAATCTGCTCCATGACATTTTGTGCTTCATATTTATGAAACTCAATAGTTGCTTTACTCTGTAATTTTTGGTGTTTTCTTTATTTGTGTATATGTGTTTTTCTTGGCAAAAAATTCTGCCCTTGCCTATTCCCAAGATTTAGAAACATAAGATTCTCTTGGGGAAAAAAAAAAATCTTGCATAGTATTTATTTAAGAAACCATCAAATAACATTTTCACAACCCCCTTCAAAGTCTATGCTTTTGTCAGCTGGACAATAGCGAGGGAGCTATCAGAGAAAAAGGAAGAAGAAGAAGAAGATCAAATGTCATAGAAGTTCACAAAGGTGCTGAAGCTGGAAGAGCTCCTCTTGCTCTGGCTGCTGCTGTCCTGGAAGGAGGCAGCTCAGCTGCAGGACAGCCCTGGGGGCTGGGAGCCCTGAAGGAGCAGCACCACTCTCCCTCCTGCACTCTGCTTGTCTTTCCAACAGCCTCTCAGGCAAAAAGCAAACTCTGAAGGGGTTGTGGGAAGCAGAAATAGCAGCTAAATGCCAGGCTCTGCCCAGCCAGGCTCTGCCAGCTGACTCTTCAACCTCAGGTGCATCCTTGGCACATTAGATTGAGTGCTCAGCATAAGTGCCTACAAACATTTCTAGCCCAAGGAAAAATCACTGCTTGGAAAAAAAAATCACACATAACACTCAAAAGTTGAGTTTTTTCAGGTATGATAGCCCAGTGACAATGGCACTGCAATCATGCCAGTTTGGTTAGACCCCACTGTTATCTGGTGGAGCAAATAGAGTTCTGTCACTTAGTGGTGACTAATGACTGTGCTTCAGATGTATCCCAGTGCAAAACAGAAGGAAAAACATAGAGTAGACAGCTAGGTATTAGTCAGTTATTCCTTGTATACATTCAGCAGAGTATGAAGAATGCTCACAGACTTTAAATATCTTTTCTGTCATGATGGTAGTTGATCTTATAAAATAATGATTTTCAGATAATTGCTCTTTCCAAATGTTTCTTGTGCAATAAATTCAAATAATAGTTATGCACAGAGAAACAAGCATCTCAGACCCAAGGGGAGTTTTGTTTATGGGTCAATAGTGCAGCTATGTGATTCATTCCCAAAATTACATGTGCAGAGATCTTTTTATTCAAAACAGGGAATGTATTAAAAAAAATCCTTTCATTTTAATAATTATATTCAGTTAGTAAATCCATTCCCAGAATGATGGAAATCATATGCAGCATAGGGGAATAATTATATATATTTTTTCATGCAGAGTTCTTTATATTTAGATTATTTTATACATATATATACGCACACAAAAACATATGAAATACAGCTTTATGTGCTGTACAACATAAACATTTTTTTCTATTTTTAATAGAAGTAGTTCAGTAAACTGTATCTCCTTGCATCATGTATGTCTTTACTAAATTGCACAAACTGAAGCACTTTTCCAGACCAGTTCACAGATTTATAAATTATTTATGTATCTGTCAGAGTTTAGTGATTTGGTTTCTTTAGTTAGAAAGGAGAAGTTCTAGAAATCATCACTGGAATAGTTCTAGTCCTTCAAATAGAAATACAACTGTGTATAATTAGTGAAGAGGTATTCCAGGTCCCTGCTGCTTTGGCTTTTTCTACATTTACACCCAGTTATTGATGCAAAGTTTGTAATATCTGTGTGATTCTGGGAGAGCTGTCTGTGCAAATCCAGGGCCAAATAACAATAACAAATAACAATAGGAAAATCATAGTTCTTGTAGAACTTAGAGCAGCTTAAAAAGCCACTGAAACTAAGTTTTTGTGAGTTATTTTCAGTCAAGTCCTACACAGAGCATATTCAGAAATTCTCACACAGCTTAACTAGCAGCTTTGAATGCCTCATGAATTTTTATGATCTTGTTAATACTGAAATAGTGGAGTCCTTTCTATATTGCTTAGTTTATGTTGGCAGTAGAATGGGGAGTTATATTAATCTATTGATGCCTGCATCTTTTTATGCACTCTAGCAAAATGTGTGTAGAAAATAACATGTGTGATAACATGGATTCAGAATTTTTGGGGGTTGACTGCTAAAGCCTGGGTTTATACATGACAGGATGGCTCAGGTACAGCAAAACATTTTTTAATTTAGTCTCCCAGGCAAAATCCACTGTTTTTTACAAACAGGAACTGTTCCCCTTGTTTGAATTTGCCAAGCAACTTTAGAGGTGCTCAGTGGGTGCTCTCAGCCTGCCTGACCAGGTCAAAATCCTGGCTTCTGGTGAGTGCTTTCAGGGAGGAGAAAAATCACATTATTCAGCCTACATGTTGACTCCAAAATGACACCAAGACATTGAGAACACCCTTTTTCTTAGTCTCAGCTGCTTCTTTTAAGCACAATTCTCCCAGCACCTTCCCTCCCCACATAGATCCAGCCCACTCCTCATACTATCCACCAATTCCATTGTTTTCTGCTTTCTATCAGCTTACACAGCACTGCTGCAAACAGCATTTTTCAGGTCTGTGATCCTGCAGGCTTTTCATGAGAATTGTGATTTACACATTTTCACTCCCACTTCAAGCCCACCGCTGGTGTGGTTGAGCCACTGCTCAGGGCTCACAAGGAAGTGCAGTTCACAAACCAAAGCTGCAGTTCAGTCCTGCAGGTCACAAACCAAAGCTGCACTGATGAGAAATGAAACCAGTCCACAGAACCCAACAGTTATGGAATCATTTGGGTTGGAAAACACCTCTAAGATCACCAAGTCCCATTCTTGACCCAGCAGTGTCAGGTTCAGCACTAAACCTGCCACATCTACTTGTCTTTTAAACCCCTCCAGGGTGTTGACTCCACCACTTCCCTGACAACGCTTTGGAACAGGCTGCCCAGGGAAGTGGCTGAGTCTCACCTCAGAGATTTTGAGGAAGAAGTTCTGTGGTGCTGACAGACATGAACCTCTGAAAAAAGATCAAAAGAACCAGGGCTCAGCATAAAGAAAACCACCACACAGAGAAAAGCCATGTATATAAGAGGTTGCTGCAGAAATGGAAGACATAAACTGTGCTCTTGCTGGATTCAACAAGAACTAGTGGGGGTCAGTTGCAATTTCTTTTTTTTTATATACCAGCAAGGTCAGTATGACAGTAGAGTAGATGTCTGTGGGAGCTGGGGAAGGATTTTGTCTGGTTGTGCTAAGGAATAAATTGTAGAAAAGTGACTTAGTTGCAATTAACCCCTCTCTAACAAGGCACTAGTTATGGTTACTTCCATGGTTTTCCCATGGCCATTTGCAGCAGTTTTCTGCTGCTCACAGGTTCAAACTTCTGGACTAAATCTTTGGCAATCAGATACAAGGCAAGATAAAACCTTTATCACAACAAGACTATGAACAGCTGGAAATCACAGAGTGAGCAGTAATGCAATGACAATTTCTCTTACTCTATAAGTGCCCTGAATCCCCCACCCCTGGCTGGGAGTGAGAAATATACAGACACAGGTGTTTCTAACTCCACGTGGAATAATCTGTGCTTCAGCTCTCTTCATCCTTTTTTCTTTTTCCACACTATAATCAAAGCCTTTCAGTGCAATTCTCTGAACTGAAAGAAAACAAGAGATAATTGTTGAATCTTTGAGTGACTTCACCCAGAAAAGCCTCTCTCCTGTTATCTGTATATTTCTGTCTCCAGCAAAACCATGCTGTACAGATGAGAGTGTTTTTATTTGCTCAGAACTTATTTCACCCTGAATTTTTTTACAGTGCAGCAGAGAAAAAGCCATAGCCGTACTGAGTGTATCACTTCTAGATAATAACTGCAAAATGGGGTTACCTTCTCTCATCCATACAATATCCACAGACCCAGAGTTTAACTGTGCTCCACCTGGCTGATGGAAAAAGTCCAAAAAAGGAAATCAATAGGAATCAAGAAAAGTTTTAGTTAGCATCTAAAATTCAAAATGCTACACATACCAGTCTGGAAAGTCCCTAGTGATTACACCTGAGCATCACAATATAGAAATGTCACAACACTCAGTTACACTGTGTTTTAAAGCCACATGGAAAAAAAAATTGCTGCTAAATAATTTTATTATCTTGGTTCATGGTTCGGCTTTAGTGGTGGCAGTGATTTGTGTCAATATTCTGGAGAAGGAGATTCCAGTTTGTGTTATCTGGATGGAACCAGTGGGTGGTGTAAATATGCTCCTCATTAAGGCTATGTTAAATGAAAAAGCTCTACCAAAACCCATTGAAAACTTCCCAGGTGCCTTGCTGGGCATTGGAACTTGGGAGGCAGAAGTTTATCTTCCCAAATGAGTCACAAGAATATACACTCACACAACACCATGTTGAAAATAAACAGAAAATGGAGACTCTTTAATATATACTCCAATTTCCCAACATCTGCTCCACAATAAACTTACACTGCACAGTTGCTGAATATTAGTCCTTTCATCAGCAGAGGTAATTAACTTTGAATAGCTGACTATCTATTTCCAGTTGTTACATAATGTTTTACCTTAAATATCTCTCTTGGAAGAGAGACACCCTGTGAAGTACATTTTAAGGATCACCTTTCAACAGCACCAACGTGGTCATGGTTATAATGCCTGCCTCGGGGTGGGTTGTGCCCTGTGACCTCTCCCAGCAACTCCTCAGGTGTCACTGTGGCAATGGCTAACACCACACAACAAGCAATGAAGTTCTACTGCTGCAAGAGCTGCTGCAGCAGTAAAGGGTGAAATGTGCTTGCAGGGAGGCTGGGAAAATTCAGGAACCCATCTGCAGATGCTGCTGGTCCTCCTCTGAGAGCAGAGCCGCGGGACCCCCGAGGAGCTGCTTCATCTCCACCCGTCTGCCCAAGGTCGTTCTGTCCCATCAGAGAGGGCATCAGAGCCATGGGGACATCTGATGGCTCTTCCCCTTATGAAGATTGTCAGATGAGCCTGAAAGGAGGCAGGGAAGCTGGCCATGCCTATCACAGGCAGAGTGCTTCTGAGCAGAATAAAACAGAACACCGCACAGACTGCAGTGGCAGCAGTGGCTGGAGACAGAAAGGACCCAGCATGGCTCTGGACCCAGAACACACAGGCAGGGGGAGAGGAGACCTCTAACATCCCCAGCTTACTTTTTGGTGTGTAGATTTCACCATAATTATCTCTCAGGCTCTAGAAGGCCCTGATGCAGGTACATTATTGCATGCTCAATTGTAAATGACATTCAAAGCCAGAATCCCCTTCAGTACCAGTAACCCTTGGGGTAGAAGGGGCCTGCCTTCTTTCTCTGTCCTGTCTTTCCACTATTACTGCTATAAAAGGCATTTGCAGTACAACAGTAGCAAATCCACACTTCATGTCTCATCCTGGGCAGTTACAACTTATCTAAAACATCCAAATGACTTCAGGAAAAAAAAAAAAACAACCAAAACAACTTTGCACAATGAAAACAGAGGACACCTGAAATCAGGGCAGTGGCCTGAGTTTTACACTCATAAAGTCTAAAAGCATTCTTCCAACAGCATAAGAAAAATAAGGGCTAGAATTAAAATTGTTCCCTCCCACCCAGAGCCCAAATCCCACTGTTGGACTGACACTTCCTGTGCTCAGTTCATCCATTATTCACAGAACAACACTAGTGAATGGAAATATTTATTATAAAATACTAGTGATAAAGGACAGGCTTTTCAAGAGACCTTGAAAAGCATATGAGCAAAAACAGAGGTGGCTATATTTTGACATGAAATTAGTATGGCAAGTTGGGCCACGAACATCTTTAAAAAGGGCTACTCTGTCAGCAACTGAGCAATGGGAAAAGGTCTGCAAGTGGGTTTGAAATCTGTCTCTTCTAAATTATTCAAAATAGTTTTTTAAATGTTGTAGTTTGTGTTGGTCTTTAAGGAAGTAAACTCAAATGCCAGCTTTTTGTAACATGGTTCCTACAGTTATCAAATCTGCCTCTTTCAAATTTCTGCCCAGATTCTCAGTAATCTAATAATCACCTTCCAATTTTACAGGTTACACAAATTACTTTTAAATAGAAAGATATGACAGGGAGAGAAATTCACCTAACAAATTATCTAAATTATTCTTTCCCTGTCCATCTTGACATTGCTTAGCTTGTCAGAGATAGCAGGGTTGCTGGATCACACCTTTAATCACTTTGTGCCAGAAATATCAGGCTGGAGAGCCGATAAATGTGTGCAGTTTGCAGAAAGATTAAGAAAAATAAGTACTACCTGGATGCCATGGTGATAAGTGCATGATAGCATTACATTGCTTCCCACCAAAAGTATTGCCCCAGCTGTAACCAGGGCTGGATGCAGGGCTTTGTTTCCACAGTTACATAATGAAATTTTAGATCAATAATGTAAAAAAAAAAAAAAAAAAAAGAAAAAAGAAAAAAAATTAAATCATAGTTTCCTGAAGTAAAAATGATCCTCTAAATTCTGGTGAGACTATAAATGCTATTGTGCCTATGTAAGTTTGCAGATATTGGCCCTGGGTGTATATCACTGTAATGGTGATAAAGTCCCAGTCTTTTACACCCATCAAGAAGAAATGAAAATTTCATGCTAAGGTGAAATGTGAAAAATTGAAACTTTCCTGATGACAAAGGATTTTCATAGGGGGAAAAGACTTACAGGTTTCCAAGGCACTGAGAGGCATCCACAAAGGCTGTCCTTAGTCCTGGGGCTGCCTGCCTCCTGCCTGACACTCAAACTGTGTCCTAGGGAGTCCTTCCCTCCCTTGGTTATAGGGCAGCCAAGGAAATGAGACACACCTGGTGAAAGTGAGCCTTTTTTTCCTAAAACTGCCTCACAAAGGGATACACATACTGTGGTAAGTGTAGGCCACCACAAAGCCAAAGAGGTGCAACCCTTCTTCAGTGATCCATACAAAACTGGTGTCAAGAGATCAGACCTTCAGCTGATTAATGAACACCTGGTTCTGCATGAGTTACAGCCATGTCCATGCTTGAACAGACCTGTGGGCACCCCCATCCCATCCTGATTGGAGCAGGAGCTTTATCCATGGCCTGACAGTTCAGCCCAGCCCCAGTGAGATGAGCTGGGTGAGAGAATCCAGCTCCAGCCTCTCCTCCCATGCTCCTGAGCAACCAGGTCTAGCAGAAGGTATCACTGCCCACGGGAGTGGGGCTGGAACTAGATGATTTTTAAGGTTCCTTCCAATCAAAGCCATTCTAGGTTTTTTTCCATGTACCGTTTTCTTCAAATAAATATAGATTTATGCCATTTTTTTCTTCCTGGATCTTCTGGCTGATTCTTAAGCTTAATCAAGTTCTGCTGATTCTGTTGAAAGCAGACACTAAAGTGTGATGGTAATTACTTCCATTGCAAGTACAGATGAGCAAACTATTCAGTGCACAAGATTTCTGCTTTTCAGGAAAAACCATCCCCATCTACTTATGGCATTTATCTAAATGTGCTTTTAAAACAATTTGGCAAAGGAATAATTAGTATTGATTTCACAACTATCAAATACCTTTTCTGCTATCATGTGATTTTCAGTGAGCACCAATAATAAGGAAGAATGAAATAAATAAATATTTGAGTGATGTAAGTTTGAATATGTGGACACATCTTCATTAAAAGAGTTGAAATTTTTGGGATCAGGCATCACAAACCTATGTTTGTTCAGTCCCTTTTCCTCCCTCTTCTAACACTGCAAAATTTGTCTTGTAAGCTTTTTCTGATCAACTCTCCAAAGCTGAAAAAAATCATAGAAACATTGAATGGTGTGAGTTGGAAAGATCCTTCAAGATCATCAAATTCCAACCCCCTGCCATGTGCAGGGACTCCTTTCACTATTCCAGGTTTCTCAAAACCCCATCAAACCTGGCCTTGAACACTTCCAGAGGTGGGGCATCCACAGCTTTTCTGGGCAACCTGTTCCAGTGCCCCACCACCCTCATGTAAATGTCTTCCTAATATCTAATGTAAATATGACTCCTTCAGCTTAAAATCATTCCTCTTGCCCTATCACTGTATCTGTAATCTATTTTAAAGTGTTCCTGGGAGTAAAGTGGATCTAAGTCCTCACATCCACACAGCATTACACCAAATTCTGTGTCTATGTTCCTGGAAAGCCAATGTTCAAATATTTCAGACCTAGAGAGTTTTTAAAAATTAAGACATGCATTGGATTAATGCACACACATGCTTTGAACCACCTGGAATAAACCGACATCCAGGCTTCTCCAAGATACTTCAGGCATAACAGCCAGGTATCTGGAACTGATTTCATTGTAACATTACAGCTGCCAGGAAAAAAACATATTTTTCTATAATTTCACAAAGTATCCTACAGAATGTAATCAATGTGCACTGTGGTCCACAATTTATTACTTATAAAGGCTTGAATTTAACTCCCAAAGCACACGCTGTTACTATACAATATAACACAAGTAATTTCTGGAATCATTTTCCTGTTCTTTGGGATTAAATTCTATGTTAGAAAATTCCCCACAAGCTTCAAAACAAAAATGGTGTAAAAGATGGTAAATGCTCTGATTTGGGCCAAGTCCATTACTGAAATAATAAACAAAGGCAAAATTTATTGTGTATTGGAAGCTACTTTTCAGATCACTTCAGAGAGGACATGAATCTGTTGTGCCAGAAATGGAGATAAATGTCTCCCTTAATGTATATCTCTCTTTTCACTCCAGTAGAGTAGCAGGTTATATTTAAATTCCAGAGGACACCATCACCTTGCCCCTCCTGTTGGTAAAGATATTAGCCCCTAAATTTGTTCCTAAACAAGTCAGTATTTGTTAGGCTCTTGTCCAAAGACTGACATTCACGAAGGTCTGCACACAAGTCCCATTTAACTCTCTAAATTGCACCATTCTTGCAGAGCCAGGATTTGTGTTTCAATTGAAATTGTAATTAGTGATGTTCATACCAGCTGCCTCACCTCTAGTGGAAACCTCCTGCCATCCCTCACTGCACACTGACTGCTCCTCCACACAGTCTTGCAGAAAAGCTGCTGGTGGGACCCTCTGCCACTGCTGCCTCTGCTCCTGGTCCATAGCAGGGACTCCTGGCTGCACAGCCTCCATGCACACATCCTCCTGCACATCCCACCTGGGTCAGGTGGCAGCAGAGCTGCACAGAGGAATGGCACTCATCTCAGTGAGATGGCCCAAAAAATAATAATATTCCTTATGTTCTCTGACAGTTGAGCCTAGGTTTGTAGATGGAAAGGGAACATGCCCAGGCACACTCTAAATTTACAGGTGTCTAGCACAAAATCACTACAGACATGCCTGGCTCAGTTTTGGCCCATCCTGACCAGCAGACTCACAAAAACTTCCCAGGCAGAGTCAGGGAGTTGGGACAAGCAAAGAACCATTCCTGACAAACAGTTTCTCATTTCTCTGTCATTCCTTACAGGAGATCAGTGTGATGAGTTCATGCATCTAGATAATAGGTCAAATTTCCCCATTGTTTGGAGAACATGTTTGTGTGTAACACTATAATATCTTTCAGAAAAAGAGTTATGCAAAATTTTCTGGAGTTTTTGTTGGGTTTTTTTTTCAATATGGAGCAGGAAAACAGAAAATAAATTCCAGGTTCACACTCACCAATGTTTTCCTATCTGCTGGTCCCTAAAAATTTTCCACAGGCTCCAGATTCCTGTAGGACACAAAGCTCGCTGACAGGAAAATTGCTTTTCTTAGACACTTCCATGTACTTTCTGAAATAACAGCTGGTGCCCCAGTGACCAGACTCAGGGAAAAGCCAGTTGTCCAAGCACAGTACTGCAGTTTGAGGGTGAGGAGAGCCGCCCTTCTGTTCTCTGCATTTTTCATACTGTACTGAAGCTCCCTAAAAGACAACTGCCTTAATTCTTTGTGATCGTTAAATGGCAGGAGATGACTCATTTTGAACTAGCAAAAAAAAACCAAGAAAGAAAATGCCAAAGTTCTTGAGTTCAGCATTCCAAAAATGAATTTCAATTTGACAAGCATGAGTGGAAAGAGCTCTTCACCAGACTTTGAACTGCATCTCTGCTTAGCCCAGGAGCAGCAAAGCACAGGTCAGGCCGGTGAAATACACCATGGAGAGCAAAACAGAGAACTGACAAGGAAGACATTTGCATTCACAGAAGAAAAAAAGCAGAATAATTCTTATATTAATCTAAAAATCAGATGAGGATTTTGTTTTTAACAAAATAAAAGAGGGGTGGTACACAAT
This sequence comes from Passer domesticus, assembly GCF_036417665.1. Taxonomy (NCBI): domain Eukaryota; kingdom Metazoa; phylum Chordata; class Aves; order Passeriformes; family Passeridae; genus Passer; species Passer domesticus. Next base: position 70,997,666 of record NC_087477.1, read on the forward strand.
TCAGTCTGCTCCCTAGGAGTAAAGCTGTTGCCATTCTCCACAGTATCTCCAATGGTGCATAAATCAAAATCCTGAAAGCAAAATGAGATGATTCATCTCTCAGATGGGCATCTGTCTTGCTGAGAGCAATGCAGAGTAACCAGTTACATTCCTGGAGAAGGTATTCTGAGGAAACAGACTTATAAGTAAACTATCACCAGTTGAGGGTACTGTCTAGTGACAGTGAAGTTTTCTACATCTTGTAAGATGTGGTCTCTTCTCAAGCCCTTAATTGAGTTATTACATTCATACATTTCTGAAAGCCATGGAACCATAACCTTTCCAGGAACATTTCCCAGTTTGATTTCAACACCCTGGTAAAGAAAAATCAACTTTTCTAGAAAGGCAGGTTTGCACTCCTGGGGGAGGTTACTTTACTGCTCAGGTGCAACAAAATAAAACACCCACATTTTGGGCAGAAGAAAACACAGCTTTAAAACAGAAATACAACACAGCCTCAATCAGTTTGTCTGCATACAGTGGGCATGCACTTTCTGTTGCCTGAGAAGCCCAAAAGAACAAAAAGTGGAAGAATATAGGAAGTTATCTGTAATATCCTAAAACAAGCTAACAGGTAAAAAGTTGTAACTAGAACTATGTAATAAATATAGTTTACTGGCCCTCTGGGCATATTTGTCTTCGCTTGCTAATCTATCTTCCATTGTGACCATCGTTAACATTTCAAAATGTCAGCAGCTTTCAAAGAGCCACAGTGTCTTTCAAAGTGAATAGCTTAAAAAAAACCAAAAACATCTTCCCCAAAGTTCATTAGTAATGCAGCACTGTTGCCATAGTTGATGCTTCATGCTGATGAGGTGGAAGCATTGTGAACTCGCATATTTTTATTTTATTTTAAATTAGAGGAACCATCCCATGAAGGCTCACTGCAGGTCAAGGGTGGCTGCCCAAGCTGGAGAAGCCAAGCTGAGGGACAGCCCTTCCTGTCACAGACACAGCAGTGAGCAAGAGACCAAGGACAAAGAACTTGCAGACAGCTTCACTAAAGAAAGTTTGGCATGAATGAGAACAGCTCCAGAGCAAGTGAGTGAATGACATGATGACAACTAGATACACAGATGTATTTTTTTCCCAAATACCATAAAAACCCTGTGATATAGGGAGGGCCAGCAAAACATGCACCAGCAGGAATCTAGTGAGCTCTTCTTTTAGCCTCTCCACAAGCCCAACCTGAAAATCCATGCAGTTGTACACAACCAAGTGGTATTTTGTAAAACAGAGTGGAGAAAAAAAACATATTTATGAGGTATAAATCTTCTGTCAATTGCCTGCGATGGAGCAGGCCTTCCTGGTAAGGTGAGTCATGAACTTACTTTTTCTCCATCCTTGGCAGGCAGAGCAGCATGTGCTACAGGGGCATCTTAATTAATTTAAACTAAAAAAGAGTAGGTTTAGACTAGATACTAAGAATAAATTCAGCAACAATTCCATACCTCTTAGCCATGGCTTGCTTCATTCTGAACATCAAAAATCCCAAAGACAAAATTTGCATCACAGAAAGATTTCCTAATGGCCAGCACCTGAGTACAAAATATCCAGGCAGGAAAGACACACCTGAGCTGCTGAAGGACTTTGTCCCTCCAGGTGAGGGAACACAGCCTGGCCTCCAGGCTGAAGCACAAAGGAACAGGTGTCTGGCTTCCATACTGTGGGAGGACTCCCCAGAAGGGATACACAAAAAGCTCACAACACGTGGAGGAGAGCTGTCCAGGGCTGGTGCCAAATACATGTTCTTGGATTGAAGCTTGGACGTCAGTTCTAAACTGTAAAACGGGTGATGAGCTTTCAGGTTTTGGGATCCAGAGACTGAGATTTGCTGGGAACATGTCAGAGAGCTCCTCTGAGCTCATTCCCTTCTGTGTCTCTCACCTGGCATACAGAAACCTAGTTAAAACACAGCAAGAAAACCTGGATTTATTGCTTTACTTTTGTGTGAGACGGGATGTTCAAATTTCAATTTTGCAGGAGAAATTTAGACAAAGCTGCTAAACATTTCCACAAGATTACTTAGGCTTCTGGGGACATGTCCCATGTGTCTTCTCGATCTTTATCTCCTCAAACTAAAGGAAAAAAATGTGTCTTTCTAGCCCTAACTAGGAATTGCTGTGTTGCCAGCTCTTCAGTTCAGATCATGACTCAAACCTGACAATCACGAGACAGAAATATCACCTTCTAGTCTAGGGGAAGCTAGGATGGTGAAAAAAATTACCAAATTTCATCACTATTCTCTTTACCTTTCTATTTCACCTCCCTTTCCCACACAGCTGTGATAACTGTTAACGTGTTTCCTTGCTAATTGCACAGAGGGTGAGTTTACTTTTATTCTCTTCAAAAGAAAATTACAGTAATTTTCAATTACTCACTTGATTAGTTTCCTTCTTAGTTTCTTCCCTCCTGTGTGTCTTACCCCCTGTCTTCCTCCATACTCTGCTCTGCTCCCTCCCATTCCTCCCTCCTTCCTCCAGCCTCCTTCACCTCCTCACTGGCCATGGACACATCCCTAATTTACACTGAAGGGAGAAAGAACCACACTGATCCCCCAAGCCATAGACAGTCCTTTGTTGTCCCAAGCAGCAGCCCTACCTGCAGCCACAGGACCAAGGTCAGCATGATGGCACCCATGTAAAATGACCAATGATTGGGACCATTCACAAGCCTCAACTTTAGGGTGGCATCCTGCAATCTCTTCCATTTTGCAGAAGTTCCTGCCATGGAACATGACTTTTTTTTGTCTGTAGGAACATGAAAAAATAGACATGAATGAAAAATTGATGAGATTTTCTGTCCTGGCTGCTGCCTTTTTTTTTTTTTTTTAGAACCGGTGTGGGATTTACCATCTATATATATAGATATAGATGAGATAGAGATAAAGATATAGATAGATAGATAGACAGATAGATAGATAGATAGATGGATGGATGAGGTGTGTAGTCCACTCTTTATTTGCACTTCACTGTGAAGCTGCATGATTGCACAAGATATCTCAGCCTGCCCTCACTCACCCGGTCTCCTCTGCCCCTGGTACCACCCTAAATAAAACAAGTGCTTTACCTCCTCTACTGTTCAGTAAATCACCACAATGATGGCTACAGAGTGACCAACAGGTAAGGGGAAAACAATGGTATCATCAGGGGAATAGTAAAAATAGAAAGACAAGCTTTACCTGGAATTGTGTCTGCTTTTGTCAGCCTGTGTCATTTTTATCTGAGTTGGAAAGAAAATTTTGAAAATTATTTTTTACTTGGATTTGAAATTGGTACCTGAAAAATAGCTCCTAAATAAGAACAAATGTAGCTTAACAGAGTGGTGAGCCAAATTGGTGAAAGAAATAGAGATTTCTTTTTGTAACATAATGATAATTCCACTGGCATTACGTATCTCTCAATGCATGATTGAAGATAATACTCAGACAAATGTCTGCATCACTAAAGACATAATAATGATCTAAAAATTTGGGGTATATTCAAAAACTAGCATTTCATCAGATCATCCATGCAAACAGCACATTTTTCAAATCAGCTTTCCTTCATCTTGCTCTTCCCACCTACAAAAGACACCACTCATCAGTTCTTCCCTTTCTCAGTCTCTTTTTTCTCTTTTTGAGGCAAGTTTCCAGTTCTGGCAGGGCTCTGGGCTAAGATTAGATACACTGTGGTACAAGCAGCAAAGTGACAGGGCCCACAGAGAACCAGCAAGGAACAGGTCCCAGAAGCTCCTGGTGAGAGACAGCGCCCTGCCCACCCCAGCCACAGCTGCCTGTGCCTGAGGATGGGGGCATGGGGGGCTCTGCAAGCCCCACCAACTTCATACAGAGCCCTGGGCTTGGGACCATCCCACCCTGCTGCAACTGCACCTAGCAGTCTTGTCTTTAACTTGTGGGTTTTTGTAAGGGAGAAAAAGAGCTAGGGGAAATATAATACTGCTGATAGAATTTCCTGACAATCTGGCAATCAACTGGAAAAATACAAATTACTTTAGATGCACCTGAGTGAAATATTTTTACTTGAATCCTCACATTTCAATGTCTTGTTTGGAGTCCGAGTTATTGTGATTTGGGATGGGAATGGGGAAGGGACCTTCTAGACTCATCAGATCTCAGCTGTCAGCTGCACCTCCAAATCTGTGGATACATGACATGTTCACTTTTGTCATCTGTCACTAGCTTTAGAACCAGAGTTGTCCTCAGAAGGATATGGAAATTAAAAACCCACTCAGTTACTCCTACTAGAGCAGGATGCTGCAGTTACTCTTTTGTTGTTGTAGTTACCTCCAAATTTTAACACTGAAATAAACAGTCTTCCACATTTCAGCTGTGGGAAGGCAAACAACAGTTGGCCTTTGCAGGGAGCCACACACGTGTGGCTCCTGCCACTGCTGCCACTCCCACACCCACCAGTGCCACACAGGGCTCCTGTGCAGCACCGTCCAGCACGTTCTGTCATTAAAACCATTGATTCCCTTCCCCAGCCTAACACTGCCTTTTTTCCCCACAGCTATAATCCTCCAGGCAAGGAAAGAACACTGGCTGAAGAAGGTTTTTTAATGGCACGTTATCTGCACCGCACTGACTCGAATAGCTAATGATGTATGGGGATGTTAAATAAAACATTTTCTTTTATCTGGCCTTTCACCCCCTAGATGGATAATTTATAAAATAACTTCAGTGTTTTTCCAGATCTGCACAGGGCAAAGTAGTTACTCTCAAAACTTCCCTGAGACTGAAAATACATGGAAAAAGAAGACAATACTCTGTTTAATGTCTCTGAGTTGCATCAGTGAGTCAACCTCTGTCTGAACCACATTCCCTGCTTCTCTTTTTTTTTTGTTTTACTTCTCTTCCTGCAGCTTTGTTATCAGCTAATGATTCCTAGTAATCTATTGCAAATTCACAGCTGTGTTTTTACTGAGATTACACATTACACATTAAGATGGTGAAAAAGTGCCATAATTCACCTCCAAATCAGGCCTGCAGTGTGCACAAGATACTTTACATAAACTAGGGAGGCAGAACTGTAGTAAGGCACAGGTTCTGCACAAGAACTATGACAGTCATAAACAACTCCATGGCAAAGTGTAACTGAAAATTTGGAACCATATATTTCGCAAGCACAGAAGCTCATGAATACACTAGATTGGAAGGGTTTGGTCTCTTTGCCATGTGACATAAGAAATAGGGAAGCATAAGATGAAACAGAAAGGCAGTAAATCAAAAGCTGATGACAGCAACTAATTCTTCAGTTTGACATCCTCAGATCTGAAAGGGAAACTGCAGTGAACTTTTAAGACTAATTTGTGTATTTACAAAATCTTCAGTGATAGCTAAAACTAAGTGAATCACTGCTCAGAGCTACAAGCACAGCATTATTTGTAGCAGGTGGTGATATCTTTTATCCTCTATAACAGAGACTTAAGCACACACAAGTAGCTTCATTAGATACAGAGGCAAAATACTTTAGACCTGAAATAGGGTTTTTGTTCCCAGAAATTTGACTGGTATTGTATTGGTTAGACAGAACATCTCAGAGCTTTTTGGGGATTTATAATACTCAGTGACAACAAAAACCATGGATGGAGTATAAAACTTCATGCCTCAGACACCAGCACCTTAAGCAGAATTTAACAAGGAGTAGTTATAGAAAAGGAAATGTCTTCATTTTGAGTTACAATATTTGAAAGTGTTAGACAAACCATGCACACAATTTACCAAATGTAACAGTTCCTTTTGTCTGGGATTTCAGTGCAAGATCTTCCTGAAGACATCAGCAACTTCTCTCCCTAGTCCAGGAAAGAATTATTGGCTCATTTTTAAATGCCTTCAATACCAGACTGGCAGACAGGACATAAACTTACTTAACTCTGGAAGAAGTTAAAACTAACACTTCACCACACCCACGTCAGGGCTTATTAAAAGTTTGACAAGTGACATTTAAGTCACTTTTTGGTGCTTTTCTCCACTTCTCCCTATAGGAAGAACTTCATGCTGTGGGAGTACAATGATTTATCTTATATAGGTCACTCAATGGACTTCACTGATCCTGTAATCACTAACCATGTCTGGATTTCAACCAGAGGCTAAATACAAAGATATTTTGTATAATCCACCTTCTTAGATATTTTGTGTTGTTGTATGAATTATTGGCTAAGAGGTGGGAGTGGGAGGAAGCAGCTGAGGCTGAAATGAAGCCAGAAAGGAATCCAATTACTGCTTGCTAAGCCTACGATACTTTTTTATTGGGCTTTTTTTTCCCTTTAAATTTTTAAGCGTAGGTTTGTCAGCCTGGACATCTCATCCTTCCTTGTAATCAAATTCAGAGGTTTGCCAGTGGGGAGGAAATTAAGACAGTGGTGTGCACAACATAGGCTGCACAGCACAGTAGTTAAGAGGGTAAAATTTCCATTTAAATCTCAGTTTTGGAAAATCAAAAATGAGTGAAAGTTATGGGATGGGAATACTAGACAACTATTTATATTAAGGACTTGAGATCTGGGCTGGGGCTTTGAACAGGTGGGAACCATAGCTGGGCTAAGCTTGCAAAAGACATTATTTACACCAGGACCCTCTGAGCTCTGCCCACTGGGAGAGGAGAGCTGGACAGAGAACTGCTGCCAAAGTTAGTCTGAGTGTGAACTGGCCCCAAGCCTGTCCTTGAAGGAAGGAAATACACAGGTGTAGCCAGCTCATGGAAAGCCAGTCTTGCATGGAGTGCTGGGACCACAAATTGTTAAGACTTTGTGTAGCTGTTCACTTTGTTTTGTATTTCATCCTTTCCTGTATTATCTTTTTTTGTATGTATATTCTAATTTACAAGGACGGCGACTGGCCATACTACACTGCTCATCCTGTAGAGGAGGCAAAAAGGGGGCACATGAGAAGACATTTCCACTGTTCAGAGCCCTGATGGCTACAATTTGAGTTCTCAGTGCAGGCTGGGGGTGCAGGTCCCACCACCTCCAACAGAGTCAGAGTCACTTCACTGAATAGATGAGAGCAGCAGAACTTCATAACCTGACACAAGCAACACATGAGACCTCCAAGGGCTGAGAAAGTGTGCTCCTCTTTTCTCAAAGGAGAACAGATTTTTAAAGTCTGGCTCCAATACTGGACAGAACAACCCTGATGGACCTCGAAGGTTCCATCCTCACTTCAGTCACAGGTCAGCTGCAGGTAAACCAGAAACCCAGTTCCAGTCTGGCCCGAGATCGTCACTGCTTGCCAACCAGAAAGAATGCACAAAGAGGTGTTCTCATATGACCTGGAAGCTGCTGACTTCAACACAGAATGAGACATGCAGAATTCAGTCTCCTCTGAATTTGGAGTTTCTTCACAAGGAAAAAGAATTTGTGAAGGATGATTCCTAGCAGAGAATCCTTTTTAGCTGTTGAAGGTGAAAGAAGAAAATTCAATTTGAGCATCAATAGGCTGCAAAAAACTGATATGGAGAACCAGTATCTGAATCCAAATTTTTGACTCTCAAGCAGAAGTCTGCTGCAGAAACCAATGCAGACAGATAAATTTTGATAAAACCTGAAGTGCCACATGCTGAATCCTCCAGAAATAAAGAAGTGTAAACCAGTCACCAATTGGCTGACCATGCAATGTGCTTCTGAGGTGCTTGGGGTTCTGGAAAGCAGAGGTGGTACAGAAAAGTAGAGTTCCCAAAAAGAAGTCATCCTGGAAAGAAGAAGGGACCACAGAGAGAAGAAAGATAAGATCTTGGCTGGAGAAAAGATCTAGAAGGTCTACTAATTAGCAGCCCCTAAGGAGATTATTTAACACTTTCAGAACAGTTTATCATATCTGATGAAGTAGAAAAAAAACATTTCTTCCTGCACCAAAAAACTGTCTCTAATGCTCCAGCTAATATGCTTGGAAAGAGAGGAGAGGGAGAGGGAGATGGAAAGGGAAAGGGAAAGGAAGAGGAGAAACAAATTTAGAATGGCAGCCACCCCTTTTAAATCAGCTTCACCACTGAATGATCTGTCCTAGTAGATTAAAGTTATAAAGTTTGTATTGCTGCCATTGCTGTGTTCATTCCATTTGCTTTTATACACGAGGCACTGAAGCATACTATCTTTCAAAAAAGCAACTGGAAGTCAGCTGTGCCTCTTTGAGTCACAAAATAAACCTCTCAGCCTAGAAATGTGAAGTTAAAGGCATCTCTTAAGTTCCCCAAGGCAGTCTGAGTGCTGTGCAAAGAAGTACTGATGTAACACAAGCTGTTCTTTGGCCAGCTGAAGTTGGGGAGCACATCACATAGAATGGTCCTCATTTTACATCCTTTGCTGCATCCTTTGCATCCTAGTGCTGCAAAATCCTGCTCCAGGATGTTTTAATAACCCCTGCACATGAATCAGTGCAGCAGTATGTGGGAGGCAGTGGTTTGCTTCAGCTTACTGTGAGAGAATTTAAAGCAGATGCTGAACCAGGTGATACTCACAAGTGAAAAGGAATGATCCTACTCAGTCTGAATTTACAAAGTCATCCACTTTGTACATACACACTTATGCTGCATTTAAAATCTTGACTAGTTGGGATCCAGATTCATCTGCAACATCCACAGGTATATTTGGGCAAATACATCCGTAACCTAGAAGACATTAAAGTCCTTACATTTTCATTTACATGGAATTTAGGTGCCTAAGGGCAGGACAACAGTCTTGAACAAACCTTGCTTCCACACCAGGGTGATTTTTAAGGCAATGTTGCCCCCATACGCCTTAAGCTGTGCCATCACATACATCCCACTGGTCTTCATTTCTGCTGAGACAGCTTCCCACCAGCTCTGGCACCTGCAGACCAGGTGTTCCTGCACTGCTCCCACTTGATTTCCTGAGCACACTCAGAACCTGACATTTAGCTTGACTGAGACACATCCAGTAAGGAGAGTTATTTGCAATGTGTACCACACTCTGGTGGTTAAGAGATCCTGCTGAAAACAGACTGAGCTTCTGCATCCTCCAAGGAGAGCTGCTGAGCAGAAGGGTGAGCAGGGGCACTGTCTCCTCTTCTGAAACCTGGGGCACTACTGTGGTGTGCACAGATCCAGGAGGAATGCAGATTTGAGGAGCAGGTCTTTGTGCTGGCATGGGAACATATTCAAGCAGAGGTATCATCACCTCTCTTTCAAACAGTACATAAGCAAAACATTTACTTTTTGGAGTTTGCTCTGCAGATCTCTGCAGGTTGTTACCATCACCTGGATATCCTGAAAGAAGCTACTAAAAGATTTTAAAAAAAAAAAAAAAAGAAGAAGAAGAAGACACATTCTGCAAAAAACAGCACAAGCATTGCTACCTTATATACTAAAATTTTCTATTAGATGCTACAGGATATATAAATATGTATGTATGAAGTTAAGCTTTCTGTCCTAGGCCCATTCCAGCTATCCTATCACTGTACAAAACCATCTTTATTCAACAGGCAAAAATAGTAGAACTTGGTACCTCTATATTTGAAAAAGATATTGCTAACACTTTCATTTAGCAGAAAGTAGAGCCCCCACATCTCTCGTACTTACAAGTTGGCAGATTTAGGCTTGAGTCACTAAGAGTCACCTCTGTATCATCATGTTACAAGTCACCACAGTCAGCTTTTCATAATGAATATATGCATTTAATACATGGCACCACATTTTGACTATGTTCCTCATGCACCTTAATTGCACAGTTAAAGAAAACATAGCATTGATATACTGAGGGCCATTCTACCTGAGATTTCAATTAGGCACCTTCAGAAAGTTTCTGGAAGACAGACTTGCTTCCAGCAATCCAGCAGAAGAAACCCCTAAAATGCCCTACCACTGTACAGCAAAACCAGCAAACCCTCTCTGCTCTCCCCTCCCTGAGAAGCACTCCTTGCAGGATAATGTGGAGTGTTGTTGTGGAAGTTATTTTCCAAGCTGTACCACAATGGAATAAGTGTGACAGCTCTTCATCTGCTGCACACACTAGACAGACACTTGAGTCTCATGTGTTTAATGATAAAATGCTGAAGTTATTCAGAAGTGGCAGGAGGGGATTGCACAGAGCAGGAGTCTGTGGATCCTGGGAGGTGGGCAGGACTCTCAGCCCTTCTCTGTTGGCTTCCCCATGTAAATCTCACCCATGGCCTCCCTGAGTCCCACGAGCCCTTAGGGACAGTCCCTGCCCTGGTCCCATCCTGACCCCTTCCAGTCCCGTTTCACCTGCTTGCTCCAAACCTACTGACCTCTGTTATCACCCCTGCCTCAGCCACTGGGCACCATTCACTTCCTCCTGCTCCCTTGCTTTGTTCAACCACCACCAAACTTGTGGATTTATGGACTCTCAGCTGATTTCTCTAGTTCCTTCTTAAATTCTCTCCTTCCCTTCTACCCAACTATTTTCTTTCCCATGCTCAGACAAGAGCTCTGCTATTGCCAGGAATTTCAATCCTGCCACTTTTCCCAGTGCTGCTGAGCTGGTCCTGGAATTTGCACTTTTATGTCTCATTTCACCTATGAAACCCTATCTGCAAATACTATTTTTTAAGAGAATGGCATTATTTGACTTATCAAAGTAATTGTTTAATACAGAAGATGTTTCTACCTAAGAAGACATTTAACATTCAGACACTGTCTTACCTCAGTTGAATGTTTGGAGATTATGCAAAACATTTTATCTTCTGATGAAGCAGAAATTCTTTGCACGCTGTGAAGAAGTTTGCATCTTTGTTTTACTGATCCAGAAAGACAAAAGCGTTGTTTAATATCCATTGTTGAGAGATCTTGATGTACTTTTAATCTTCTTCTTTTCTTTCTGTCTCAGAATGCTTATAGATAAAGATTGATTAGCAAATCTTTATAGAACTGCTTTGAATATAAATTAGTTGAAAGAAATTTGCACTGGGATTTTATTCTTGTAATGAAAGATAATAAAACTTTAAGATCTGACTTGCTTCGTCTGGGTGAATTTGTAGATTTTACTTTTATAGACAGAAAAATATATTTAATTACCCTATAAATATGATTGAATTGTTTTTTTAAATATATATAAAATAACATACATGTAAGTATATAAAAATAGAATACATATACTCTTCACAATGAAAATATTCAGCTTTTATTTCCAGAAAAGCCAAAAAATTAAAGCTTTTGTAGAAAAAAACTCCATTACCTCTGTGTCTAATACTGATCCATTCTCACTTTGTATTCGCAAGTAAAATCCCCAAGAGCTTTTAAAAAATCCATTTACTTTTGTCCTCTAAATTATGGTTTTGGTGAATAATCTTGTGTTGAGAAAGGAGATGTTGCTTGGGAAAAAAACCACAACTAACAACAACAACAAGACCTATAAGATCCCCTTGGGGCAGAGAAATAATGTAATTTAAGTGTAGCTTGAGGTATTTCCAGATCTGGTGACAATAAGGTACCTGAGCAGCAAGCTCCACGCCAGGAGCTTCTGCTCACCGAAGGAGACTAATTATATCAAGTCAACAGAGAAAGCAAAAGGTCAAGGCCAAAGGCTAGAAACTTAGATTTTGAATCTTACTGAAAACCTTTCTGATTGGAAAAATTAGGTCAGAGGGTAAAAGCAAGTATGCTGAACTTCCTGGTTAATATTTGATTAATGGGACATTTTCAAAACTGCATCAGGTGAGCTGCAGACCAGACTCCTTCAATTCCTCAGAAGCAACCAAGCTCAAGGCTCATCTCTGCTGTGCGACTACCAGGGGCTCTGGAAAAATGAAATGAATTTGGGATTGGATTTCTTCAGCTCAGTGTTGGGTCCCTAAACCATGACCTACGTGCAGCTCAGACAGCAGAGCCCCGAGCAGCTCTCGCAGCCACATCCGCCCAAGCCACAGCCAGGCACCAGCTGCGCCGGAGAGGCCACGCTAAGCAGATCTCACTTGAAACCACTTCATTCAGAGCATAACCTCAGAAAAGAAAATGTGGTTTCTCTTTTCTTTAACAACCTCAAAACATCTGTTGTTTAAAAAAAAATAATTCAGATTTCCTATGCATCGCATGCAGGTTTGGAGCTCCCATCTTAGGAGCAAGGCTCTTGTGGTGGAGGGTGAGGTTCTTGTGTGTCAGGAATGCTCCCTGCAGTCCCCTGCACCAGCTGGCTGACACCACACTGATTTCATGGAAACAGGACCCATTTTGCCATTTCTTTCCTTGTTTTCAGACCTCCCTCCTACCATGAATCAGTAGATTAATAGTAGAAGGTTAGAGCTTTCCAGCTTCTGGTAGCAATGAAGGCACAGTTCTCAATACAAACAAGTATTTGATGTTAACTGCAGGGAATAATTCACAGGAAAAAATTTTTTTCGCAGGCTGGAATTTTTAATTTTTTATGATTGCTGCATAGTATTTTATAAATCTCATAAATGCGGCTGTGGTGGCTATGATATAAAGATTAAGTCCATAAAAATATTTATCCTCCTTAAATAAGTGCCTACTATAAATATTATTGACTGTTATCTCCATTTACAACTAAGAATGGATTTCAACATATAACAATATAAAATAATCTTGTAAATTTTCCATTAAACTAAACTATCCTGGGAGAGACAGCAGGTTCTCTGAAAAAAAACCATCCATCAGCTGCTTCAGATGATATTATTTCTATTTCCATTCTTGACACACCTAATGCTATTAATGTTCACTACCATAAACTGCAATGATACCACTACAACAATAAACAAAAGGCTGAAGTGACATATCTTTGATACCCCATTAACAGAAATATCCTCATTTATTGTTTGTTTTTTGCACATCATTGTTTCTAAACCAGAAGTATACCCTTATCTTAAAAAAAATAATCTTGGAGGGTAAAATCTTGTCTATATAGTTAACAAGACTCAAAATGCAATTGTTGTTGCAGATCTGTGATCAAAGTGGAGAGTCTCTGTGCAGACTTCATGAAGCTTCTGAGAAATTTGAAAAGGCTTCCAAAGTTAGAAAACAAACAAATACATCTGAGTAAAAAATATATTTCTGCATTGAAGCAGGTGAAATGTTTTGTTCAGTGCGCCGATTTTAAGATGGCTTCAACCACTGTCAGAGAATCCCAGTGGCAATACTCACAAGAAGCAAGGAGAAATAATTTCATTGCTCCGTGACCTAAGCACACATCTACCCCTGAGGTCTTCTGCTGAATTAAATAGGCACTGCATATTTTTAAAGATCTTATGAATTCAATTAAACAGTAGTGAAGATGGCCTCAGAGGAAAGAAATATCTCTGCATAATTATTAACACAGACATAGGTGTGTACCCTGCCTTCTGTGTGACAGTGAAAAAATGGCCTCCTTGTTAAGAGTGGCAATTTTGGTACATAGAAACAGCTGAGGAACTTGTGACCTCTCAAACCTCCAGTCTCATGCATGTTCTGAACACTGCCTCCAGTCCTGTCAATCTTGGATGCTGAGTTTATACATGATTGACTCCTAAATGGTGTAAGATTGTGCTCAGTGTCATTGCTACAAGAAGGCTTCCTAATTTTAAAACCCTTTTTGTTACATGTTACAAAAATGCAGGAACTCTCGGTAGGGAGCCTCCCTGCAGACACACATCAGATGTAGTAGGCAAAAGTAAAAAAAAAAACACAATGAAAGCAAAGCAGTAAAATACCAGACTTACCAAAAATTACTGAAGTATTTTTCCTCCCTTTGGAAAGTGTTTTATTTGTGTTCACCTCTCAGAAAGGTCTCTACATTTCTTTAGTTTGTGGAAAAAAAACCAAAAAACAAAAGCCACTATACAGCCCAACATCCTTTGTTAAAGCCAGAGCTGTTAAAAGCTCTTGAGGGTTTGAAGAATGAAAGAGTTTATATGGTGTTTGCAGCATTTTACATAAAACACAGTACTTTCATGTTCTCCATGTCCCAGCTTCTTAAAAATTAAGATACCTTCCCCTGTTCTGTTCTTCCATAGAAGACTTAAAATGTAATTTTAATTACATTTGTAATCAATTTAATTACATCTGCAATTACACACAAAGATACACAAAGACTACAAATACACTGACCCTCCTTAGGTATGGTGCTATCCAGCACTAACAGATCCAGCTGGCTAAGAGGTAATTTAAAAGTTGAACAAATTGCAAGGTAAGATTTCCAAAAGCAATACAAAATAGAAACAAAAAATTATCTGGGACATTGAAATCAGCCACCACTGAGGACTAGATTAAGTTAAAGTCAAACTGTATCATGAATTCAAATAATTTAGGTACCAAAAAGAAAAAAAAAAAAAGTAGAGAAGTACAGAACCATTGGCATAGACGAGATCCAGAGAGACACCACAAGGATATGAGGATTGTAAAAACCCACTTGCACTTCCAGTGAACTCCACTCCTTGTATAGGCAGATGCATTAGTCCTTAAGAGGGAAACCATTAAAAAGTAGGGCAGCAGTTTCATCTGAGGGAAACAAGTCAGAACAATCCTTTTGGGGATGTTTTCATTAAAAGGGGCTGCCCCTTTTTATAGTTCAAGGCAAGATACACATTTCTTTTAAAAGTTTATCTTACTAATTCTGAATACTCTAGCTTTGTCAGTGGTAAGTAACTAAGACATATTAAAATGCAACAAATTGCCCCTATGAGTTAAGAAAATGTTTTCTTTAAGATCCATAAGGTCAAGCTCTGCTTCCAGCAAAAAAAAAGTACCTTCTGTCTTTTGAAGCAGAAATGTTCCCTTTCTGATGCTCCTAGGCTTTGAAAGACGAAGCCCCCTGACAGACACATATTTCAAGATAAGTGATTGCATCATAGAACCACCACCAGAAATCATTTACCAAATGAAGTCATGAACTGAAAATTACTAATGGAAAGTGGCAATTTGGCCAGTTTTCTGTACTGCCCTAACCATGCTCAGAAAATCTAGGGGCTGGCTAAAAAACACCTTCCTTCAGATCTAAGATGAGGATTGTTTCTAATATTCTGCACAAAGCTGTTACATAAACCCACTGATGGAGATGTCTTCTTGCATCCCAGAGCCAGCCCACTCACTTATTCCAGAAACCCAGGCAGGTAAAGCCTCAATGAGGAGAGCTCTGATCGGGGTGATGCAGGAACATCTTGTACTCATGTACCCCTGAGCCACACCTGCAGTGAGCTGGATCCAAGGCAGCTGGCACACCCCTGCTCAGGGATCACTGGGAAGCAGAAAGGACACATGGGCAGGAGGGGACACCCTCTGTTCTGCTGCTGGAGCAGGGGAACCACGCAGCACCAGGCTGCACAGCCTGCTGGCATGCAGGTGCTCAGAGAGAGATCAAGATTTCCCATCTCCCCAGGCTGCTTCTGATTTAATGCAGAAAAATGGGATAAAATACAGGCATTGCCCTGGGAACTGGAATTAGCACCAGGTTCCTGCACCTCCTGCATCTGATATCACTGTTTTTTGTACAAATCCAGCTTAAAATGCTGTACTAGCCTCAGCATTTGAGTAGTAACTAGAAAATGCAAAAAAATCTAAACTCAGGTTGGGATAATTCATTTCTTCACCATCAGAAGCAGTTTCCTTCATTTTCATTTGAGAAAATTATTTTATTCTGGGCAAGTTTATCTAACCAGCAGGGCTAAAACTATGGTTAACTCTAACAACATATGATTGCTTTAGCATTAGGTACCAAAAAGACATCAAGCCATTAGTAGGTTAAACCTCGTTATGGGCATGAGATTTGTTTTTCAAGCTTCCCTAAGCCACAGTCACAAGACCCTTCCCTAAGGACAGCTGTAAAGGGATATCACACTGAGACTTCATATCAACAGCAAAAAAAATGCTCAGGTAGATGTCAGTCTTCAGTGACAAGCAATTGAAAAGGTAATCCAAGATGACACAACTAATTAATATCAAAGAATAAATACATAAAACATTTCTTGCAGACCAGATTGCAGCAGAGCCACCACAAAGAGATTTCAATCACATTCCTCCTGCGTTTCTCCCACCCCATTTCCCCAGGAGGTAGAAGATAACCCTCAAACCAGTATTAAGGGTTTAACTTCCAAGCAGGCTCAATACTAAGCCCATAACATTCACAAGTTCCAGGGTCTGGTTAAATGATTTCCCTGAGCCATGCAGATCCCACTTTTCCTCCATACAGCTTACAGGGGCCTTCAGCTCCCAGCAGGACGGGGAGGCCCCAGGTCAGGGCCATTAGGAGCGAGAGCTGCAGAATCTACACCTACCATTCCATTTAAATCTGCTCAGCTCATGGCACAAGTATTTCTAAAGGGTAAATTAATCCAAGTGTTGTTCACTTTGTGAGCCAAAACTTGAAATAAATATTGGTATTGCTTTAACTACCTTTGAGCACTTGTTTTGGAAATAGCATCACTTTTGATTTCTGAGCTGAAGGATTACAACTGTTTCTAATATTCCATTAGATGTAAATGATTCAATAGAAACAGAGTCAAAAATAGTCTTTTCAGTTTGAAAGATTGCTTTAAAATGTTTAGTATAGTTGTACTTACAGCACCTTTAAATTCCAGTTAATAAGTAATTAAAATAATACATTATCAGAATTCTTTTCTTCTCTCAGTGTGAATGAGTTCTCTAGTGTCTGCACTGGGAAATTATGATTATTAATATCATTTTCAAACACAATTATTGTTTTTAGACACACTCAGCTTCTAATTCTATCACCAAACTCTTTACATCAATAGCATTTTTCAAAAAATTCAAGTACAGAATTAAATGGAAAGATTTAATAGCTTATCCATATGTATACTTGATATTCTTGGCTGCAGAAAGGGATAGCATCATAATATTAAAGAAAAACAGATATAAATCTAGCTGTAAGAGCCATAGAAACAAGTTCATCAAACATTCATATGTCAAGAATTCCTATGAGCCTTGCTTTTACTCAAAACCTGTATTTTCTATACAGACTATTTGCTTTTAAAATAATAGGGTTAAGCTGTTCGACATTCTAACTGTTCATATAGAAATGTTAGTTGGAATACTTGTTGTAAACCTTTCAGGGTGACAAATGAAAGATAATAAACCCTTGATCAATATAACTTTTATTTATTCATCCAGGAACAGAGGATATCATAGGCAACAATGCCGCCTAGGAGAACAAGGATTTCACATAAACTGTTTTGGCAGAAACACGCATTTAAATAATCATCCAAATCACCACCTCACTATCTCTATCTTAAAAAAGAAAAATAATCAAAACTAAACAAACAAAAAAATGGAGAAAAATAAACACAAGGTCTGAACAAACCAACAGCCTGGAATTTTTTTTTTAATTTAATGTCTATGCCAGCCACATCTGTCCCTGATTTTAGAAGTCATAATACTTAGCAGTGACAATGGCACCTTTCATTTGCAAACACATTATAAACATGAACTGACTGCAATTATACCACAATACCTCATCACAGCTAATCAACAGGACCGCCTGGTCTGCCCCCAGCCTGAGGAAGTGCTGATTTAAGTTTGTGCCACCAGGCCCTGTATGACAGTGTCTACACCCTGCAAAGTACTACCCACAGAAGTGAATTAGCATAAACTGACTGACCAAACTGCAGCACATCATCAAGCAGGTGTTTCCACTCAGTGCTAATACTTTCTTTTATATTCCAAGAAGAACTGACCAGACTGGGACACAATTTAATGTAAACCATTTGGAGTGAAAGGTGTTATCTTGCCTAGTGAAATCTCCCCCTCACAGTCCAGCTCACAAGCAGAGTCAGTGGCAACCTCATGGTCAGGGGAGATCTGGGACATCCTATCAAAAGGGTCCTCGCGATTTTCCTCACAGTCAACCACATTTGGGATCATGTTAACATAAG
Organism: Passer domesticus; assembly: GCF_036417665.1. Taxonomy (NCBI): domain Eukaryota; kingdom Metazoa; phylum Chordata; class Aves; order Passeriformes; family Passeridae; genus Passer; species Passer domesticus. The sequence goes on from NC_087477.1 coordinate 71,015,493, forward strand.
CAGTCACTATCTCCTTATGGTAAAGGGTGTCCTGGTTGTAAGAGATAAGCTCATTGCTTATATTAACAGTCTCCACTGCAGTACCAGAGCAAAACTGACCACATCCCAGGAGGTTGGAGAAAACCTTTCTAAAGTCAGCATTGAAGGCATAGATGATGGGGTTAAGAGAAGAGTTAGCCCAACCAAACCAGACAAAGATATTAAAGGTGGTCTCACTGACGCAGGGCAGGCCAGCGTGGGGGTCGCTGGGTGGGCTCTCGCAGAAGGGAACCATGCAGTTCAGGATGAAGAACGGCAACCAGCAACACACAAAGACACCCATGATGACAGAGAGTGTCTTTAACACCTTGGTTTCTTTCCTGATGGAGGACTTGAGGCTTGTGTGATGGTGGCAGTCAATGTGGCTGCTCCGGCAGCTCTGTGCATGCTCGGCTGCCCTCTCCAAGGAAGAGATACGACGAATCTGCACCTGGGCAATGCGGTAGATTCGGGTGTAGGTAACTATCATGATAGCCACCGGGATATAAAAACTGATCAGGGAGGAGGAAATAGCATAAGTCCTGTTGAGGCTGGAGTCACAGCTCTCCGATGGTCCAGTGAGGGTATCATTGTTGCCAGAGGTCCCATCAGAGGGTCTCACTGCCGCTAATGCCACCCATGTGGTACTCATATCTTCTGCCCAGGTGGTGACAGCACCTGCTGCTGCCCAGGCAGAGCCAAATCCATCTCCAATATCAGCAGCATCAACAACATCCCCACCTTTGTGCCAGTTGAGCTGGACAGGGATGAATGAGATGAGCACAGACAGCGCCCATGCCACGCTGATCATCACCAGAGCCAGCCGCTGGGTCATCTTCCTCTCGTAGCGGAAAGGGCTGGAGATAGCCCAGTACCTGTCCACACTGATCACGCACAGGTTGAGAATGGAGGCCGTGGAGCACATGATGTCAAAGGCCACCCAGACGTTGCAGAAAGCCCCAAAGGGCCAGTACCCAGCTACCTCTGCCACCGCCTTCCAGGGCATGACCAGCAGGGCCACCAGCAGGTCCGAGACAGCCAGGGACACGATGAAGATGTTGGTAACCTTGCTCCGCAGGTGCCGGTAGCGGACGATGGCCGCACACACGAGCACGTTCCCGAAGAGAGTCCAGAGGATGAGCAGCGCCAGCAGGCTGCCCGCCACCACCTGCGCTGCGCCGGGGGCGCCCGCCGGGCCCCGCGCCTCCTCGGGGGGCCCCGTCGCCGGGGGCAGTGGGCTCCGGCCACCCCGCAGCATCGCTGGCGGCTCCCGCCGGCGGCGGGGCGGCTCCGGCCGGGATGCGCCGAGCAGCCAGCGCCGCCCCGCCGCCCGGCCCCATGGGGCCGCTGCCCCCCCGCCGCACCGCCACCCCCGCCGGACGGCCCCGCTCGGCCGCTCTGCGCGCCCGGGGCTCCGCGCTCCGCGCCTCGCCACTACCGCGCCGCCAGCCCTGCCGGGGTCCCTCTCCCGCGCTCCGGGGCCCCGCCTGGGGTCCCCGCCCCGCGGCTCAGGGCTGGTACCTCTGCTCGGGATCCCCGCCCCGCGGCTCAGGGCTGGTACCTCTGCTCGGGATCCCCGCCCCGCGGCTCCGTGCGAATCCCCCTGTCCGGATCTCCGCCCCGCGGCTCCTTCCAGGGGTTCCCGTTCCGCAGTTCGGCGCGTCCCCCCGCCCGGGTCTCTGTCCCGCGGACCCGCTTTGGGTACCCGCCTGGCGTGCTTTCGCTGGCGCCCCGCGGCTCAGCGCGCTCCTCTCTTCGCAGCCTCCGCGGCTCAGCGCGTACGCTGCCCGTGGCTCACGCTCCGCGCCCGCTCCTGCTGGGCTCGCTCCACGCCCCCGCCACTCCCGGTGGCTCCCGCCCGGGCTGGCGGCTCCGCTGCCCCGTGCCCGCCCGGCTCCCAGCTCCCGCCGGTGCCCGATCCCCGGTGCCCGGGCCCGCCCCTGTGAGCAAGCTCCGCCGCCAGGGACGCGCCGTCCGGGCCGGTGGCAGCGCGGCTGGCAGGGGACGGGACGGGACGGAAAGGAAAGGCGCAGCGGGGCCAGCGCCCTCCCCGCTCCTTCCCTCCCCCCGAGACCGAGTCACCCTCGCAATTCCTCGGTGCCGTCACCGGCTCTGTGCGGCGGCTTTGCGCAGCGCAAGAGAGGAGCGGGGAGCGGGGAAATGACCCCCAGCATCCCCGGGGCAAGACGGGCTGTCCCGGACGGGCACGGACACAGCTCGGCTGGCCCCTCGCCGGGAGCGAACGGGGCTGAAAGGTGCGGTGTGGGAAGCGGGACGGGCTGGGTGTCTTCGGCAGGGATGGGAAATAGAGTGTGCCTTCGTACTTGTTCCAGTGGCTTCTACTGGATGGCTGAGATGTATTACAGGCAGAAAGCCCGGCAAGCGAAAATCTGATTCTCTCTCTCTCCAGCTCTATGGGATGAATCACTCCTCTCGGTAGGGCTCCAGCACAACTAGAAACAGACTATGACCGTGAGCATTACAGATGTTAATGCTCACCGTGTGCTAATGTCATGCTTGAATTCCTTCAGAGAACATGTCTTAGTTATTTTTACTGGAAATACAATTGATTTAGTTCCTCTAAAACTTAATTTCTTTTCAAAATGGTTGCCAGAGATCAAACCCATTCTTGACTCAGCAGCCTGGGTTTTGGCACTGAAAGGGCTGATGAACTGACACTCTCCAGGGCCCTTCCAGCTGCTTCTCCAGGCAGATTGGGAGGGACAGGAATCACTATACCTTGCTGGATCTGCAGTGGCATGAAGGAAGATTAAGTGCTAGAGTTACTAAATACAGAGAGAAAAGAAAAAAAAATCTAATTCTTAAACCTTTTAGGTAATTTTATAAAATTGTCACAAGAAAACTGAAGCTTCACTTTAGCTCTCGTTTAAGAAATTGGTGCTACTTTTCCACATTTAAGCAGAGTTATATTTAATATTGGAGGAAGAATTTAGCTTTTGTCACCACTGAATTCTAAACAGTGTGACTAAAGCTCTGATGCTGAGGCAATGTGTTGCTTGCACAAACTCTGCTTTCCCAAGCAATGCCTCCTACAATTTCTCTAAACGAAGAAGCAGATTGCACAAGTATTTGTGCACATCCCTGCTTGTCATGGGGATATTTTGTAAGGTAGTTAATGGGGACATTTTATTCCAAAAAGCAATGATCCAATTTGCTTGTTTAGCTTATGTTCATTGTTTCAGCAATGTAGAGGTGTATGCATTTGCTTGTTTTGTAGTGTCTGTATGTGTGTGTGTTTACACGTGCGCTGCCAGTACGCACGAGCTGTTTAAATAAACACATGTGTAGGTATCTGTCTTAATAACAAAAGTAGCCCAATAAAACATAGCCTGCTCACAACTCAGCAGGCCCTTGCCCACACTGGTAGCTCAGTACAAATCTGAGGTGCAGGTGTGTATTATCTCCTGCCAGCTCTGCTGGGTGTGCTGGAGTCAGACACAGAGGGGGTGCAAGCAGATGGGAAAGATGCCTTAACTCATTGAAACAAAAACTATAACAGCACACTTGTCTAAACAATGCAGTTTTGTTATGCTTTGTTCTTTACTGTCTGCAATAGGTGGACTCAAAGTGGAGGACCTTCCAGAGCATCCCATTTATTGGCCAAGAGTTGAATTTGGCTGTCTGAATCCCGTAACTCAATTTAGAGGATGTAATATCCTTTCCCACCTATTTAATCTTTAGCAATCATTCTTGGTTTCCAGCTGGTGTGAACTGATGTTGTTCCCCAAAGCTCCCTGTGGATGAAGATCCAGCTTTGTACTGGAGGAAGATTTGTCACCCAAAGGTGCAGGTGTCATTGATACATCAGTGATACAGTCTCCAGTGCTGGTCCAACATTTCAGGCATGCATGTTCAAAACTTTCTTCCAAGGCAAAGGAATGCATTAGGAGATCAGGAATATTTTCAATGGTAGTAGAGGGAAATCCCAGTTTGTGATGGGTGGCATGTGAGACTAAAACCCCCATGCTGACAGACTCAGTGAGTTGGGAAGAAGTGGAGCAGGAGGAGCATGAGGAGCAGAGGCACAAATGCTTTGTGCTTTTCCTGGATCATTCGTAATGGTCAGAGAAGCAATCATTTAATGGGGACATTTATGTTGTGTTATAACATTCCATTCCATCCACTGCCATCAAAATTTTTCGAGCCTGAGATAAAAACCTTTTGCATTTATAGGTTATTAGCATCCTTTTTTAACTTTCTGTAGGCAGTTTGCATATAAATCTCATTTTAAGAATAGTCCATTAAACCCACAGCTGTCACTTGCTGAGAGATCTGGGGTGGGGTTTTTTTTTCATCCTGAAATCATCTTTTTAATGTCTTTTGTGCTTTTCCTTCAGAGCTTTGCCTCATTTTTCTTTTTTTTTATTCACCTGTTAAAATTGCAGTTCTCTCTCACAGCTGGCAGATTGGAAGTAATGGAATTTAACTGCTATTGCAATGGTTCTGAGCAAAAAAAAATCTTTTCAGTTCCTGATTTTAGAAATGTATGTTTTACTAGCTCTTTCCCTTCATTGCCACTTTTTCTACTTCCACTTCAAAATACAAATTCTCATTGTTCTGCCCAATAATATTTATTTAAAAATCATCAACGTGCATGAATTCACACATTCTCTCATCTGAGAGATACTTGGTGTAAAGAGATAGGAAAATAATTAATGCTGAAAGGAAATTAAAATACAGAGACACAGGTGTACTGCTGAGGTTTAGACTGTAAAAGCATCCCATCAAAAACCTCCCATTAGAGTTAGGCTCTGAAACAGAGAAGAAGAGGTAGTGGTAGAGGCTTTAGTGTAGAAGGATGCTGAAGTGGAGCTGTATTTGGGAGCGTGGCTGCACCCATGCTTAAGGTCAGTCAGTGTTACTCACTGACACTGACAGTCTTTAGTGCACCCATGTGAGGTGTATATGCAGCCATGTGAGAGTACTGAGACAGGAGGGAGATAACTGGTATCAACACTTTATGGAAGACAGAAAAATCCATGCAGACTGCATTGGGTTCTGCTGTTCATGTTTCAAACAAAAATAAATATGAGCAATTGGGAAATGATCAGAAATGCATCACAGAAATTATGTCTGGGAAACTTCCTCAGCTGAGCAGAGGGCAACAGGAGGGTTAGAACCAGCTGGTGATATCTGACAAGGGGAAAAGTTTTCTATAACAGATGACTTAATATTTTAGGTAAAGTTAGAAGTATTTCAGAGGCTAAAAACTGAATCTATAAGAAATCAGGGTAGAGGTGGGGTACGTGTTTTTAACAGTAAGGATGATTAATGGCTGAAGCAATTGGGTTTGGATTGTAATAGATTTGCCATCATTTGCGATCTGGAAGCCAAGGCTGAATGCATTTCTCAGAGGCTGTGCCTCAGCTCATCTCTCAGCTCTGTGTTCATTCCAAAGGTACCAAGCAGTACTCTGTAGCCCATGTTATGGGAAAAGTAATTTTGGATGGCTACAGTTACCCCTGCTGGCCTTAAATTCTATTTCAATTTTTGTTGATGTGATTAGCAATATGTAGCAGGATCTGAATGATTGTGATATAGTTCCTACATCAGCCATTGATCACTCAGGGAAATAATGAAAAATCTGATGCTTACAGAAGACATTTCCACTTTTTTTTTTTTAAATTCATACCAAAGCTTGACTTCATTTAAACCAATGGTAAGAGATAAAAGATGGATGCTATCCAAGGCCAAGATCAAAGGGAACAGCATTTTTGTAAATTTGATTTCTACTGTACTGTCTTGGTTAATTTTTGGGCTTTTGTCTTATAAAATATTATCTTTTCTTTTTAGATATTTATAATCTTGTATTAAAAATAGTATCATTTTTTTCTAATAAAGCAAGAGTTCACATGATTCAAAACTACTAAAGATCAGTCACACTCAAAAGAAGATAAATAAAAAGAGGAAAACCCCTGGTTTTTACACTTCGGGAATTTTATTCGTATTCTCTGTGTGTGCATGGCCATATCCCAGGGGAAGAACTGTCCTGAGAAAACAATCAAGATGAAAAAGGTGATTTTAATTTTCTAATGCTGAACACTTCAAGATTTTTATTTTGTCTTTTGCCAACTGTACTATCAAACTGCAAATAAAAATCAGGCGGTCTTAGTTCCCCGAGAAGCTGCTGCAATCCTGTATCTGGCTTCAATAGTGTAACAATTTGCCCTCTGGAGTAAATTTCTTTTCTGTGTTCTGATTTCTCTGTTTCTCTAACCTACCATATATTAGGAGGATCTATGAATTTTATATTGAACATGTAAACTACAGGCTTTTTTAGTTAAATAATTTTTATTGGAACTTTTAGCAACAGCATCATTTATCTTAGGATTTTACCCTGTCCATTAACAGAGTATGAGATTATCTTTCCCAAAATGGGTAGGAAAAGCAAATCCCTCATGGAACCAAACAGTAATTTCAGCAATGAAATCAGACACTATTGTGAAGAGTGTTAAGTGTGATAGAAAAGACGGGGCTCAGAAAACAGAAGTCAGCAGCTGGGTGTCTGCCTCTCAACGAACACAGATGATGTCTCATAGGGTCAGACAGTGACTCATCCTTGGACTCCCCTCCTCCCAGGAGGCAGCTGCTGCATGGAAGGGAATGGGGTTGGGAAGCAGCACACCCAAACCTCATCTGTTTCACTGGCACTGTGGGACAGCTGTATCCTTGCAGAAGAGCCTGTTGCAAATGCTACACAGAAAACTTGTAAAATTTTACAAATGTGTCAACAGTTAGAGTTGATGGGGTTTTTAATCTGTACTTTCTAAAGTGCAGCATTAGATTTCATAGTCCAGGATTTATTTGGAGAAAGAATTCCAGCTTCTAATTCTTAAACATTAGTGGCAAGGATGAGCAACTTTGTTACTTTGAGATAAACAGCAATAAACTGCAACTTTTACTTATTTCTGCCTTTTCACCCCCTTAAGCAGTACTTGAAATAACACGCTCATTTAGAATCATTCTGGTTTCTTCTCCAACACACATAATGAGGGTCAAAGGAGTTTTAAGTGCAGAGAGTGTCAAGCATCCCTGTAATGCCTTTAGGAGCTTCCCATTCTTTTGGCTGGTGTGCTGCAAATCAAAGGAGGGAACATAAAGATTGAAAAGCATATGCTCAAACAAATCAAGGCAAATACCCCAAATTCAGCACAAGGTCAATGTATTGCTGCAGTGGAACAAAGTTTGAAAGTGCAGGCACAGCCAGCTCTCCTTGATGTAGTGAAGTTTGGGTTCTTGACTCTTGGATTGGAAAGGTTTTCCAAAACAGAGAACAAAGAAAATAAATTTAAAGATTTAGAGAGAAGAAATATATTCTAATGCTTGGAGAGGACTCAAGGACACTTTCAAAAGTCTGTTTGGCTAGTGATAAATCTTTAAATTTTTTTTTTTTTGTAATTAAACTATTAGATTCAAGCAGGCAGTGGTGGGAAACCCTACCTGGGGAGCACTGCAGGTATGCTTCTCCCACCTGGGAGAGGAGCAGCAGGAGGGACAAGGAAGGGGCTCATGGAACCAGCTACCATTAAGATGTTGTTACAAAGCTATTGCTTACTGCGTTGTTACTGTTGGTTGCTACCTTCCTACAAAAGTCATTGCCCTGCTAGAAGTGAAATTACTAAATTCAGAAAATTGTGGACTCAAGTTGGAACCAGACACAAAGTGTGAACTTAGGTATGTTAATTGTATCTGCTCATTCTTAAAAGCATTCTAATCTTCAGTTAAGCCTGGTAGATATTTGATAGCACAATACATTAGAATAAAGAAGTTACAGTATCATTTCAAGTCCTGGCCAGCCACTCACTGCCTCCCCCAGAGTGGGATGGAGGAGAGAATCAGAACAGTAAAGGTAAGAAAATCTGTGGGTTGAGAAAAAGACAATTTAACAGATAATGCAAAAGGCATGTGAGCAAGCAAAGTGAAACCAGGAATTAATTCACCACCTCCCGTGGGCAGGCAGGTGATCATCATTCCAGGAAAGTAGGGATCTATCACATAACAAAGACTTGGGAAGAGAAATGCCACCACTCAGAATGGGTGTTCCCTCCTCCGCTGCTTCCTTCTTCTTCCCTCAGATTTATGCTCAGCACAAAGCCATGGGGTGTGGGATATGGTGTGGGATATCCCTGGGTCAGTTGGGGTCAGCTGTCCTGGCTGTGTCCCCTCCCAGCTCCTCGTGCACCCCCAGCCTCCTCACTGGTGGGTGGGACGATGGACAGGAAGGGCCCTGGCTCTGTGGAGGTGCTGCTCAGAAACAGCTGAAATATCCCTGAGCTACCAGCTCTGTTTCCAGAGCACAAATCCCAAACACAGCCCCACGCTTGCTGCTCTGTAGAAAATGAACTCTATTCCAGCCAAAATCAGCACATGTGGAGCTGTTCCTCACTCAAATTAAAATGCTGATGTAGTTCACCAGAATTAATGATTCTATGTGTGGTTTTCAAAATATGGCTTTTAATTACAGGTGTATTGCAGTGACATTCAAGCAAAGATTTATTGGAAACTAAACATTAAACACCCACTGCTTTGTTACAAGTGAAGTGGAGAGATAGCAGCTGGTTTTCCTGGAACCCTTGTTCTTTCAAAAATTTCCACCTACTGCATCCATCCTCATTTGTACTTAGGCATAAATTGTGGTCAATTTGCTTCTGGCAAGAAAATAAAAAATATGTTGGTAAAGATTTTACCAAATATTATATTTTAAAGATGAAATTCTGGGGTTTTTTTAGGTGAAGAACAGTATTAGAGGAAGGTATGCCATATAGAACTAGAAGTTCTTCTTTAAATGTCAGCCAAATTAACATTATGGGACATGACACACCTCCTAATTAAAGAAACAAAACCAAAAACCATCCAACTTAAAATCAACAAATAATAATAAAAAATACTCTAACCATTGACTACTGACATTAAAGTATCATCAACTTCAAGATCAAATTGATCCTTTAGAAGCTAATAGAGCCAAACCTCTTATTCAAAGTTCTCCTTAGCAATTGCAGCTGCTTCAATTCTGTTTAAATCCAGATCTCATTTTATTCATGCATGCATAGAATGAGGCCAAATGCTTGGGGACAAGGGTTCCCAGGGAATAAGTGATCCAATGAACCATCTGTACACACATCATGTCTAATCAGGGTGAGGTGGGGAAAATAAAAATTATTAGATTATTAAAATCTTGAAGTTAGAGAATCTTTTTTATTTAATAGAATTTTGGTAAAGATTAATGAATTATTTAAGCTAGTGATAAGAAACATGCACTTACATTACTTGGGTAATTTCCCAAGTAAATTGCTGTTCTCTGGAGCCATCTATTTCTCTGCACTTATATAGTCCACTCAAAGTCTATGGAACACAAGTGGACAATACAACACACAAATATTTCCAAAATTATCAAAATGGACATCCTTTTTTGCATGATTAAAAGAGAAAATTCAAAGTATTGAGAAATACTAGTAGATCGAATTAACGTCTTTTAGAAGGCCTCAACCATGAGTCTTCCATTTTCTTCTATCTCAGTGTCATTGACACAAAAAACACTTGGAAAATCTGTGGTCATGCATGTTTGACTCTTGAGGTAAATTGAGGATTGTAGTGCTCTTTTTGCACCTTAGCAGCCTTTAATTCTGTACACATATGAGTTTACATGTAACCAAAGCATGCATTATTGAGTAGATAAAATTATTCAGTGAAGAAGGGGAAGGAGTGGAAGAGCCTAACGGAAGGATGAACATCAGAAAATAACTTCCTGGTTAAGATTATGCAGCAGAAATTCAGAATCCTTTGCATATCAAGTGCATTTCACTAAAGAAATTCCCTTTTAAAAAGGTCTCTTTTGAAGTCATATTAAATTGAAGCACCTCAGGAGAATATCAATAAGCAGCTGTTAGATCTCTCTCCTGGGTAAGCAGGCTCTAGTGCCTCCTGTCACATGCTCGAGCAGAAAGGTAAGCAGAAATAAGGTCGTTTTGTGCTATTTATTATCTTTTCAAACCTGTGATAGGTCAGTATTGTTGAAATATAGTAGAGAAAAAAAACTTAGAAAACAATTGTTGGAGAAAGCCCAGGCTTAGCATTAAGCAGAGAGCTAAAGGTCACACTATATAAACTATGTTAATGTTAAGTATTTTTCCTTGTCCTAAAAATCTATGCTTCTTAAAAATGCATGCTTCTATTTTTCCTGGTTCAAAAATCAATTTTTTTTTTTAATGTATGTTCTCAAATATTCCAAACTTCATGACTCACTATTATTTCAAGAGTAGTTAAGCTAAGAGCTGCTTCCATAAAGCAGTCTGTATTTGGATGAAACAATATTTTTTGCGAGATGTCCTGTTGTGAAAACCTCTTAAGCATGTCAGGTCAAAATCAAGTCTCTGGTCCTGAAACAGAACCATTTCAATCAGCAGGATTTCATCAGTGCAGCTTGGAATAGAATTTGCCCATTAGCATGTTTAAAGCATTTGCTCACTGCCAGAGTGCTACCTTAATTCACTTTTCTGAATAAACTTGAATTTCAGCACTCAAAAGCAATTTAATGTTTTGGGCAAATGAAATTATTTTAATCACAATGTGAAGAACCAGAAATGGCTAAGTAATTGCAAATGAAAGATAACTAAATAATGATGTTATTTATTTTTTAAATTTCCAAATATGTGCTACATGTTTGTAATAGAGCATATGGCCCCTTCTTGGCCTTAGGGATTTAGAGCTAGCTCTGCTTTGGCTGGACACAACTGCTGGAAATCAGCAAAAGAACACCAGTTTCTAGCTAAAGAATGACATGGGACCCATCCCACAGGAGCACAGGAAGAAGAAACAGGCTTACTCTAGCCATCTTTATGAGCACTTAGTGGAAATGGAATTTTTGCCCCTACCTAGTGAAATTATTTTTTATGATACTGGAATTAGCTGTAGAGTTTGTCCCGGATGAAAGATTAAAAATTGCTTTGGAAGGAAGATTAAAGCTTTATTTCATTATCTGGATGGCCCTATTTACTCAAATTGTAGAAAAACAACTGAGTGGCAAGAGCTGGTATTTACATGGAACTAGGTGACATCAAGCTACTGAGTTCAAGCAGAAAGATAAAAAGTGTTGTCTAAGAATGACTATAAGAGCCAATAAAGGTGTTATAAAGGAGCATGACAAGCAGCTGTAGGAACAGGCAGAGATTACAGCGATGTATGATAATGTCTCTTCTAAAAACCACTTAAAATCAAACAACTGAAATTACTTTGCAGACCACTGCTTTGCTCAGTCTCCTGATGCTTCATCTAATTCAGACTTCACCTGAAACTTCAGATGGATATTTCTTTACCTGATCTGGGCTCTGCAACAGGTAAACAAGGTAGTAAAAATTCCTAAGCAGGTTATGGCTATGCGTACCACAAAATAGAATGAAGATTGATTATGATGTGAAGCAATTCCTGAAGCAACCTAAAGCAATCAGGTAATTTATCGAATGGTCTGTGTTTGCCATCTAGTGGTACAAAGCCAAATTTTCTTTTTCCTGCTGCACGAGGGCAGATGCAGCTGCTGAAAGCTCCTATCTCAAAGCAAACCTCTCCCACACAGAAATGTTCCTGCTCTCGGGATGATGGTGGTGATAAGTGTACAGCTGTCCTTTCGGGAACCAGGAGCAGAAATTTTTCAGCCCTTGACCCACCAGACTTAGGACTAACTCATCAACAAATTAGCAAGGGTTATCCAGCACTTAATTGATCTGTAGCTCCAGTATCCTGGTTACTGCTCCAGTCTTTGTTCTTGCAGGTGAAGCCTCTAAGAGTATTCAGGCACCCAACCTTTCACTGCTTTCTGTGAGAATTCCAGCAACTAAATACCACAGGGTTTTCAGAACATATTCTAACATCTTTTAAACCACACTTATAAAACTCTCAGCCAAAGGCCCTCCAAAGGATTTCTAGAGGCTTCAGCTTTGCTTTACAAAGCAAAGCTTTGTCTGTATGAACACCTATGATTATTTTCCAACCAGGAGACTGATCTACAAGAAATTAGCAGATCATTAAAAAATCCTACAGGGAATACATACCATTCTGTCTCTGGAACACATATACCTAAATATGACCTATAGGACTACTTTTTTCTCTTAAAACACTTCAAGAATTAAGTAAAAGAATTAATTTTATTTCTCAGTTATGTCATAGAGCAAATACAAGAAAATTAATAGAAATATATTTTATCAGACAAAATTATATATAGCATTATATCTAGTCATACATGTTACTCACCTGGATTTTTTGCTATCTATATCTATCCACAAAATAATAATTACATTTTGATTTTCATCTGTAATAAGGAACTTTAATTCCCACACCCCAATTCTCTAGTAAATATTTTAGAACATTAATATTAATTCTTAATATTTAAAAATTATTTTTATTTTACTACAAAAAAGCAAAGCTAAGAATTAAGATTTGGAGTTTTCTTAATATCTCTGTGATTCAAGAGAAGCTCTTCCTGGGATTTTCTGTTCTAAGCCATACAGAATTTTGTGCAAACCCCTTTCACAAGTCACAATGAATGAAAACAAAGCCATACAAATTGTATAGAGAATAAATCCCAGTTGACTAAAACAAAGATTAATGAGATTAAATTAACTTTACTATGTAATGTTAATCATATTAACACTAATGTGATTCTGAAAAGTGTATTTATACAATAACAGCACATATATAACAAAACGTGGAAAGAAAAAAATTACATGCTATTAGCTATTGTCCCTTCTTTAAAAAAAATTATTGAATCTTCTATTTATTGAGCAGCTGCTGCATTCACTCATCCATTCATCCACTCCCTCTACTGTTATTTATGTAATTAATTATTCAATCAATTGTTCGCTGAGGGACCGTATATGATCTATGTTTTACAATTGACCTCAAAGAGCGAGGCAGCTGAATGCATCCGATAGAAAATAGAAAAAGGCATCGCAAGGTTCACAACAATTATCCAGGGTTCAAAGCCAAAAACTATTTCTTCCAGTCCATTGTCATACTCCGGGCGGCACCCGAACGCCGGTGGTATCCACAGCTGCGGGGAAAGAACGCCAGGCCAATGTTAATCACCAGCTGTACAAGTCAATAGCCTTAATGACTGTGACTCACCGCGCTGCAAACTGGTTTCAGGAGTCCCTAAAAAATCCCTCCCTGTTGCTACTGAGGAAGGCTGGGAGAGGGAAGGAAGAGGGTTTCAGCTTCTGCTGTTGCTACAGTTTTTGGAGCGTTCCTGAAAGGAGCCTCCCATATTCTACATTTAAATGAACTTTGTTCTCCAAAAGCATATTCACTTCTTCCAGAAGTAATTTTTTCTGCCTACAAACTATAGAACCATGCAATTTTAATATACTTATCAGACTTGAAAGGATGGGAAGATTTTGGGTATTAACTTGTGAACTACATTCAAAATGTCTTACCGAAAGGTTGCAGAGGAATAAAAATGCAGCGATGTTCTTCAGAATTCTCCTCTTGTTGTTAGTAACTGAGTTGCTGCTGTAAAATGAGAAATCTGAGGCTGAGTGCATGACCAAACTACTGTCCTGACTCGTTTCTTCTCTGGCAACACCAGCACCATCATTTTCTCTCGCAGAGATGCTGCCTTTAAACAGACAGGGTATGTCACCGTTGTCACGAGCAGCTCTGCCATTGTAAATCTCTTTGTACAAGGGGGTGAGGGACAAAGTGCTCCCCCGAGATATGGTCACTATTCGAAGAGTTTTAATGTCATCATTCACCTTTTCCTGCTCACGGTGGATGGATTCTATGATAAAGAGGTTCTGAATATATTTCTCAATAATAACCAGAACAGAGTAGGGCAGGTTATACCATGTGTATTTGGGATGACCTTGGGCACAGATAATGGCAAGGATTGAGCCCCAGGAGAGCAGCCAGGACCCTGCAGCTGTGCCCACCAGCAGTTCTGCATCCAGTTTTCGAGCGGGGTTCTTGGAATTATCCAGTGATCTATCTTCCAGTCTGTAGATGAGAAGGGCAACGACTCCAGCTGTGCACATGAGAGCCAACACGAAGATAGCGTGCAAGTAAAACATAGTGAGTGCTAACTCACTTTTGATTTTTGAACCTCCAATCTGAATTAAATACACAACAACTATGGCTATTGTGCTAGTTAACACGATTAGTCCAAAAATCATTCCAACAGTTATGCCGTGGAATTTGAATGGAGTTTTGTTTTGCTGGTGGTGCTCAACTTTACGACCAATGTTCTTCCACAGGACATAGAGCATCGTGGATGCTAGGATGTGATACTCTATATTAAAGGGATATAGGTAATATATTCCCTGAGAAAATATCGAGCAGAGAGTTGTTGTTGTGCAATTGCATTGAGGTGCGTGATCATCTAGAACTAAAGGAGAAGGAGAAATCAGTTATATGTATTATCAAGGTTCCTTGTTTTAAGTGAGTAAATAAAAGATAAACAAAATAACAAAACAGAAAAGGTAAAATTTCAGTCAAACAATACCCAGGTGCCCACCTAAGAACAGGCTTCCCCATGCTTCACTGGGACTTGAAAGCAGAAGGCATCCCCAGCAGTTGTCATAGAATGGCCTGGATTGGAAGGGACCTTAAAGATCATCTGTTTCAAAACCCTCCTGCTGTGGACAGGGAACCCTCCACTAGACCAGGTTGCTCAAAGCCCCATCTAACCTGACCTTGAACATTTCCAGGATGGAGCATCCACAGCTTCTCTGAGCAGCCTGTTCCAGTGACTTACCATCCACACAGTGAAGAACTTTTTTCTTTATATCCTGCTTACTCTAAATGTTTGCTGACTACAACTTGCACCATCTTGCCAATGGAGAAAATTATTCATTAGTAAAAAAAACACATTTGTCTTTGTCTTGTAAAACAGCACTAATGGAAAACTTATATTCTTTTGAGCCATCCCACTGAATCCTGTAGGACCACAGGCTACATGCAATCATTCTCCTGGGAAAGACTTGCAAGATTATTCATACTTGGTTTTTTTATTAATAACTTAGAAAGTAGTAAACTCTCTTTTTAACACTGCTATGTTAGTTTACTACTCTGATTTAGTAATAAATTGGTTCCTCAGTGATGTTATTCCTGAAATGGTCTCAAAAAATCTATTTGTTTGGAACTTAGAAGAAAATTACTGCCTTGTTCACATACATGATAATGTTCATATAACATTTCATTATCAGCTAATTACTATGTGCCCTGGAATAACTATGCTGACATAATCATGAATGACTCAGCTTAATCCTACAGTGACAGTGTTTTATAAGAGTGTGCTAGAGCAGGAATTTCACAATGCACCAAGCCTTTTGCTTACCTATAGTTATGTTCCCAAAACCAAGTGTGATTAGTCTTTCCTTATGTTCATTCAATTGATGTTTTGACTCTGTTAACACGCCATTTGTCCACAGGAGCAAATTTGTGAAAACAGAATGGATAACACCAAACCTACAAAACAAAGTAATTATTACAGGAATCTGCACAGACTGTAACTCATTAAATATCTGAAATGAAATTAAATGGATTAACTTTCTGTGTACAAGCTATATGGCACTATTTATTTGTCAGTGCAGGGGGAGGGCTGAAAAATCATCACCAATATCTAAAAATGTTCTGCAGTCACTGAAATCAGTCTTCCAAAACCTTACAGAAATGCCATGTATTAAATGGCCTAATGTATTAAACTGTTAATAGAATGCCAGGTGTTATCATGCACCCAAGTCTGTTCATGTTTCTTCACCAAGAAACAGTTCTTTATTACAACACTGTTCTCAGTAATAAACTTACAGTAAGAAATTTTTTAGATCTACTTATAAACAGAACTGATAGCACAGCCTTTTGTAATCACTCTCTTCCTGAGGATAGGGTTTCAACACTTACTCAAGAGAGCAGAACAAATGGAGAACCTTCACCAGAGATGATGCTTCTGAGCAAATTTATTTTACCTCCTATAGAAACTGGTCAGATCATTGATAACTTTAAATAAGTACTTTGAAAATTAAATGTTTGCTTACTCATGTTCTGTGTACAGACAGATTAATATACATTAATCTGCCTTCTCACAGAACTAGAAAACACATTGGGTCTGATTTGGTACATAGGATACCACCAGGGAGGTTGTGGTTCCAAGTGCATGGGCACAGTTGCACCTACCACACCTGTGAGGTGTGGTTGATATACCTGAGGGATGGGATGCCAGAAGGACCTGGATGAGCTCAAGAAGTGGCCCTATGGGAACCTTATGAGGCTCAAAAAGGCCAAGAGCAAGGTCCTGCAGCTGGGTCGGGGCAAGCCCCAGCATCAACATGGGCGGGAAACATCCATGGCCAGCTTGGATGGACCTCTGAGCAACCTGATCTAGTTAAAGGTGTCCCTGCTTATTGCAGAGGGGTTGGACTAAATGACTTTTAAAGGTTTCTTCCAACCCAAACTATTGTATGCATCTAAGATGTAGTTTTAAAAAGGTACTTTCCATAAAATCAATATAAAATATGTCAGTTACATTGCATTGACTGCAGGTTGCTGATACAGGTTCCCTTTCAGTAGGTAAATAAATAAAACATAATATAGCGCATAGTCTTAAAACACATATATGATGCTTCCTTCTTAAGTGATTCTGTGGTATCATATATTGCCATTTTCCTCTCTTATGAGAAAAATATATGTATTTTGTCACTATTTTGTATTACAAAATATCAGTGCAGATTAAATAAGTGTAAATGGAGTTTACTTTAACTGTTCTATTTCTTTCTACTTAATGCAATCGAGAGGAGAATCAATCTCTTTATATTTTCACTGTCTCTCATAGAATAAAACTTTGGTGTTAAAGCACTGTACAGACCTACACCTATTAACACGCCAGATGAGGATCAGATCCACTTTACCTTTCGAGTGTTTTGAAAGACTGGATAACATCCTTTGCATGGCACCACAGAAAATACACCTAAATGGAAGAAATACAGAGAAATATCATTACACTGGTGCACGTGTGTAACATTCAGAAAGGAAAGTGCATCTGTAGATAGACATTCAAATGGTTAAAACTTCTGATGATTTAAACTGAGGCAGCTCCATCTCCACACATGTGAAAGACCTCACGATTTTATGTGATATTTACACAGAACCTGAGATTTTTTACATAAAAAATCAGTGGCTTAACAATAAAAAGTCTAAGTATCACTCACCAAAACATATTTTCCTTCTGTATCTGAAGAGATTTTATTTCAGTGATAAACAAAAAAAAGCCACTGGCTGTGGATAGAGATATGATTGCTGCAGGGCATGGTGATGCTAAGATTGAATAATTTATGAAATATATTAAATTCTGTGGAGGGAAAGAAATTGATGAAAGGATGCCAGACTTGACTAATAAAACAACAAATTCCCAGGAAGCACAAGAAAAGTTTGTCCTAACTGCATGAGAGACAACCCCATTAAGAACACAGCAGTTGCACTCAAGGATAGTGCAGAAAACTCAAGGAGTAAAAGAGAGAGATAACAATAATGAGTTAGCAAGTCAAGGTAAGTGGAATAAAATTAGAAGTCTCTGTTTGTGAGAGCATAATGGAGACCTCAGAAAGAGATTGCCACTGAAACAAAACCAAGTGTGGATAGGGTTCAAGAGCTATACCAATATTCCTCAGGGATGTTAGGGTGACACTAACAGTCTGTTTAGTCCCAGGATACTGAACTCATCAGTAGGTGAACTATCAGGAGAGAGAGTCCTAAGATTTCTCTTAGAAGCCTGCCTGGTTTGGTATTCCAGAAATAGTCTAAAAAGTAATAAAACTTTGGGTTCCTCCACAGCAACCAGAGTAACTGGAAGCCCATTTTTCCACAGCATCCATTACTGCAGGATGCCTTCACAGCCACTGTTTCTGTGGCAATCAATGCTAGGCAAATGCAGCTCTTCGTGGCTCAACTATGCTACCCAGCAGTAACAATTCCTCTAATGAAGCACTTATCAATGAGAGGAGTGGCCACTGTAAAATCCTAGATGTAAAGACTAAAATATTTCATGTAGGTTTCAACTGAAATCAAATTGAAATTACCTTAGTCTCTAATGCCATTATCCTGGGATAAATGCAGTAAAATCTGACAGCAGATCTGAAACCATTCCTTAAATATTATAAAAACATAAGGTTTGAAGATATGTTCAGACACAAGATAGTGGGAAGAAATAAGAAAACTCAGTATAGAAATATCATAAAATCCAGTTTTCACTCACAGAATACTCATTGCCTCAAGGGGACTTCTGCCTGCAGAAGAACATAATGCACAGCCTGCCCTGGGAGGGCAGGTGCATGCTAGTTCATACACGAGTGCAGAATGTATATATTCATTTCATGGCATGTATCAGGATGCCTCAGTAAAGGAAATGACAACAGAATCTGATACATATCCTGTAGAAAACAAATTCTTTGGTTTTTAGATAACACATATTAGGGATATTCTGTGCTGTGATTTCATTCACTATTTCAAAGACACAAGATTCATCTTAGGTAAGAGGTATGTGGTTAATTACTTCTTAAATTTAACTTTTTCTTTGATTGTTCAGGCTAACATTCAAGTGTGCATTATTTTAAGCTCTGTAGATGATAAATTCAGTGACACTGGGTGATGTAAAATTTAAATTAGAATTCTTGTTGCCTTTGTTCAGCATTTTTATTCACCATTCTTCCACACTCCAGTTCATGGTGGCTGGAAACCTTGTCAGCTCTGGGTCACTGGCTGTAATGAAGAATGCTGTGTTCAGATCAGCATACAGAAGAGTATTTCATTGGTTTGTTTTTCAGAGATGAAGGAACAAAGTTGCAAGACATGGAGAGTGGATATTACAAGAATGTGAAATTAAGATTACTTCAACCAACTCAGAATTTCACCATCAGGGAAAACATAGATGGGGTGAGAGTTACTGTTTAAATTTCATTGCTTTTTTTTTTAACTCTTGAAAGCAGAAAAATGTAGGTGATTCAAAATCTCATTTACATGCAACCACGACTGCTAGGAAAACATTTCTTTCTGAATGACATAAAACCCCTGGAAAATTCATAAAAGTGCCTGGCTATAACTGAGTATCTCAGTTGAGTGGCTTTTTCTTTCCTTCTCCCCTACAAACCTGCTGACAGGGGTTCAGAGGAGTTAATGTGAGAAACAATCAGCTATGGAGTGTCACCACACACTGCAGACCCGAAGCCTTATAGCAAACAGGCAGCTGGAATTTTTCTCAGGAGTCACTGACTATGCTTGCTCTTGTGCAGCCACTGATAAGAACAAACAAATGCTACTAGAAGGAACATCCATGTTCATTTATTACAGGAAAGTTGTGCAAGTGTTTTAGAACCAGCAAGGATTTTGTCCCCTTTAGCTTACCAGGCCTACACCTCTAACCACAAAGGAACATCAGGTCAGACAGATTGAATTGAACTTGTGTGGCAAGTCCTACATACATAAACAAGGGAATTGTCTTTAGCCAAAATAATCTTTTCAGCCTGAAAATTCTGCATGTAACTTCAACTAGACAAAAAGGCCACGTAGCTTCAACTACAGGAGAACATTTTTTTATTATTCTTTTTTTCAAACCCATGTTTGAAATGCATTAATTTTATGGCTAAGTAACTTCAGGTTGCAAACCTTGAATTTACTATACATGCACAAGAATTTAGTCCTCAAAAGTATTCTGTGATATGCTTAGAAATCAAATTAGTGTTAAGTCCATTGATGACAAGATAAAATATATTTTGGCGAGAAACAAAGATTAACATAAAACTGCAACCAGTGACTTTTACCTGTAAGATGGTGTGGACAGCATGTGTAACAGGAAAAATGCCTTCAGTTGGTGATAAACAGTTTGAAAAATCAATATAATATCCAATTTTAAAGGAGTCCAGAATTAAAGTAATCACTGCAAATAATGTAATCCCACCTACAAATGAAAAAGATATTAGAAAATTGTAATGTATAGTTATAGTGTCTGGAGACTATTTGTAAAATATACAAAAACCTATTTAGGGGAATGAAAGTTGATCAATATCTGCATTCTTGTTTAGGGAAATAAGATTACATCAATGCTCAAGAAGATAATTGACTCTATGAAACAAGTGCCTGTAATTTGTGACAGCCTCTGCCCAGTACATGAAGCAAGGTCACCACTGGACAGCCCCTGCAGGGTCAGGGAGGGTTTGCCAGCCCTGCACTGCCCAGGACATTCAGCACCTGGCAGAGTGCCCAGCTCTGGGCAGGATCACCTCCCAGGTGACAGTGGCACTGAGCAGCCATGGAGAGCAGGAATTCCTGTCCCCAGCATCCCCACAGCAAACTGGACACTCCTGGGGAGCTGAACAACCACCTTACATCCCCCAGCCCAGCACCTCCACAGTGGGAGTTACACAATCCCTTGGTGTGCCTCCCCATGGCTCGGGGGTCACTGTAACTCAGAGACCACAGCCACAACGAGCTGTATGGTTTGTTTTCCTAGAAAGGAACCAAAGATTTAATTTCAGTATCTGCATTTCACACACACACAAAAATATCCTAACGTAACTTTGAAATACATTACCCTTTGTTCATTTTTTTGTTGCTGTTATTATTGGGTTTGTACTTGTACGACAAAGTGCAATTGGCCACAAGATTACTGAACCAAACCTTGGTTTTGGTGGTCTTTTTGGTTTTTTATGCTTGGGTGGGTTTGGGTTTTTTTCTTTTTTTAGGCTTTTTTCAAGGAAGTTTTCATTGGATTTAATTTGAACTTATTTGAGTGAAGACTAGATGAAAATTTATCCATGGACCTTAACCAGACCTCATGATATAAACCAGCAGCAGTAATTTAATCTTTCTTTACAATTCCTCACAGACTAAATAACATCACTAGAGTTGACTTGGATTAATATTTATCTTTTATTTGAGGCCACAACCTAACTTCCATATAAGTACCATGTGTTCCACTTGACATGTGGTAGTAAAAAAGTAATACTAAATTAAAAATTTATTTAATTAATACCTTTATTGTCAAAGTTGCACTGATAAAAATTAAGTAGAAATTATATAAACACACTGTAATTTTGTTTATTATTTCATTGACCCTTTAAAATTAAACAAAAATAGACTTCAGAAACCTTTTCAATCACAAGGGTATGAATTCCAGTAGGATTTTATGCTTCTGTTTTACAAACTCTCTATAATAAAAGCACTGTAAAATCACTGATTGAGTGTAATTTTTACCAGGAGTTAAAAACTTTTGCTTTTATATTGCAAAATCTAAAACCTCAGCTCTGCACTTCATGCATGTGTATAATCCCATACAGTTTTTAAAATGTATGCTTCTTAGGTCAGCTAATTTGTATTCTAACACATGTAACAACAGGACTGGAGCCCACGTTTTTAAATAAAGGTGCCATTTTTATTGTGTATGAAACTAAATGGTATCATAAAATACCAAATTATAGGCTACTCTTGAGATCAAATTATATGTTTCTTTCCTTATCTAAATAATTTTAATAAATATGAAATAAATTAGAATTTCTAGTTCTGATTATATAATCATAAATATAACTGGTTGTATATCACTCTGCCTGAGGTAACTAGACATTCTCTGAGCAAGGTGTTAGACTCCATGAACTTCAAAAGTCCCTTCCTATCTGAATTATTCTAAGATTGATGTTGTGATTTATGGTTTATTTACAAAGGAGGAAGAAAATGGCCTGTTTGTCAGAAATGAGTCCATTTCACGTGCGTTATGATTGTTTCAATAAGAAGGCAAAAGCTGTCTTCTGAAGCAAAAAGATTATAGACTACTGTTCTCCAAAGATTAGAAGACTTTATATGACTTTTAATTTTAGATTGTTTCATTTATTCAATGGCATTTAGATATTTCTGCAGTCACCCAGGTGGCCACACTACAAGTGTGTACAAAGTGTCCAACATGCTTATTTATGGACTTCAAAAGAGAATGATTGTACTAATTTTATTACTCAAAAATCAAAGCATGGCCACAATTACCGTGCATATGGTATGTTAATAGTTTTTCTGACAACTTTTTCTGATAGAAACTTCAGTAGTATGTACTAATACTAAATAGACACCAGTAATTTCAAGGAAGATAATTGCACCGCTTAATTATTTTCATTTAAATTTGTAAGAAATGTGAAATTATTCCTATTGAGTACTGTTTAATTATTTTTTCCTTTCAAACATTTATTGAAACCTCTGTGTCTTAAGGGATGAATAAGAGGATTTTCAACCTTATTAAGTGCTGGTTCATTTCTTGCTACTAACCATCAAGAAGATCAGAAAACATAATGATACAGTTGCAAAAATACCACTCTCAATTTAAAATATTGTTCAAATAAATGGCAATTCAATGAAGGCAGTAAAAAGATACAAGTTGAAGTCTGTCAAGAGTTTTTAAGTTGACCAGTTGTCAATGCTTTAAACAGAAACTGTGCTGCTAAATAATGTGATAAAATAAAGCTGTTTGTGAAGCCAACTTATTTTTATTTTGAATTCTCTGGCTCACTTCATTGAACTTTCCAAAAAAATGGTCAGAGAGCTTTTCCTAGCAGGAGAGTGTACTTAGGGAATAACATTTGGAATAAGTCAAGGAAAGACTTCCTAAAGTTCCCTGTGGTTATTTGGGTCAGGTTAACTGTGTTGTATTAAAGACACAACTCCGCCACAAACTTTTCCCACATTCAGACTCCAGGAGTGGTTCTTGGTCAACCACACAGGTGGGAAGAGAACCAAGCTCGAGGGTTCACACAATTGACACCTTGGTGCAGAAAGGCTCGAGGAAACCTTCCTGTGAGCAGTTCTGGCAAACTGATCTTCTGTCCTTCTAGTGCTGCTAAACATGTACAAGGAGTCAGTTATAGGAGGTTTTTGTTAAATCATTCCATTTCAACATTTGTCAGAGTATAAATGGTCTAAGCAGGAAACTGCCATCACTTTTACTAAAATGATATTCACAGTTTGACAGGACAATACTGTTTAATACAAGGACATTTGCTCTCCCAATTACAGAAAAAATATATTGTTCAAAAGTAGTGATAGAACTAGTAAAAAAATTACAGAAATCTTTCAGTGGAAAAACCCAAACAAAATATGTCTGTCCCACTCCATCCTCCCCTTTCCTTTTTGGACTTTTGATCTTTCAGGTAAAAGACTTCTATGACAAAAGCACTGATAAATAGGAGGGCATAGGGGATCTTGGCAGAGGAATTGCCACCTGAGTTTTTCCTTAGCTCAAATAAGTTTTCTTTTACCAATAGAGGATAAAGGAGTTGTACAGACTTGTTGTAACTACAAGAAACTCCCAAGAATAGGAAAGTGTAGGTCATTCCCAAAGGGCAAATTTGTTGAATTGCAGCCTAAGAGAAGCCATGGAACCCACAGCACTTGAGAAGCCAGTACAAAGACCCATCCTGTGCCGGTAAAAGAAATGGATAAGGTAACCTAGTAGCTCAATCTAGGATCTTATTTCTAAGTTTCTGTGACTCCTTATATTCTGTAGGACAAATGAAATGCTGTGAATGCGGCGCCAAAAGAAAGAGGGGTGGGGGATCCTGCTGTACTTACCCATGCTAGGCAGTATTTATTCCATATTTAGGAGGGGAAAGCTACCCTCTGAGTAACAAAAGCTTAGCTTGGCCCAAGGTAGGATCATATTAAGCCTTGCATGAATTTCAGGAGGTTGTAAACCACATAAGCTAATAAATGAAAAATGCTTGAGAGATTAACATTGCCTTGAAAAATAGTAAATTATCAAGAGGAACAATTCAACAGTTTGTTGTGAATTGTTTTGTGAACTCCATAAATTTCAGGAAAGAGTCTACAGACCATGGCTGTACATAAGACTAAAAAAATAGGTTTTCTGTCAGCAATTCAGACACAAATGTTAACAGTTTCAAAGAAAATAAATGATACACAAGCACTGAGATTGAGAACTACATTTCCACAGCACAACCTCACTTTTCAAAATAATCAGGTGTCAGGTGTTCTTGGAATTTTCATTTAGATGTTTAATTAGCTGCTGTGAAAATTAGCTGTTGTCTCATTGTTAGTAGGTAGAAAACATTTTATGGGAAACCTGTCATAACATTCCACTTAAATACTTTCTGATCTATCATTCACAGTGCTGAGACTGGAAGAGGCTGGTAAAACTGGGATCGCCTATTTTTCCACAAGCACTGATGTAGGCTGTTTATTTTCCTTGGTACCTGAAAACAGAGATTCCTGTCACTACAATTCTGTCATGTGCTCCCTGAACACCTTCTCTCAATATACCTTTGTATCCTCACTCTGGTACACACCTGACTGCAGGTAAGGGCCAGCACACTCCACCACTACCCTCACAAACTTGTATACTTTTTCTGCAAGCGAATGCTCAGGTTAGATTCCTTGTTTAACTGCTTTATGTACTGATTAAAGCTGATCTGGTTAGGCATTGTGTCCTCTTCTGTCTAACCCTAGACATTTCAAAAGCATCACTGTACACATATAAACAGGAATGTCTGATATACGTTCAGAGCTTCAGGACATTACTGACTGGTACTATGATAAAGTAAATTGCATTATACCATCTGGAAAAGGTGATAATTCCTCCAAAACAGCTGCAAGACACCAACAAAAGTGCTTCTTCTACTAGCTATATTTCATTTTTCAAGTTTCACCAAACCAGCCTGGTAAGGAAGAAAGGTGCCAGTGCTTTCAGCACTATAAATGGTAGGTTGGAAAGTGAGGATGTTTAACAAACAGCTTCCCAATACAATCTTCTAGTATGTTCAGCTTATGCATATATTTACTTTAGAGTGCACTGCATGTTCATTCAGCTTGCAAATACCAGGATGCCTCCCGGTAGGGATGGAGAGTGTAACAAAGAGGCAGCAGACACAGGTGATGGCACAGGTGTCCCTTGTGCAGTACCACTCGGTGCCATCCGCCCGTACTTACACTTCAGCCAGCGGGCTCCGGCGTGCGTGTCCTTGTCCCGGATCAGCCTCCTCTGCGTGCAGCTCCTGCAGAGGTACCACAGCATCCACAGCAGCTGGATGAGCATCAGCGTGATGAGGTAGGAGAGCAGGTGGCTCTTGCTGATGCCCACAGCATGCACAGCCCAGGCGAAGGTGAGCAGCAGCCCGGCCAGGAAGAGGTTGATGCCGTACTGGCTGCTGAGGATCTCGGCGTTTTTCTGCGGGTAGCTGCCGCCCACCGCGGGGCACCCGGCGGCTTGCTCCATCTCCCACGCCGGCCAGCTGCTCCAACAGGCGGCCCCGCTTCCCCGGGGAGCCCCGAGGCCGCTGCTGGCCCGTCCCCCTCGGGCGGGGCGGAGCGGGACCGCCGTGCCCTGCCCGCGCTCCCCGCCGCGGGACAGCCTGCTGAGGCTTCTGCGGGACATTCTTCCCTGAGACTGACAATAGTCCAGACCAGGCTGAGGAGAAGTGACTCGGACGAAGGCTGGTTCTGAGCCAGCCCTGCCCAGCTGGCTTTGGTGAGGGACATGGGGACATGGTCTGTGTTGGGAGTGTAACACATTCCCTGGAGAGGAAGACACAAAAGACACCGTGTGTTGGACAAACCCGACGGCAGGAAAGCCAAGGAACGGCCAAAACCTGGGAGCTGGTGAGGCTGGAGCCTGCCCGGCAGCTGCTGCTGGAGCTCACTTCGTACAGCGAGACAGAGGGATGACACATGTGCTTCACACTCTGGGCTCCATCTTCTTTTGAGCAATCAGTAGTAGGACTAGTAGGACAGAACCTCGTTTTTCAGGAATTCTCTAGAATTTCAAGAGGGTTTTTTACCTTGGTTTTTTTTAGAAAGTCCCGTGCTGACAACACAGTACTATAGGAATTGCCAGCTGGAGAAGCAACTACTGAGCTCAAAGTAGCAAAATCATCTGCAGAATTTAGTGCCCTTCAATCACCTGCAAAAATTAGTCCCCTTATGTATTAATTTTCGCAATATTTATACACACTTTCAGTGTTGACCCTTTTCTACTTCAACTGAATTCTCTTAACTTTAGATATTTGGATGCTGAGCATAGCCTTGGAGGCCAAACACCAAGACAGACTGGTCCTTGTTCTGGCAAAGTGGATCTTACATTTTTGCTCTGTACTTGTTGGTTGCATATTGATTACCCAAAATATTGGTTTTTACAGTGAGTGACCCACACCTTACATGAAATTAAGCCACTAGATCAACTACAATTAAAAAAAAAGGTATATTGAAAATACAGCATCTATTTTACTCCACTTCCTCTGGCAAAGGAGTCATCTTAAGCTTTTTCTCTTCTGAAGCCAGAAATTAATAGAGGGGTTTTTCTCGTATAACAAAGGACACTTTTGAACTTACATATAAGTGTCTGGGGTTTCCAAGCCTCTTAAACAACAAGGAAGAAAAACAAAATGACAGAAAGGTGGAATGAGTGAATTCTGGACAATCACCTATTTAGGTAAACATAAAGAGAAGTAGTTCCTGTCCTTTATTCATTCTGTCCTGTTCTCAAGAAACAAGTATTTTAAGCCATCTGCAAATTTTCCTTTTGAGGAATGTACTTAACAGGAAGCAAGCCCTATGTTTTTGTCTGGCCTATTAAATCAAAAGCATAACTAGTCAAACAGCCAGGCTTCAACCACCTCTAGCTCACAGCTACATCCACTGTTATCACAAATGGCATTGTGGAATTGCCAGATCCTAGCTCTATCTCATATGATGTAACCTTTAAAGAATAACTAAGGAAGATGTTTCCATTTTACAGAGCTCCTATGGCTAACTGTGATAAATAATCCTCACTGCATGGACTATTTTACTTCAAATTATCCAAGAGCATCCCTTGTCACCTGTAAAGGAAAGCTCTTTGGTGCTGGTACACATTCTCATCCTGAAATGAAATAATGTAAATGGATACAGAAGATACCTATGGTGGTCTGTACCAAGAGAACACATTAAAGCTTTAGGAGAGGTGGAAATTACAATTGCCTCGTATTTTTTTCAGGGAATTATTATGCTACCTCTTTCTACTCTCTTGCCCTGAAATCTTTATTTGGTGGTAAGGAAAATAACAAAGCTAGGAGTTCACAGAAGTGGTAGCAGCACTGTGTCAGGTTACAACAATTAAAACAAGCATTGTTTTACATTCTTACCAGATTTGCCACTACTTCCTTTTGAGCACATAAGTGAATGAGTATTGTGTTGGATACTCAGATCTGTTACTGAAAGACTTTGCTGAACTTTGTACAATGAGTATTTCTATCTGGGATTCTCAGAAAGACATCCAAGTAGTCAGAAGGCTACTCCAGAGGTGAACAGTGTTGTTACACCTTCAATAAACCCAGCTGAAGGGGCATGAAAGACAAAGATACTCTAAGTCAAGTACAGTATTTAAAATCCACATGAACATCTATTTTATAGAAAAAGCAAGGAGATGGGGTGGAAGAATCCAAGAAAGTGTAATTAGATGGTGAAACAATTAAATATTGAACAACTATTGATCATTTTTGTACAAAGTTTATTAAGATGTTCAGAAGAATGAATTTTAAAAATCATGTAGCAAATAGTAATTTTAATTCAGATTACAAGGCAACTTAAAACATCTAGAGCATTTATAGAGCTGACAAATAAAAATACAGCTATAAAAACCATCCCTGAGCAATACTGCATTTTAAATATTATAATAAAGAAAGTTGCTCAAATGTACCTTGTATGCAGACATAAAATTGGTAAAACCTTTTAAAAATTGAAGACCAGAAGAGAAGCAACTTGCACTTTAAAGATGTGAAGCATGACTGGTTTTGGCAAACTTAAATATTACATTTAAACATTACATTTAAGTTTGTTAACTTACCCTACAAACTACTTCAAGTAGTGCTGAATGCACATTATTTTGGTTGGTCTCCTCCTTTGTATTACATACTATTAAGTTGCAACTTTTTTCATTAATGAAACAGTAACAACCAAAGACAATAGTATCTCTTTCATTACTAAACATTCCACGTGTTCAGCAATGGTGTAAATTTGGAAGTCAGAATGAAGAACACAGTACCCTTTGACAGTCCAGACTTCAAGCAACACTCACAAGGAATAGATTTTAACAGGTTTCAATACCCAATTTCTACATTCTCCTATTTTCCAAAAGGCGTGTGTGGAAAAGTATTTACACAAGGATCTACACGAAGTGGTCTAGCAACCAGGTGGTGCTCAGGTCTTCAGACAATTAAGTGTCTCAGTCAACATGAACAGACACTTAACAAAAACAAAATGCTATTTTATTTTCCCAGCTCAGTAAAACTAGTAGCTTTTAAGTTAATGTCAGCCTCTTCATTGCTGAGTAAGGAAAATGGCAACTTCATTAACAGGCACTGCTAAGAATGAAAATTTGATTTACAGAAGAAAAAACAACCTGAATACTGAAAAACAGTGCATACATCAAAATAACTTAATGTATGCTCCAGATTTCTTGTGTAGTGTTAATATTGTTCATTGTATTGCTGGTTATTCCCAGCTTGATCATCCACCTTTGGCTGTGGACAAACTGTATGAGCACAAGTAGAATTTATTTGTTTAATTGATGGCACTGCCAAATGTCAACCAGCTTTCCCTTACCCCTATCCATACATTTTTTTAAACACTAGCAGATCTGAATTTAAGACATTAGATAATAAAGTATTTCCTACATGGTAAGACATACAACAGCAGAAATTTAAGAGATCTCCGTAAGTAAGTTTACAAGTACAAACACAGGTTCCAGATAACAGTATTTTACCTGTCAATTCAAATGGAAAAATATAGTATTAAAACCCCACAACACTTGATTTAAGGATCATTTACTTTCAAATCAAACAACATGATTTGAGCAGGAAGTTTGAGTAGGTGACCTCTGAGGCCCCCAGAGATAATATTTAAAGGTCCCTTTAAACAATAATTATTCTATGGTGCTATTACTTACTACCCATGTGCTTAATACTCAAATATAAATAGAAGCTTTAGAAAGCTTTACAAAATGAAAGGCTTCATGTTACTAAGAGATGTAAAACATATTTATCTTCCAATTATTGACTAATCAGTTGCTTTTTCCTATGGTTATGTCCATTGGTTTATAAATCAAGTAGATTAAGAATTACTGTATTAGAGCAAACAGGCAGTATTAGAAACAACAGAAGTACTGGAATGTAACAAAAGTGACATACACTTTGCAGGATTACAGTTACTTGAGTCCTTCACATGAAGCTGAAAGAAAAGAAAAAACCAAATTTAACAAAAATCTTTGAAGGTTCTATATATACTGCAGAAGCTGTATCATGTACTAAATGAATTAATGATTTTGGAACACCAAGTAATAACCTGTCCCTAATTATTAGGCAAATAATTATTTGACCTAATACAGAACTTCCCCACATACTTCAAGTACAGAGACAAAACACAGCCAATGATAGAACCAACAAACATGGATACATTTGTATCAGCAAGTGTGAGTGACTCAAGTTGCCACAGTAAAGAGGTTCTGAATTAAGTATTGCATTTTTCAGAAGTCTGAGTTTTGTCAGAGTAGAAGTTAATTATCTCCTTAAAAATCAGGTTTCTTGATATCTCAAAACTAGAGAGGAAAATGCAATAGTGGTTCAGTTTGTTATTGAAAAAAAACCCAAAAATCTGAGTTTCACCATCCCAGACATTAAACACCTTTTGCCTACCACTTTGTCAGTACAAGATGCTACACTCTAAATCCAGCAATCCAGCACAGTCTTCTTTTTGCTGCACTTCTAAAAATGCTGAGACATCTCCTCACCAGAAAGGATTTGTGGTGGGAAGCAAAGCCAAATAGGCTTCCTCCTCATTCCCTTGAGAAGTACAACAAACAAGACCTGCTGAAGGAGTAACCCTGGATGATATGAGACACCTGTGATACAGGGAACATCCTTTACCCTGTTTACTGAGCTGTGTTTGGTGTCTTCCTTAGCTTTTTACATTTCACTGGATTCATTTGATAAGTATATCCTAACAAAAGATGTGGTAATTATTGAGAATGCATTTTTCAAGTCAACAAAACAGATGGGTTGGCCTTTGAGAAGTTCTTTTTAGAAAGAACAAAGAACTTCTCATAACTGGCAATTTTCCACACATCAGGTTGATCTTGGCTGTGCATCACAGAAAATTAAAACAGTACACCTAAAGACAAAGACATGACAAAGATTTTTACTTTTAAAAACTAGAGAAGGCCTTTGTACATGGATGTTGATATCTTCTCCCTTTTACTATCAGGTCAAACAGCTTTACTAAGAAATTCTCCTAGTCTAGGTAAAAGCTGCAGGGTTTTGGCCTATACACCCCCAAACCACCCCTTCTCACTAATGCTTCTTTCAATGTCTAGAAAGGAATTTTAGAGAAGTGGAAAGGATATTCTTCCCCTTTGGATAATTGTACGTTCTCTGGTTGCTCTATATGCCACAAAATGTCACAATTTGAATAATGTCCACGAAACATAGAGAAGAACACGAAACATGGCCTCCCAATCCTTAAATGTTTAACAAAGCAGTTCCCACAACAAGATAAATACTTTTATGTGCTTAAAAAATTCAATTACTTACCTGAAGGGCTTATCCCAGGAGTGACACAAGCATCACAACACCCATGAACTGAATGAAGAGCAACACAGGTGTCAAAAATGACCAGACAGGCCACAAGGCAACATTGAAACTGGGAATAAAAGCAGAAAGTATTTGGTAAGTTCAGTTGTCATATTACAGAAACACCAGGCAAACAAAGGAAACATGTAAAAAGAGGGACTAAGATTTAAATTACTTAACCTGGAAATATACTTCTTTATTTCTGAAAACAAAAGACATCAAGGGTAAAGGGTAAAGATACCTTTTACTTTCAGAAAATCTGTATCTGAAGCCTCTGAAAATGACCTACTCTTTGATTTTTCCATGGGCATACATGACAGCCTAGAGAAGCCTTAATCTGAACTTTCATCCAGACAGATTTCAGTTAACTGAAGAGATGGGGGAAAACCAACTTATTTTACAACTGACCTACAAGAATTACAGATTTGACTAATTATGAACCATAGGAAACCTTTATTTTCTTCAATCTTTCTTTTTTTTTTCACCATTGCAGCAAATACTGACTGATACTCCAATACAACAGCTAAACAAGAGGAAATCAATTTTCATGCAGAAAGCAAACAAATTAACTGGCACAATGCATGTAATTTTTTTCCTTCTCATTTGCTCAGTTCTGACTCATATAATCTTATACATAAAGCAACTCTTCTAAAAGTACCATTCTCAGACAAAATATAAACCCTTAAAGCTCATATGGCAAGAGTCAGAAGTCTATCATTTTCTGTATGTTTGCTACCTATAGATTATTTGATAATGAAGAACTCTGACAGAAACTGATTGAACTGAATTTTTTCTCAGATAGAGAGACTGCACCTTTGTCTTAATTTGTAAACTGCACACGTAGTTGCCAGAGGTGAGAAATTTACATTAACAAAGATAACTTCAGTTTTCCTCTAAATTTTCAAGACAGTAAAGATCCAGAACATCTCCAAGCACACAATGTAAGTTTCAACTGTTGCAATTCTTGCTTTGTGGACAAAAGTCGAAAGTGCAAGAAATTATGCTACACAGAACTGGTATTATCATCAATACACCAATACAACAGCAGAATTACAGAAATTAGACTTAAAAATGAGCCCATTAACACACAGACTTTCCCAGGTTTAGCAAAAGTTTGCACACATTGTTTGAACTCACCAAATTGCTGCTGCTATAAAGGTAGCTGTTGTGATAGGAATCAGTGCAGGGTACTGTTCATCATAGTCCTGAATTCCACAGTACCACTCAAGATACAGTATGCAGTAAAAGGCAACAGATAAACATGCAGCCAATAAACAAGTGCCACAGGAAAGCCACCAGCTGCAGGAAGAAAAGCACATTAAACCATGTTTAGCACAGTCACACTGCAGTTTGCACAGTAATCTTCACTCCAGCTGACAAACAGAATAGGCAATATCTGTTAAAAACACAGATTGTGGCCTAGAGTTCCTGTAGGTTTTACCTTAAGTTAATCTTACAAAACACTTTTTGCCCTTAAAAGCTGTCTAATATAAACAACTCAGTTTAATTTTGCAATGAAATATTCCTTTCAAATATTGTCCCCTCAAATATTTTGGAAATTCAGTGTGACAGATCTTGTCAGGAATCTACTACACTACCACACCAAAACCACTAATAAAATAAAATAAAATAGGCTCCACTCCAACTGTGCTTTTCACTATAAATTAGAGTGGTGATCTTTGTGCAACAGAAATGCTGCAGAAAGCTTTAATATGGTTTCAGTTTGGGAACTCTCAAATTTGACAAGAAGCATGAAGATTATTCTTTATAACTGCTGAAGAAAACCATAGAGAAATCAGAATTTTAAACTCGGAGTCATAAAAACACAGGATATGTGATTGTTTAGAGAGACACAATTTTGAGCCTCTTTGACAATACACTTCAAGAGTAGCTCAGATAAGGCAACCTGGGAGGAAGAGGAACTTTAACAAAATCTTATCTGAACGTGTATAAACAAATAAAAATTTTGAAAAATGAAGTCTTACCATAACTTGATTGCTAAATTACAAAGGGTAATCAAGGATCTTCCTACTCAGGTACCATGTACAGCAAACATGCTACTTTGAAATCCTGTTAGTACCAACACAGAATCTTGCACTAAGAGAACTGTTGCCATGGCCTACCTAGACAAGCAGTGCAGGAAGACAAAGTCCTGACCCCAAACTTTGATTACACCTTGGAGTCACTGGTTTTGTTTTTGCAGTCAGGTGTGTGAAGGGTATAACTAGCCTGGGAGGGCAGCTCCAGAGAACCTCCCAGCACAGAGCCCTGTGCAGTTTCCATGTACTGATATAACAATGACAACAGCAATGTGTTTTAAAAGCACTTCCAGCTGAAGCTATCTAAAAACTTTTAATATACATCAATCCCATTGAAAATAATTTAATAAAAAAGAAATAGACTAGAAATAAATATTACTTCACAGAAATTATTTCACTAATCTTTTGCTGACCTACTCAAAATCATCTACAGATCTTCTAGAGAAATGAACTTCTCTTTGACCTCTAAGGATTCATTTCAGGGCGTTTATTATAAAAAAAGTAAAATCAAAACCTAAATACTTCCAACAGAACAGACAGCTATTTCTTGGACTTAAAACTTGAAGGCACAGTATTAAAATGTCTCTGTCCCCAGTTGCCCAGATTCATGTCCAGATGGCTTCTGACTATCTCCAAAGACAGAGACTCCACAATCTACCTGGGCAACCTGTTCAGTGCTCAGTCACCCTGACAGTAAAAAAAATGTTTCCTGATCTTCAGAGGGAAGCTCCTCCACTTCATTTTGTGCCCACTGCCTCTGGTCCTGTCCTGGACACCACTGGAAAGAGCCTGGCTCTGTCTTCTTTGCACCCTCCCTTCAGGTGTTTACATGCATTGACAAAATGCCTCTGAGCCTTCTCTTCTCCAGGCTGAACAGTCCCAGGTTTCTCTATTCCTACTGCAGATCATGATTTAAAATACAGTGACCAGGTGTAACAAACTGAGTATGATTATAGGACTAAAACATGCCTTTTTGTAAGTAAAGATACCTTACCTATCTGTTTGCATAGTTTCCTTAATATTTTTTAAAAAATCAAAGTAGTATGTCACAGCTATTGATGCCAAAATCCAGAATGCAGAATGAATATTCAGTCTGTTAAGAGGCCTCATTGTCTTCTCTACAGCTGTAGACTCTTCTGTAAATAAGAACATAATTATAGCACTAAAGCCAGTCATTAAATTAAGTATGATTATACTTACATAAAGCACGACACTTTATCTTTTTAATTCATTTATCTTGGGAGATTATTCTACTCATCACAATACACTTTGTGCTACAAATATTCTAAAGAGTTCTGAACATTTACTGAAATGAAACAGACTAAGCAAGGTATCCTTCGATAAAAGGACAAAGCAGTAACCATCAGCACAATACCATATCTGTGTATCTTTTTAGGAAACAGCTGACTAGATTTTGTAAGGGTTGTTTAACTAACCAAAAAACCCTGGTGTTATTAAACAATTTTTATTAATCTGTTATATAGAATTTCAGGTTACTTCCAATTACTAATTTATTTACACCCTTCTTTATGAATTTTAGTATTTGCAAAACAATTGCAAACATAAATAATTTCCTTGTTCTCAACTGCAGATAATTCACAAATTTTCAGCTGCAGTTTCAGGAGCTAGCTGGACTTCCACTGCACACTTTCAGCAGGTAAACTACAACTTTCACTGTGCAGGAAACTACCTTCTCTTTTTGCCCTCATTACCATGTACTGTTTTAGAGAGAGTGAGACATCAGAGCAAGCAGATGAGAAAGCCATTTTTGTGCACGACAGCAACCATGTAAGACAGTATTTATATACACTGTCAAAAAAGGTGGTTTTGTCAGAGGTGGTTTTGATGCCTCACACTCAAGTTTATCACCAGGAGCTCCTGGCGGCCTGTGTGCCTTCAGCAGTGCCACATGTGGCGACTCCTCCACACGCACCACCAGCCGAGCGCACCCACAGCTCTGCTGGAGCTTACGGGCAGCTTTACTTTTCATTTCCTAGATTCCTCCTCATCCTTCTGGAGCTCGGGCCCGGAGCATTCGAGCACTCCACCCGCATGCGGCAGCCGCGGCTACGAGCCCCTGGCATCTCCCCCGCCCCGCTCGCAGTCAGGAGCGGACACCTGAGGGCAGGCGGGGCCGCGCTCCGCGCCGCTCCGCCCGAGGCGGCCCCGCCGCCGTCCCAGCGCCCGCCCGGCGGGGCCCGGCACCGCTCCCCGCGCCCCGGCACCACCCACCGGCCGTCCCGCCGCCCTGGGCCGGCGGCTGCGGCTCCTGCGGGTCCGGGGGCTCCGGCCCGCGCCGCCCCGGGCGCCGCAGCCGCGGCAGCGCGTCCCCGCCGCCGCCGGGCTCCATGTTGGGCCGCTCCGGCAGTGACGCGGCGGGGCGGGAGCGCGGCGGCCGCCGCCGCCCCGGCGTGAGGGGCAGCGGCGGCGGCGGGCCCGGCGAGCCGAGGGCCCGCCGGTGCGGGATCCAGAAACGGCTTCGGGAATCGCGCTGAGCCCCCCTGGAGAGAGGGAGCCCTGCCGTGTACGGCAGTGAAGGCTGTGGTGCCGAAATGATTCAGGGAAAAAAAACCTCAAAAAACTCTGTGCGCAGAAATAAATGTTTTCCTCATCTGCCAACCAGATGTTCTCGAGGGCAGATGTTAGGGAAATCTCAGTTTCTGTGACACAGACCAGTGGTGTAGGTTAAAAAATGACTGGAGCATGGTGCTAATAACACCACGCTCGGAGGTTCGAGCCCCGAAGGGGAAAAGTTCACTCAAGGGCTGGATTCCGTGATGCTTCTGGGTCCTCCCGACTCGGAATATTCTGTGACTCTGTGAAATGCAAAGCTCTTGGAGGTTTCCAGAGCCATGGGAATCCTGTAGCACTCGACACTGCAGCTCATAACTAGAAATAATAAACATATTTGCAAGACAAACTAGGTAAAAGTTTAGTAAAGTAATAAAATGGTAAAATAGATTGTTTCAGTTCTGTAGTTGACGTCTGCATAACTAGATACCAAATTCACATCAGCATGTTTCTGCATACACAACCTTGAAACCTATTGGGCTTCCTTGTTTATTCACATGGACAAATTCAAAATTAGTCAGTTTTGCTGACAGATTAACCTTAGGTCTGGTCCTTATAAGAATACTATGAACATTAAGAGTGAATATGTGTGCTGTGTCTTCTGGGGTGTGTTCGGTGATTAAGCTATTAAAATGGCTTTTGAAATTGAAAATTGTTTCTAATAGTAATGATTCATTAGGTTAATTAGATGATCTATGTGATTGTTACAAAGCCTGTGCTTTCTCCGTTGTGTGGCATAACATTCCGATTAAGGCAGAAATCCCACTGACTTCAATGTGGAAGTACCTGTCCAACACGGCAGCTATGTAGTTATGTATAGCTTTATATATGTATATATGTAGTTATGTATAGCTTTTTTATATAGCTTTATCTAGCTATACAGTTCTGTATAGCTTTTCTTTACAGTGGGATTGAATGTAGAAATATTCAATAAAAACTCAGATCATTATATGGGAGATTGAAGAAACAAGAACCTAATTTCAGTATGTGTGTTTTACTTACCAAAATTAAATTACTAGCTGTATATAGATTAAAGTTCAAAAATCCAAGTGTTTCATAACCTGATTGTACTTTTCCTCTCAGAAAGCAAAATATTTTGCATTAAAATAATGATTATGAGAAATTTGTTAAATTTTCACTTACCATGCACATTCTTTGCATATTGTGCAGCATTTATCAAAAGAAATGCCTTGCAGATACTTGCTCTGTAGTTTTATGTTGAGAAAACAGGAAAATCAAAAAGAATGGAATGTAGGCTGTGGATAAATAATTATATATTTTATCAGGAAACCCTAAAAAACCCTAAAAAGACCCCTAATTCTAGGCCATCCTAAGGGAAGAAACTAGCTGGTAGAAACTAATTATGGTAAAAGCTAAGCTTTCTGTGACTTGCACTGGTTTTAAGCAGTTCTAAACCTGCTGGATAACTATATTTTAGTTATAATATACTATTATCCCTTTTATTAAGGACTGAGATTCTAGGGACAGGAGAAAACAGGGTTCTGATTATTCTTTATTACCGTGCATTGAATTTGAGTAAATTCAGCCTAAAAGACACAAGAACAGAAAAAAAAAATTCTTTCTCTGCAGAATGACAGGCCTTCATTTACATCTGAATTTCATGTGAGAGGTGTCATAGTAAGTAGAAATTGTTTTCCCAGCCTTAGAACATGTATCACATAAGGACCAACCACACTGCAGTCCTTAGTGACTACAGGGATTATTCTTTATGCAGTTCAGTTGAATATTTTGAAGTTAGCAGCTCATGGGAGATCAGAGCTCTGCTTTCTTATCAATGAAATAGAGGTTTCTTTGTTTTATTTCCTTTGAGTGAAATGACTACCTCAGCCTTCACTTTCATCTTAGTGATTCAAATAAGAAACAAAGGAAATCTTCATGCACTTTCTTTGCAAAAGCTATTCATAGGATATATCTTTGATTTAAACGTAGCAATTAAATAAATATGTATGCTTGGAAAGGTTAAGATCTGTCAGTGTTGTTAAACTGAACACTTCTATTTACCTACAGAGTAGGTATTGTGCAAAGAGCTGAAATAAGAGCTTCCTTCCTGGGCTCACTATTGACCTTGACTGAGACCGCTCATGTTCTGTTTGTAGAGCTGAGATGTTTTCTGTGATCTTTTCACAGTGCTTCTCTGATTCAGAAATTATTAATCTGCCAAAGAATAGATAGTGATCAGGAGCTGAACCGAGACTGTCACAAAATGAACAACATAATTAACAAAGCATCTAATCAACGGGCCTGTTATGGATAATTAATTCTTCCAAGTTAATGTTTAAGAATCCCTGCAGAAATGTTAGGAAGTATTTTAAACGTGATGATTGATGTGATAACTTTAGTTAAAAGCCTGTGAAATAAATTTGTGAATTTGAAGTTTCACTGAAAAAAGTGTACAGAGGGCAGAGTTTGCAGCAATTCTTTTGTGAACTGTAAGTCCTGGACTCTCACATAGTGTGGTTCAGTTTCCACATCTTGGGAACTGAATTCAACACCTTCTCATTCTTTTATTTGAAGTAGAATATAATGATTTGTATGTTAGTTGAATGTCTTTAAATATTCCGGTTTTTTGTTATAAGCTGAATTTCACAATCTATTTGAATATTTTGAATTTTATTTTCTTGTTGTTCACTGAATATTTGCTGCTTAGTGATTACTAGTAATTCTTAATGGCACACAAATGTGGTAGCTTTTTGTGTCTCTTGGCTGAGTAGGTATAAAATTTAGAGTTGGAATTCCCAGTTAAATTCTCACTTTTAGGAAGTCAAATTAGTTTTGTAGTATTCTAGCCAATATTTGCAACTTTTTCCCTACTACAGAAATCAATAGCTAAATTAGCCCAAATGTTATCTGTTCACAAAACACCTGCTTGGAATCTTTTTCATTCCATATCTAAGTAGGGTGGGCTCCTTCCTCTTTTAATTTTGAGCTGAAGTAGGTTGGATCCAATATAGATGTTATTTTTTCATTTTGAGGAATGATTGTGCTATAATAGTCTGTGCTTTCTGTTCACAAACTAAGTAATAATAAAGTCAGTAGTAATCTGCTGCTTATCTTCCACTGTCAGGAGTAAAAGATTGGATGGGTAGAGATTCTCAATCCTTTCTGAACCTCGTCCTTGGACTAAAGCATTGTGCATCTGCTCTTACACTGGGTGAAAAAGTAAATACATTGTCTGACTCATCTAGGTAACAAAAAAGCCTCCAAATAGTACAAACAATTCCCCTGCTTTCATCTTGTATTCTTTTAACTATTATAAATTCAGTACAATGGAAAAGGACTTAAAAGCATTTGGTGTGAATAACTTAATGCAGATCTGAAAAACAACTGCCGGGTAAAACTCAATTGACTCTGAATGTGCTCCATATACAAACTCCTGAACTGAAGCTGAATTCTCATGCGAGTATTAAATTGCAGGGCAGCCTTGCACTGACCCTTTAGGAAGGAAACAATACATAGAATAGTGTGTTTGATACCAAGGAGGCTCTATATTTAAGCATGCAAGTATTTAAA
This sequence comes from Passer domesticus, assembly GCF_036417665.1. Lineage (NCBI taxonomy): Eukaryota > Metazoa > Chordata > Aves > Passeriformes > Passeridae > Passer > Passer domesticus. The sequence goes on from NC_087477.1 coordinate 71,054,293, forward strand.
CTTTATGAAGAAGAAGAAAGCAGAGGAGGTAAAGGCAGTTTAAAAGGTGAAGAGGGCATCTAGAACAGAAAAAAATGCATCTCATAAAGACATCTAATTATATAGGTATGTTATTTCTCACCTTGAAAATTGTCAGCAAATTACAAAAAAAAGGTGATCTGAAGTATTTGATAGAAGACCATCTTCACCCTCATAATCCTGATTAAATATGTTAGATATCTTTAGTGTTCAACACTTGCCTTTTTATAATCAGCAGTACCAATATATGAGGACTGTTCTGTTCTTTCCATCTTTAACTGTGCAAACAAAATATTTATCCAAATATCCAAAACTCATCTTATTTATCCAAAATAAATCTGGATAAACCATTCTCCTAGAAGTAGCTAAGTAAATTTTCTTACTGTCTCTCTTCTAAACCATTTGTTGAATTTAGTTTCACTTAACTATACTTACTTTTTTGAGGGGGTACAATGGCTCTCAAAATGTTTTCCCAAGACTACAGTTTAATGATACAAAGCACTTGGCAGTAATACTCCAGCTATAATTGCTCTTGACGACTCAATCCCCAGTAGTGGTATATAATACCTCTCAGTTTGAGGATTTGATCTGGTTTTAAAAGCCTGCAAAAATGCAGGGGGTGGTGGAAAGGCAAAAACAAATGGCCAGATGTGGGAGAGTGGGAAAGAGAGCACTTGGGACTTACTGAAACTGATTTCTTTACTTAGGAAAAAGTCTGTGCAACCATGCATCTGTAACAATATGGAAAGAATTTCAATTCTTAGGGGATTTAGGAACATCCTGAAGTATGATTTTTGAGTACTAAATGTCAGATCTAATTCACACAGGAAAAACTGTCAGTTGTCAGAATGGCCATTCAAGTGTATCATTCAACATTTACTGTACAGGGTATTGGTCTCTTTTGGTGTGACACTTTATTTCTCTACTGGTAGAGATTAGCATTATTTTAGGCTGGGATGGAATTTTAACAATTGTTTTGGAGCTGTCTAGTGTCGCCACCACTGCCTGTGATTTGACTGATGTACTAAAGCAGTGGCTCTCATTGTTAACAAGATTGGAAAGTACAGTTCAGCATAGCAACATCTCACTGCTGTGTAGAGTGTGGGATTCAGGTCGTGCTGTTTCTGTGGAGTCTTGAAAAAAAAATAAACACAAAGCAAAGCTCTTACATGCTTCATTCACAGTGAAGGTTTCCTTTACCATTGTCCTTCACAGTCCATTACTACTTATATATTCTGCAGGGTCAAGTTTTCATGTATTTTGAACAGGTATTGCAATTAAAAGGACAACAGAGTTGGAAGTAACACTGGCTGAATACTAAACTGTTCAAGACAGACAGGAAGAGAAAGATGTTTCCTTTATGAAGACTGAATTCACCAATTTGAATTTTTGGCTAGAGGATGACTGTACAATTCCCATTACTGTTTTGCCTAATCTGCATAACACAAACAGGTCTTTAAGAACATCAGCTGAACTCAGATTTTTATTTCTCATGGAAAACTTACCCTGGGCTAACCTCTGGAACCACTTCTGGTACTGAAAGTTCACCAAAAAAGCTGAAACTTTCAAAGGCATAATACCTGAAACAGAACTGTAGGAGCAAGAAGCAAAAGGAAACATATTTTCATGGTATAAGACATGGTAAGAAAGAGCAGTCTAGGAGAAAATCCTGGTCCTGTCTCATCCATAGAAAACATGAGCCTTTGTCATGTATGGATACTGTAGAGTGTCAATAGGTGTGTATTCCTCCTGGAATTCCTCCTCATCAAGAGAAAAGGCCAGCAGAAGGGCAAAAAATTAAGAGTATAAAAGTGCACTTTGTGCTTTGTGTTTATACATTAATGGCTGGATGGTGGAAGTTCATTGTGTGGCTACTGCAAGAAACAGAAAGGAGGAGGAAACACAGTGTGGTTTGAGCCACCTGCAATGCAGGCAGAATTCTGGTTCTTTTTTGTTCACGTTCTTTTTGACATCTAAGTGACGTGCAGTGATCTGAATACTTTCAAGTGAATTTCATGCTGCCTGAGAGGAAGATCCCATTATGTTTAAATGCACCTTTTTTCTGGTAAACCAAATTTATGTGAGTTGAGCTTGACTGTAATCTGGTTTTAATTAGGCTTTTTATGCTAATTTTGTACTAATGCATTTCACATAGAAGTTTGGGAAGAGGGGTTTAATGGGTGGGCAGGCATAAAGACATCATTTCTGGTTTTCTGTTACTTTCAAGTAATTTCGGGAACTATAAAACTACTTTTGTTGGAAGTCAGTATTTTACTTCTGCTATAGAGCTCAGTTATGAAGTTGTGTAGCAAGAGCAGTTTCTACTAAAAGATTCTAATGAGAAGGGCAAACACAGAAAACACTAGACAATTCTAAATCTTCTAGAATAAATTTTAAAAGGAAAGATTAAAAAAAAGATGTGTTTGGAAAGGACTAAGATCTATGATCTGCAGTCTTGAAGAAAAAAATCTAAGCAAAAAGCTTGAAGGTTTTTCAGCCTTTGCTGTCTGAGAGCATCAAAGCACGAGGATTCAGGTGCAAAAGGAATTACATCCGAGAACTGCAAAGAGAAGCAGTAGATTACCAGGGCCAAAAGGAACTGTATCTTAAAAGTATAAGGGAAAGTTACTAGTAAAACTTCCTCTAGTCCAAGTGAAATTTAGAATTCAATATAAAGTAACACTTCCTGTAAAAGTACTAATGGGAAACGTAATATGCAGCTTTTCTTGGCTGACAGAGCAGAAAAGAAACTTAGAGGACTTATTCCTGTTTTGGTTTTTTTTTCTTAAAGGCTAATCTGGGAGAAGAAAGGGGTAAATGTTGAATATATTGACTGAGATATCTTGTAACCTGTGAACACAGCTCAATGTACAGAACAATATGCCTTTTTTCACTTATCTTGCACAAAAAGTTTAATATTTGCTCTCTTATTTCCTTAATAAGGGTGAGTGTTACAGCCTTAAAAGTTTCTGAATGAAATCATGTATTGGGTCTCTGTATCCTGTGGTCATCAGCTATGAGCCACTACTCATGTTGGGCTCTGCCTACATTGTCCTGATGCAATTGGATTATAGCACCAGGTGGGAGGATCAGTTTTCACTGCAGAAAGAATGAACTACTCTAATGCACCAGGACAGTGGAGGGCTGAGCACAACAAATAAGTAGCTGTCCTTTGAAGTTTTTTTTTTCTTCCAGTGATTGAAGTCCCTGCTTAAGTGCTTATGCTATAGTTATAATGAAAGCCACTAGCTTTAAACCATTTTGTAATTTCTCCCTTCCTCACCCTGCCACAAAGACATTAGTTTTTTACACTATTTTAGAAAGGAAAAGTTTAACAATAAGTTATCATTATGGAGCTATGTTATGGTGTTTAGAAAATCACCAAAACATATTCTGGATTACAACAATACTGGTAAACTGAATAGAAATTAGAGAGGTCCTGCTGTTTTTCTGTCTTCTTGAAGGACTCTCAATGGTCTGTGAGGGATTATGCCTCCCTCTGAAACAATTACCACCAAATTTGAAGTAAATTCAATCTGATCAAGACATTATTAGTTGCAAGGAGTAAATTAAAGTCCAGATCTGTTGTAAGGAGAAAAGGCAATTTCAGTCCTCTGAGTACTTTATTAATTGTCTAATGAAAAAACATGGAAGTTGGGTTTTTTTTTCACATGAGAGCTGCATGTCAACAACACAACTATGCATGGACTGGAATAGCACTTGAAGCCTTCTACAACTAAAGGCATAGACTCATCTACCATACTACAGTATTCCCAGGAACACCCAGAAAGAAAAATATGCCTACAAAGCATATTGCTTCCCCTCTTTCTGCCAACAGAGCGGGAAAAGGTAATACTACTGCAGCAGCTTACACTGAGGTGATACTATTGTAATTATAACAGGGCTTACTTGCAACAGACTCCCACTAATGACTGTCAAAGAGAGGCATTAGATTCATGTGTGCCAAACCATGAGGGAAAAAACTGAACATCAGCTGGTGCTGCCTTACCCTTTACACAGAGAGAGGGGAAGAATAATTTACAGTATGTTTACTACTCCACACAGGCACCACTAACCCAACCACGGCAATGGACAGGGGAGTACACTGTTTGAACCTTTAAGAATGGTAACAGCTAAAGCAGGAAAGAAAATTACAAGGTCACATCCTACTCTGATTGCTCATCTGCATACTGTTGATTTGATATTCCTTAATCCCAGCTTTCAACTGATCCACGATGTTTGAACACTTAGCCCGCTGCTTTGCTTTCATTCAGTGACCACTACAGTAAACCTTGAGCATCAGACACGAGAGCCAAGACTGTTAGACTGAATAAAAACAATTGTTGCATAGCTTCAACAAACAACACTTGCTGAACAGATCTTAAATTCATTAGGTGCTTTCTTGCAAACTGTACAGTAAGACAAATATGTACTCAGAAAAACTGAACCCAGTGTATCACAGTTAATTTTTAGTATTTATACCTTTAATATATTCAATATTTCTATATATTCAGATATTTTTACTATGGAGTTTTACAGAAGTGTATCTGCTTGAAATCACTATGGTGTTTTTAAAACACCATATGACTGAGTGCTTTATAATGCTGTTTTTAACAGACTATATCATAATAGGAAACTTCCTACATGGAAGTAATTTTGCAATGAAGTAAAAACCCATAAAACTTCAAGCAACTTCCCCCAGGCAGCTCTGTCTCTTACATACCTCTAACATCTCTAGCCTAGCTAAATTGTTTTGGTGACAGCAATACAACAGCCTCTTCACATGATGTATAATTTGTAGATTTATTATGCAATTATAAAGTGACAAGATTAATTATATTTAAGCTTGTATTTTAAAGTAATCTATTTCATCAGTCATTATTTAGTCCATGTAACCACATCTATTGAAGTCAGTTGCATTACTAATCAAGACTTTCAGTAGCAATGCATATGCAGGTAACTCAGTCTTTAATGGATTTTCACTGAATGTGCAATATTGCATACACAAATCTGACACTTTATTTATGCATTTTACAACACAGAATCAACAGTTTATTAAAGGCTGCATACACTATCCACAGTGCATAAAGTGGGTATCAGCCATACCATTTTGAGTTTTAGCATAACAAAACATTTATTCCACAGTGGGTTTTGAATGTGAAAATCCTATTTGCTCTGAAAAAGAGTTCCTGCAAAAAGCCACACAACCCAGGTCCTGAAAAACATTCATGCCTATAAATTATACTCATTACTGGAAGAATTTTAATGCAGTAGGCCAGCAATTATTTTCAATGCCTCTTAAAACTTGTACCAAAAATATACATTTTCTGTAAAATCAAAAAATAAAATATCTCAAAATGTTCTGTGATAAATCTAGAAAAAAGGGAGGCATCCAGTATTAAAGTTAAATTCTGCTTTCACACACACAATATAAAATTATACCAATGCATAGTATTTGTACAGCTGACAGAAGAGTTTGACTTCATCTGCAAGATTAAAATACAACAGCTATGAAAAGTATGCAAACTGTTTATTTCACAAGTTTCACTTTGTCCTTTAGAACTCTAAATTTAGGATTGTTATTCACTTTCTTATTGAATGTGGCTAGGATCTCCTCTTCTGTTTTGTGACATTCACCAGCTATTGCGTAATACTGAGCTATCACCTGCACAAAGACAGAGAAATGGTTTTTAGTTTGTGAAGATGATTCCATTGTAAGCAATAATACATTTACATTACTGCATTAAAAGTGGCATGGAAGCTATTGTGCTATTATTCCTTTTCAGAACTAGCACTGAATTTCTTGTGTAATTCAGTAAGCAATAAAAAACCTGCCCTTCAGCTGACATTCTGTTAATTGGTATTCCATTAAAAAAATGTTGAACTTTTTTTTGTTTATACCAGCCAGAATTTTCTGAGCTTCAGCATTACACAAATAAATTGACAAGACCATAGGAGATTAAAAAAAAAAACATGTTGTACAGTACCTTTTTTCTTAGTTTCTTAACTGAAATTTCATTGTCTGGAGCCTGTTTCAGAACTGCTTTGATGGTTCCCTTCCAGTTGAATTTACCTAGAAAATAATTAGGTGTACAACATTGTTAGTGAAAGGAAGTATTCTGGGTGGTCTTCTCTACTAGTAACCACCTATCAATCTCCTAATTTTGGAATCAGTTTGGCTACCACAACAGTTGTTATCTTACTGACCCTACAACAGGAGGGTGTCATAAAGCATAAAGTCATCAGTTATTCCTGAATATAAAATGAAATAGAGATGAAGAATCAACACAGTACTTAAACAACAGGGGTCAGAATTGTTTTTACTTAATTTCTGCACTTCAGCTATTAAGTAGAAACTCTTAAATAATGCAGGACTAGTTAAGATCCTGTCTCTTCACACTTAAAGCACTGGCAATCAAATTTGACCATACCACCTTCAGAGATCATTAACTGGTGGTTTCCAAATAAATGATCTGTATGTTCAAACACAGAGCATGAGAGGTGATAGGCAGAAGTAGGTTTATCTAAGCATAAACTAAGGTCCAAGGTATCTGAAGTCAAATTTATTACTCACTGAGCAAAAATGGGGATATGAGATACCAAGAGGTCTAAGAGTTGTTACCCTTTTTGTTGTGTTGTCTAATGTGCATGGCAGCAGGGAAAAGGTGAAACCTCAGTGACCACTGGAATCAAGCATAGCCAAAGGCTGCCAGCACAGCACAAACAACAAATTAGAGAAGTAATTCATTATCAGGTGTTAAGAGCAGCACAGGCTGCTTACTCTGGAACAGATGTGTATACTGAATATGCACACATTCATGTATACTGAGGCATCATGCATTAGGTCTTTTGCAGAGTAGTTTTGTAACAACCTAAAACATTCCTTTAAGAATACCTTTATCTGTTCCCACATTTTCTTCATTGTCATTGATGTTTTCCGTTTCCATGTCTTCTGAAATGCTTTCAGTTTTCATTCTCTTTGTTTTGGTATGAGGTTCCTCTACAGATGGAATTGGACAAAACATACACAAGAAAGATTTAAAACGAGAAGTTCTGACATGACTGAAGGTTTTGTTCATGTAACACGAGTTTATATTTGCAAAGTGGTTCAGATTTTATAAAAGAAATGTGCAATCATTGTTAAAAATAATCTAATTTGCATTTCTAATGCACTACTTTAAAATTCTACTTGGATAGTTTATTAAGCTTTGGAATTGAGAAAACTCTCTTCAAAACAAACATGAATATAAGTTGTATGATAGATACCTTCTGCATGTTTATGTTTGCGTTTCTTTACGTTTGTTTCCTCTTCTGTTTCACTGTGATTGCCATTTCCATTTATTTCAAATTCATCCTCCACACTCTCTTTTCCTTTTTTGGACTTTTTACTTTTTTTTACTTCTTCCTGGTTTTCAAATTTCAGATCTTTTTTCTCCTTCTTTTTGTTCTTTTGTCTCTCTTCTTTTCGTTCCCTCTTACTCTTTTTTCTCTCAGTCTTTGCATCTGTAATTCCATTTTCTTCTGCCTTTGTATTTTTCCCAGTTTCTGCAGATTGCTGCTCTTCCTTCTGTTGCAGTTTCTCTTGTTCTTTTTCATTTGAACTCTTTTGTTGAAAGAAAGATAATTACAGTTTTTACATGTGTTTTTTGACATTGCAACTTTCCTCTACTAGATCACTGGTAACTGTTCAGAACACTGATGTCCTGAAATGAATTAAAGTGCTCTCCTCTGATGTCACCAGTTACCTGAGAAGCAGCACTAGTGAAATAATGTGCCTGTCTCTTCTTTTAACTTAACAGACTAAATGCTAATTAACATCACAGAAGAAAGGTTATCTTACAACATACGTTATTCCTAGTTGAAGTAAGTGTCTATTGCGTTTTAAATTATTTGTTAAACATAATTAAGTGACAGCTCTTTAATTTACACAAACAAAACTACAGCACATTACAGCAAGATGCAGAAGTGATTCCCAAATACACAGCCCCTGAGTAATAATCTCTTTTGCCATCCACTTCTCTGTCTTGGATGTGTCTGGGACAACAAACCGTTATGAAATGATGCTAAAAAAGGCACTCCTGCTTGTTTTAGTTGTACTTTTCTCAACATATTTGGTTTTCTTTTAATGTTCCCGGGCTGTTTCTACAAGAAATAATGATTTCTTGTCGAATAATTAATATATTAATGAAAAATTTAATGTTCAATTTAAACTTTAATTTTAATGACTACAAGTGAATTACTGAATTACTGAAAAGTTAGTGTAGCTATTTAGAAAGAGAATAGATCTTTATACAAGCAATTTAACACCAACATGTTTTTATAAAGAGTTATTTTAATTAAATTTGAATTCTACCTAAGAATTTCAGTTGAGTATATATACTTCAAGATATGTATTACCAATCATATCTTAAGATCTTTTTAAGAATTCTTAAAAGTTAACTGAAATGCTGTGTTATATATTTTATTTTAATGCTATGCTCTATGGACAGGGAAATTGTTTATATTTGTGTTTAAATAATGGGTTTTCAGATTGAAGACCTTTTATAAATTAGTGTAAGTCAAGGGAGAACTGCTTATGACTAGTGAAGTTGTATAAACTTAGTATTAATGCTCCAGCAGAACAGTGTACTTCAGTGTCCAGAATTTATGTTATGTTCCTATCCTTTAGTAAATGGGTTTCTTTCTTTCCTGGGTCTTACTTTTGGAATCCTCAGAAAAACTGCCTGGAATCATCAGATCAGAAACACAAACCATCATCAACAGGGGATTAATGCCAAATCTTTGCCTACACTCTTCCTCAAAAGAAATTGGACAAAAGGGAGGGAGAGCATCTTTACATCAGCTGAGAAATGAGCTTCTCCAACAGCTTTCAAGTAGCAGCAATAGATGCAAATAAACAACACCCTACCAAAACACACTAAGCTAGTAATGAAATACCAAAGAAGTAGGCACTGACAAAAGGTCAGAGTGAGTCCACAATTTGGACAAAGAAACAGGAGGAACTTGCACCACAAACTGGAGGATCTCTCTCCCCACTAATGAAATAGGTAAACTACGTGCTTGTTAATTTCTCACTCCAATACACGTAAATTTGAGACCAATAAACTCTGAAAGATGTCTTATTCTGTCCTAGTGTGTGATAAAACACTGGAAAAGATAAAGACAGTGCTTTTCCCTTTTTTTATGTATTAGTAGCATAAATTAACCTTCTGATTCTCATGGCACAATTGTGTCACCATGTCCAAGTTTTCAATCACAACCTACTCAGTATGAACAACTACTTCACCAACAGTTCTGTGTTCCACAAATTAACAATTTAGTCAAGAAATATTCCATTGTAACATAATCTATTGGAACTATGAGAGACAAAGTTTTCACAAACATCTACAAAGAGAGTCTGAAGGGTTTTCCTTCAAACATTTTGGAGTGCATTCCCATTTTATAATGTACCTCCAGTTAAACTTACGTTTGCTTCTGAGAAAACATCCCACACCTGATCTTGCAAATTGCTGTCATTAATTCTCAAACTGTTCTTGATCCAATTCTGTGCACAGAAAAAACAATAACAACTGAAAACATGCACCTCTGATTTTATTTCTTCATTACCATATAACTGGTTCTTGTTTTTTATTTTTCATTTAAGAATTTAAGATTTTTGCATTGCAATAAAAACCCCAGGAAAGGTGCATTAGTAAACTGGCACAATTAACTGCAATAATTTTTGATCTTCCACTGCAATGTATCATATCAAAAAGAGAGGCTTCTGGAAAATACTAGTTTTCCTGCTCAGAACATTAATCCTGTAGGGCAATAATCTAACCTTCAGCTTGCTAGCAGCAATTTCACCACAGCTCTATTAAGCTCTATTTGAGTGCTTTGGAAGCAAGCCTGACCTTCTCTCAGCCTCACAATCTGAGGCACAGAACAGAGGGGGGGGGGGGGAAGGGCCCATTTGTGAGTAACTCTTCACTTTTAATGAAATTCTTTACACACAGTAAATTCTCCACATCTGTAATTTACTTTAGTGAAGCATGCAGAGCAGGAGAGTCTATCAGAATACTGAGTAACAGGAAAACCCTCAAAACAGGACCTTGGCTTCAGGAAAAAACAAAGCCAAGGAAACAGGAAATATTTAAAAGTATGTATAAGAATTTGGGCATTCAATAGAAATAGCAAATAGTCAAAAAATAAAGGTATTGAAAACAGAACAAACCTACATGTGGAAACTAAGCTTAAAAGGTAAATCTCTGGCTTAATACCTGGCAGACCAAGAGTCCTTTTAAGTAAATAAATTTATTTTACAACCACTGCCTATTTGAAATTCAGTTATTGCACAATCTATACAAATGTCCAAATAAGCAATTTGTCCCACCTTTGTTAAAAGAGAGTGGCATTCTCTAAAAAAGTCTATTTTTATGCTCACAGACAGATTACTGCAAATCTCTATTAAAACATACCTGAAACTTTATTTTTTTTCTTGGAATGTTATCAAAGGCACGTATTTGCTCCAGAACGTTCCTCACTTTGGGGCTTATGTTGGGCTTCTTCATTATCTCATGAATTTTCTGAATGAAGAAAAACAGAATTAAATCAGCAAAGCAGCACAGGGATCAAATGTCAGGTGTGCAAGTCTGAAATACACTGGGCAGAAATCACCCAGCACCAGCAGCTGGTGTAGTCTGGTCATAGGAAATGCTCAAAAAACATAAGAAAAACACGGACCTCTATCAGAGCTCATTAAATGTGTCAAAATTATCTCTATAAACATTTATACCTATGTAGTAAGCAAAGGTAAGCAGGACTGCTCACCAGTGCTTTCTGATGAAAGTTACAAACTGTAATAAAAACATTTCAAACTAAAGTAACTCTATCACAGAAGGGATTCTTGCAGCATGAAAAATTCCTGCATTAAGAAAAGCAATGTTTTGGTTTTGGAGTTAATTATGAAAAATCAGGCTTACTTTTGATGCCACAGCTGACATACACTTCTTCTGGCAGGAGTGCCAGCTTCAACATTTATCCCTATAAGACAGCTCAGGAATTCCTGTGCTATGGGTGTCAGCAGGAGAGAAGAGAGATCAGACCAGGGCCTCCTGGAGTCCCTGGAACAGCACTGCTGCTTGTGGGGGGGAAAACACTCTGGACTTCCCAGTACTTAGAGGGTGCAGCCACTGGACACTGCAGAGCCTTCCTGTACTTCTGAAAACCCAGTGACTGAAAGGCTTTGTGAATATGTTAAGACTATCAGAAAAAGGTATCTGATAATAATCCCTCATCCTTCTACCTAAGAATCACTGTTGAGCCAGGCTACCAATGTTCATAAGCAACACTCACATCATGCTGCCTTTACAAACGTCCTCAAACAGTGCTCAATCTCAACAAAAGCACTAATCTCTGACTTTAATGGTGCTCATCACATACTTCAAGTATGCATGCAGCTTAGCACCTTCTTAGGATGTGTTCTACATGATAGAAATAACAATTTCGTGCATAAATGTGATCTAACTTACTACTAATGGGGTTTTAAATGTGTTTGAGGTCCTGCCAAAAACCTTTGAAGGAAAGCCATAAGAGGGTAGATTCTTGTGTAAGACACAAAGGGTAGGAGATATTTCTATCCATGCTGGAGCTTCTCCTGTTCAACATATTTACAAAATATCTGACAAGAAGATAGAAAATTTTCCCAATTATATGAAGCTATTCAGGATGAGGACTATAAGGATTCCAGAAAGATCTTAAGAAAATTAGTGACTAGGTAATCAAAAGGTGAAATACATCCTTCTTGCTTTACATGAATTTGTGTTGAAAAGGAAAAGCAATCCTAATTTCACATCTCAAATGGCAGGCTTTAGTTGACCACTGGAGCTTAGATACAATATCTCAGGGTTAAAATAGCCAATTCCATGAAAATGCCAGCACAATGATCAGCAGCAGTGTAAAAAAACCAAATTAAAAAGCCACCCAAGAGTAGATTAACTGACAAAAAACAGTTAGAAAGGAATAAAGGACACAGAAAACATAATTATGACACGTGGTAAATCTATGGTTCTCTTATATCTTGAAGAGCATTTCACAAGCATACAGTAGAGTGGGAAGATTTTAGAAGACCAAAGATACAATTTACATACGAAGAACAACTGAGCAGGGTGGAATTTTTGAGCCTTGAACAAAGGATATGAGATGGGGAGGGATGCCTGACAGAGGTCTACAAAAGCATAAATGGCATGAAATGGATGGACAACTAGCATTGTCTCTTCATATGCAGTTGGTAACATTACACTAAATCAAACCAGTAAGAGACAGATTCAAAACAAAACTTTTCTTACCAGGATAAACACAGACCTATCAAGGAAATGCCAGAAGACAGCTGGGGATATTGGTAAAAACAGATCTCTGGCTCAAGCCAGTATAAGCTCTTTTCTATCTTTGATAACTACAGACAATAGTTACTGGGGGTATATACAGAACAAACCGTACCTGAATCCACTCCTGCTGTTTAGCATCTCCTTTGCTAGCTTTGGCTTCAAAGCCTTTCCCACCATATTTCTGGTCTTCACTCATGCACTTGATGTGTTCCTTATAGTCATCACCCCTGAATATAAGAGATTTTTAACCACAGGTCTCTGAAATGCTTCACTCTTCAAACTATGCAACACTTAGCCAACCAACAAGCTGAAGTAATAGATTATTTAAATGAACGGATCATTTAAACCTTATTACTGTCAATGCTTAAATTATTAAAATGTGATGTGCTTGAAGGACATGCTTGTAAGACCACAGGCATTTCTGTCATGCTACAGCTTTCAGTGAAAATTTCTGACTTTTCATCATGAATTTTCAAAATGAAAATCTCTTGCATTTGTGACAAGAGTGACCAAGTGAGCCTGCAGTGAGCAAGGAGATTTCCCAGTCTTTACATACCAGAAATCCTTGCCACAATCCATGCAAGACAGGCACTGACAGCTTCGGCAGATGTTCACATGCTTTTCAACCTGTGCTTTCTTCACGGCTTCCCCACACGCGTTGCATGTGAAAACTACCATGCTGGCGAGTGGTCAGGAGCCTCTTCCTTCCCACGGAAGCACAACTCTAAGAATATAAGATGAATACAAGATGATACAAGAAGATGATCTTAATTTACAGCGTGAAAGAAGCACTTGGAGGGCCGAAGCGCACACACCCACAGGCAGACAGGGTGAGCAGCCCGGCTCGTCCCTCCTGAGGCCTCCCCGAGCCAGGGGAGAGCAGTACCCCGGGAAGCGGCAATCGCTGCACCCGCCACCCCCGCCGGGAACCAGTAACCCCCGAACCGGTAACCCCACAGCCATCACCGAACGGAGAAACCACCCGTAACCCCTGCGCCCCAACCCGGGCACCGGTGGCCCCGCTCCCGCAGCTGCAGACCCGTCTCGGCTGGGCCCCACACGGCTTGGGAAGCGCGGCGTGGCCGCCACCGCGCTCCCGGGCGGCAGCCGGCTGCTGCCGTGCCGTGCCGTGCCGTGCCGTGCCCGTGCCCGTGCCCGTGCCCGTGCCCCCGCACCTCAGTAGCAGCGGCCGCCGCCGCCCCGCGCGGCACGTGCCGCACCGACCGCTCCGGCCCCGCCGCGCCTGCGCTGCCCCCGCCCCGCGCACCGGAACGGGAACGGGAAGGGGAAGGGGAAGGGGAAGGGGAGGGAGCGGCGGCGGAAGCGGCCGCTGGCGGGGATGGAGCTGGGAGGCGGCCGGAGCCGGTAAGCGCTGGGCTGGGCCGGGCCGGGCCGGCTCCTGCCCTTGGGCCGCTGTCGCGCCCGTGCCAGGCCGCGCCGCGTCTTCCCCCGCCCGGGGCTGTGTGTCCGTGGGCTCCTCCCGAGCCCGCCAGCGGCCGCTGCCCTGCCGTGTCCCCGGGCAGAGCCGGCCCGCAGCGGGGCAAACCCTCCCTGTGTTCTGCCCTCTGCTCCTCCTCGAGCCTGGGCTGCGCCCGGGCGAGGCTGAGGAGAAGTGAGCCATTTGTAAACAGCGGCTGTGCCGGAGGGGGCCCGCGGTTCGGGAGCGGCCCCTGGGGAGACACATCCATGAGTGCTCCTCAGGGATCAGAGGCACTTCACTGGCAGAGTAATTGCAGGGGGCCGTGGTGGGAGTGTCCACAGGGAAAGCAAGTTGATGTGCTTTCTTCATTTTAAAGCCTGGTCAAAGTATGATAAGCATTAATAGAGAAAAAGCACAACAAAATAACGCCTCCATGTAGTTACCCAGAGACAGAAGTAAACCAGGATAAATTAATGTGGAACCCTTATTATTCATGAGATTTGAGAATGGGTCATGCTTAACCGAAGGTGGTTTTTCTGCTTAGAATAGGAAGGTTTTCCTCCTTCATTCCTAGTTACAAGGTGGAAATTCAGATTGTCCTAATAGTTGGAATTGTCATGTTCACAAGTGTACAGGGGAAGCATTGCATGCTTGTTGGGGTAAAAACAAAAAAAAAATATAGAATTCAGTGTAAATGTGTTGTGTTGGAAGGTGACTTCTCCTTCCAACTTGTTAAGAGGGAGTTTTTTCATTTAGATACTACATTGTATTAAAAACAATACCATGCTAATGTGTCTCATTAATCAGATCCATGGTGGAAATGTATGTAGCTAGAACAGCAACAAAAGCCTGAAATAATACTGGTGCTATGTTCTCCCTTCTGAGTTTAGAGGATTAAGAAACTGAAGTTTTCCTCTACAAATGCTACTGATTTTGTACATACAGTGTGTTTTTGCATTAGAATCTAATTATTGTGCAAGTTGTCTAAACTGGGATGCATTTTTTTGTGGTTATGGGGTCCAGTTTATGGCAGCACTATTAGATTTTTGCAGATGGTCTTTGTTGTAAGCAAAACTCTGTTAAAATCAGTATTTCAGATGTGTATTGCTGTGTATCTGTTGGTGAGCAATACTGTGACTCTTCTTTAACCAGAAAAATGTCATTAGCCATCAAATTGCAGGTGTAAACTGAAGTCTATTCCTTTGAAAGCTAAAATAAATTGTAAAAATGTCCTTAATATTTTAAGTTAATTTTGCAATTTAACATTCACCTTAGCATTTTATTTCATTACAGGTAGTTTAAGTGGTTTTCTAGCATGGACACTGTTGCTAGCCACAGCTGTCATCTTCTCCAGCAGCTACATGAGCAACGCATTCAGGGGCTTCTGTGTGACTGCATGCTGGTGGTGAAGGGTGTCTGCTTCAAAGCACACAAAAATGTGTTAGCTGCTTTCAGTCAGTATTTCAGGTATGTGATAGAAAATTTTTCTCTTAAAAAAGTTAACTAAATGCTGTTGGCTGAGGTTTTCTCTGAGAAAGGTATTTATTTTATTTATTTATTTCTGTTGGTCACGGGAACTCTTGGGAGTGTAAGGAGAAAAGGGAAATTGTTTGTCCACAGATAAAGCTGTGTCAAATATTCACAGTATGCTCTTTGATTTTGACATTTTATTGATTTACTTGCTTGTAGTGCTTCATATAATAGATTCTGGCATGGACCTGCATCCAGTATTTCACCAGAAAAAGATAACTGCTTACAAGGAGCATAGTAGAGTGTATGAACAGAGCCAGATAAGGGGTGGAATTCATAAAATGTTATCATTTCCAAATAA
This sequence comes from Passer domesticus, assembly GCF_036417665.1. Classification (NCBI taxonomy): domain Eukaryota; kingdom Metazoa; phylum Chordata; class Aves; order Passeriformes; family Passeridae; genus Passer; species Passer domesticus. The sequence goes on from NC_087477.1 coordinate 71,069,927, forward strand.
TGGGACTTGTTTCATCAATCATATGCTAAATAAAATGTGGCCATATAGGTTATTAGTGAATCTCTGCTTATTCAGATTCTCAGAGACAACAACTGTGTTTTAAAGTTTACACCACATCACTGCTTTCTTACCCTCAATTGTGATTCCAAATTTTGGAGGGTGCTGGATCTCACAGCTTAGTGAGATATATTTTATATTAGTTATGAGTAAGCTGTTAGATCTGGCAGTTTTTAGACCTTGTTTTTTGAAACATCTCTAAAGCTTGACTGCTAATTCATTTGTAAGAAACCTACTTTTATGTTATGGCCAGAGAAAAAAGATAAGAGGTTCCTTTTTCTCCTCTAGTGCTGTACTGCTGATGAAGTGCAATTATGCTCAAAGACCAAATTTTTAAAGTAGTTAAAAAGAACTAAGAGCTCAACTCCTATTAAAATTCAATAGGCTATAAGTGGCTAATCAATTTAGGCTCTCAACCCAGATCTGTTCATTATAGTTCTTGTTTTAATTTAGATAGGATGGTCTAGATTTGTGAAAGAATTTGGATGTGGGCACTGACTTGAGAGTATCCCCTCAATTTCTAAAGTTTCAGCATAGACTCACATTTTCTTAAGATTTAGAGTTTATTGAAATCATGCCTGCCTTTAAACAAACCCAAATTTGAGATTTAACCCACAAAGAGGAACCATTAAGTTTGGGGCATTTTTTAGTGTAGGAAAGTAACTACATAGGAGTGACCTGACACCATTTGTATGTCATTGTTTACTGTGGAAGTATCAGGATTTTAATGGGTCCAAAGTTTTTGACTGAGAGAGAGTATGAACCCACTTAATCTAGGACTGCTTGTGCATGTGAAGAACTACATCTCTGATGCTAAGAATACTTTACATCAAATAGTAAGAACTTTTGTGAATTCATTCATTATAAGGATTCTGTGACAATTCAGTGGGTATTGGTTGTGCTGCTGTTTTAGGATTATGTACCTGTGCTCTTCATTATTCTTTTACTTTGTTCTTATCCAGTACCAGTAAAAAAGAACCGTTTTTTGATATGAGAAAATAAATTGAAAAATAATATAATCTTCTTGTTTAATATTGCCATCCTCTTGTGTATTTGTGGAGAAAGAACTCATGCTAAGAGCTTTGGTAGGCTTACTGATGGAGCTCAATGGACAAGCTCAGTTGCCAGAGGAGAAGAGTTTTGCTGACTTTGAGGCCTGTCTTCTCCATTTTGCTAGAAAATTTATGTCCTGTTTGATCTGCCATGATGAAAGAAGAAAAACCATTCTGAGTCAACCAGTTCTGCAAATTGTCCATAAATACACCACTGCACCTAATGTGTGAAGAATGGCGGATAAGAAACCACAAGCACAGGGTGTTATTTCAAAACATACAGAAATACAGAATTAAAGTTAGATAAAGGATCATTTACTTTGATTTATACTTCAAGTGCACTAATGTAGGACTAATATATAAGACACGTAATTGAGGAGTTTTGAGAAACTGATCATCAATCTAGGTAAGCCAGCACAAACACAGAAATCTAGGTAAGGCTTTAGAGTACAAACTTGTTTCATACCCAGCAGCCTATTTGACATCTATGTATGTTTTTCTTATTGAAGTGTTTGTAAATTGTTTGTGTTTATTTTGAATATTTGCCTTATTTTATCAGGACCCTTTTCCAGAATTCTTCAGGCCAGAAGAATGATGTGTTTCACTTGGACATCAAAAATGTAGGTGGCATAGGCCAGATCCTGGACTTCATGTACACCTCCCACCTGGATCTCAGTCAGGACAATGTACAAGCTATGCTGGACATTGCACAGTGCCTCCAAGTGCAAAATGTGCTGAACATTTGCCACACCTTTTTAAAGTCTTCCACAGCTGTGGAGCAGGCAGCCAGCATGCCCTGTAATAGTGTATTTTCACTGCAGAACACTTTGGGTACAGGCACCAGCTGTGCTGGTGATGGCTATGGGACAAGCCTATTGCCTGAGTGCTCAGCTGACAGACAAACTAACAAAGGCTTGGCTGAGCACCACTCACAGTCTGTTAATGACGGACAGAAAGCACCGCAAGATTCCTTAGATGGCAACTGCACAGAGCTCCCATTTAAGCAACCAAGTTACTACTATAAACTACGGAACTTTTACAGCAAACAGTTCTACAAACAAAACGCTTGCTCTGATCACGAGAGAGGAGCAGAACCGTCCTTTTCTTACAGCACATCCACGGAAATAAACACAGTGGAGAGTAATTCTTGCACTGTCAATCACTCTGAGTGTATTCTGGAAACCTCTGAGCATTTACCATCAAACTTCCTGGTTCAGGCTGCAAGTGAAGCTGCTCCAGACCAAAATGAGCAGAGCACAGTTATGCAGCCCAGCAGACAGATGCGGCTGAAAAAGGCAGTACACCTCAAAAAGTTAAATTTTCTAAGATCTCAGAAATCAGCAGAGCAGCCCCCTGAGCCCCAAAGAGACGACAGTAGAATAACAGAAGTAATTGAACCTGTAAATGAAAGTACCACGGACACAGCAGATGCTAGAGTTACTGATGAAAAAGAAGCTGAAGATTTAGTGAATTCAGAGAATTTTGAACCACCTGTTGAAGTGGAAAGATCTCAAGGTCCTTTGGAACAAGAAGGACAATCACAGACTCTTCAGTCACAGAAACAATATACTTGTGAGTTATGTGGGAAGGCTTTCAAACATCCAAGCAATTTGGAGCTACATAAAAGGTCTCATACAGGTACAGTTATCAGTTACTTGGTCTGCAGACCAAATATTTCAGTTACAGAGAATATCTTGCAGTGTCTCTTGATTTAGAGATGCTGGTTAAGGGTCTACTTTCAGAAGGCTGTGGTTTGTTTTGTTGCTTGTTTTTTTTTTAATGGAAAATCCTACAGAAATAAAGAACTGTAATATCAAGTTTTGCTGGGAGTTATAGAAAAGATTTCTATGTATTTGGGGTTTTGGGTGCTTTTTCAAAGAACATTGTGTGAATTTGATGAAAATGAAATTTCAGTGAAAATTTTGGTTTTCTCCTGCATTTAGATGAGTCATTTCTAGTCAGTTTGTCAGGTGGCCCAGGTGTTTGAGCCAGATGACAACAAAAGGTGTAAACAAATAAATGGTACTATAAGTATACTAGAATATGTCTGTTCTCTCTGGTCATATATTCATTGTAAGATACAAGTGATTGGGGCTTGGTAGTAATTTTTTTTAATCTGTTGAAATATGTCTTATAACAACTTTAATTATGTTTACCTAGAGAGTAAGGTTGTTGTAGGCTGCAGAGTAAATGGGAATTTTGAATTAATGTACTTTGTTTTAAAAACTCACAGGTAATATTTTTAAACCTAACATAGATTTATTTCTAAGTATCTTTTTATTCTAGTGAAAAACAAGTCCTAGTTTAACTGCAAGTTATTTAATTTGTCTCTTCAATTTAATGAACATATCCTCTTATTAGAGATGCTTCTTTAGAAGAGATTTTTAAAAGTACCTTGGCTAAGCAGGTAACACCATTGATTCAAATTCCTTGAGATAGTATTACTCCTGGTTAAGCTGTTGAATATTTTTTGCTTTTCTTTTTCCCTGTATTAAATATACAAATGCATCTCTCTCAATCTTGTCGAATAAACATCATTTTGGAAATGATCATGTATTGGTACTTTGACACTAAATATGAAACTCTCTTAGCAGACATCTATTTTGTCAACTGATCCTCAGAATTAAAAATTTCTTTTTATATTTTATTAATGGAAAAATCTTCTCAGAACCTGAAAATATGAACATTTTGCATTAGCTTCCTGATGTTTTCAGTTGTTAGCTTTAACTGCTTCTGTATGTTCATGTTGCTAATACTTTTTTAAAAATTTGTTCTCCTGTGAAAGAGTTGCATGTCTCTTACCTAGATCCTCTTTTTGCCTTGTATTTTTTTGAATCTTATTATCTGGTTTGATCTGGTGTCATCAGGTGTATTTTAATATCCTAGATTTTCAGGAAAACAGATGATCAGATAGATGACAAGAGCATCTAGAAAAGTCCCTGCTAACTGCAGTAACATGTCAATTTGGGCTGGAGAGACCCCAGGATTCAGGAATTCTCAGCTGCTTTTCACACACCATCTTCTTCCAGTAGCTGTCAAAAATCCCAGACTTGAATGCTAGTTAATAAAGCATTAGCATTCTTCTACGGATGTGCTAAGATGACAAAAGCCTAAGTTTAACAAATAATAAGCACATCAAAAGTGCTTATTTTCCATCAAAGGACAGAAAAACTGAGGCAAGGATATGACTAGAAATGCCTGTTTGCTTCCCTGTCATTTTTGGGAATTATTCCCTTTTCTTTCCCTGTTATTCATGTTAATTTTTTTAAATACCCAACTAGTGCAAAAAGAGTGTTTGGGAAATTGCAGTGGATGGTGAGTGGGATGTTGGTATTGGAAAGACCTGAAGCAGAAGGCACAGGGCACATCTGTATTGTTACTGTTAGGTGCACTGGTAGTTGAGTAATATAAATGTATGCTAAAAGCCATTTTTATTCATCTGCCACTTCAGAAAGCATAGCAGATTGCTAGCTAATCAATTTTATTTAAAAATATTAATTTTCTAAACTAAGAAAAAGGGTTAGCAGGCATTTAAGTCTTAGAGGGCTCGCTGAAAGCCCTCCCAATACAGCTTTGCTGAAGAGATGGAGGAAGCTGAAATGGACATGTCACAGTGGCAAACCTGTTTTGAACCCAGAAATGACAATTCTTTCAACACAAGTGCTGTGGTGATGTGATTGTCAAGAAAAAGCCCCTGTAAAATTCTCTGTCCCTGATCACTAGGAGCTGCCAAAGAATTTACAGGTTGGCATGAGTGCATTGATGAGCTTTCTATGTGAAGGCAGTCAAACTGTGTTCAACAGTTATTGTGCTGGCACGTCTGACTGTTTTATTTGTATTATTATTGTGGACATTTAAAGGAATCTCTAAACAGCACTTACTGCACTGACTTTGGTAGATTTTGAATGCATGTTATAATTTGTTCTTTATTATTATATTGACTTGTCTTAAAAAAGGGAAGCAAGTGTATCTATTTTATATAGTCCATGCCTGTCCAGAAACATCCAGTGGTTTTGTTGGGGTATTTTATGTATTTTCAGGGAACATCTCAAAAGAGCAATCCAAAACAAACTCTGGCCCATGGAAAGAACTCTTGGCAGGATGGAAGGCAAGAGGAACAGAGTAGCACTGCCATGTAATGCAATACATTGTTGATCCTCAACCTTTTCATTCTGAGTTTTGATTGAGCAACTTCCAGCATTCCTTGCCTTAGTGAGTACAGCCCCTCACCTTTGTGATCTCATCAGGAACACCACTTCTGCCTTGGTGCCTTTCTCCTCTGGAGCTGACACAACACTGCTTTCATCACTGTTGGTGCTTTGTCTTCACCTCTTCTTGCAGAATGTTGAAGAAGAAAGGGTGCAACAGAAGGTAGAAAGCACAAAGCAGGCCAAGGGTTCAAAAGTAAAGTCCCCTGGATTAAGCCCTGTCTAAATTGTATCCAGTTACTACTTTTCCCCAGTTTTTCTCTATTACTGTTGATCCAGCCATGTATCCCACTATTCTGTATTTTATCTTCTTGCAGGGTGTTGAGCAAGAAGGATACAATCTGGTGTTCTCAGATGTGGTTTTTGGTTTGGAATTTATTGACAGTTGTAGAATCATAGACTGATTTACATTGGCATGGATCTCCTGAGGTAATCTGCTCCGGTTTCCTGCTCAAGGCACATCAAATTAGATTGGGTTGTTTTGCTCATGGCCTTGTGTAGTGAAAATTTTGGACATCTCCAGAGACAGTTTCCACAACCTCTCCAGACAATCACTCCCAGTATCTGACCACTCTTGTGGGCTAAAAGATTATTTTCATATATCTAATTGGAATTTGTCATTATCAAACTGTTGCCTCTTGTCCTAAGACTGTGTACCTGCTTGCATCTGCCCTCCCAAGCCTGTAGACAGCAGTGAGATTTCCTGTGTGCTGTCTTTTCTTAAGGCTCCAGATATGGTCTCACCGGTGGTAGCAGAGAAGAATAATCTTCAGCTTCTTAGCTGAACTCTTACTATTACACCCTCAGGTACAGCAAGGCTAATTGCTTCTGAGCAATAGGTTACTTGATAAGCCCAGTGGTTTGGAATTCTATCCAAGTGCACAGTTGTTCTCCAAAAAGTAATTTGATGTTTCTTTTCCCAAAAAAACCTGTTTGTTTTATCTTTATCTTGGGGGAAAACTTCCAATTCTTTGTACATCAGTACAGTTAGAATGAGGCTGCATGCAGTCTACAATAATTGTTTGGAGAAATTTGAGTCTCCAATTCCTTCCCTCACTCTCTAGTCATTTCAGAATGGATTCCTGTTCAGATACTATTCTTTAGGTCTCCAGTAACTTTTTTTTTTCTGTGTAGGTAATTTCTGCAAAAATTGCTTACTGTTTGTTATCTTCCATTCATAATATCTTGATGCTTTTATGGCTTTCAGAATCCTTCCCAGTTGCTACAGATCTGGCTCCCTGTTGGTTTCATTTACGTTTGTGTTGTCAGTATCAGAATTTTTAGTGTTTTGTGAGTTTAAAGCTGTAATGAAATCAAGTTTCAGTGCTCTTTAGAGTTGAGTGACTTCATAGTTGATTTACTGGTTTCATAATTTTTATCTTTAATTAAAAGAAAGCTTTTTTTAAAATGCCCAGATTTCCATTCTTCATTAAGCAGACAAAGTAGGCAAAACCTCAAGCTGTCAGACTAACTGCAAGGTTGCAATCTGTGAAACAACATAACTGTGTGTTTACTCTGTGTTTTAAAATCTAAAGAGAATTGCATTTAGTCCTTGATCCTAAAATATGTTGGAAAAACTTCATTCGTATTAGGCAGGAGGAAAGGCAAATGGAATTCCCACACCTGGATATGGTAGATGTTGCTTGTAACATTTCCAAGGGTGGAGGAAAAACATTGATGTAGAGAATACTTAATGGAAGAGAAGCCAAGAGGTCTTCAGGAAAATTAAAATTAAAGAAGTAAACAAAAGTCTTTGTACAGATTTTTTAATCATTATAAGAATTAAACACAGCTTAATATCTCTTTTTTCCCTTTGGAAATATTCTGTTTTCAAAATCATAGATTTACACTAGTTTGTTGCCCTGCACATGTGCCGTGCACAAATGTCCTTTAAATGTGCAGTTAGACTCATGAGAGATGATGATAAGTGTGACTGCCATTGAATCAATGGTATTTGAGAATCATTTTTGTTTTCATCATTCTAAAAGATGCACGTAAAATTTTATCAACAGTGTGAAAACTAGGAAACCAGGAACTAAGCAGGGGGAATTAAAAAGTATAGAGGAGAAAAAGTTATTACAAAAACATATTTGTCTTAAATTAACCATGAGAGAATTGAAGTGTACAGTCACATTCTAGATTGAGAGTCAAGTTATTTTGAAAAGCTAAAGTGGTCTGCATCAGTTTTTACTAAAGCTACTAATCTGTTTTTAGAGATTCGAGGATAACAGTTTTGCATTTATAAATTCAAAATTTTGGAGCAAAATGCTTCAGGTACTTCTATATAGGATGAAAATTCGAAGGCAAATATGTGTTTTCTGGAACTGAATGGCTATGTGCTGAACAGAGATATATGATAGACATTAAAATCAGAAAACAATTCTTCCAAACCAGCTTCACTTCATTTCTCCTTCTTTTTAAGAATGTGTCTCTGTGCAAGTGAAAGAACAGGTGCCCTTTCCATCACTGTTGTTGCTGGGCTTTGTCATCTCTCCTGTTCTTCCTGATGTCATGGTACTCCTTTAATTTAGAATCAAAAGTATTTTAGAAAGATTAAAACCTGTACCCATTCGTATCAAAACTCTTCTACTTATTTTGAAAGATAAATTCTGAGCAAGTCTGCCTTACAAACTCAGTGGTAAAAGCTGTATTTCCCTCCTGAATTCCCCCTTAAATACATGGGTAAGTATCCTTTTGGGGACATGTTTTTACTCTTACATTACATGTTTTAAAAGGAAGTGTACCAATTTTAAACATTTCTGTTCTACTGCAACTACTAGAAGTTCTATGTTCTGTTTCTTCTTTTAGGTGAGAAACCTTTTGAATGTAACATTTGTGGGAAACACTTCTCACAGGTGGGAATATTTTATATATTATGGTACTTACACTTGAAATGCATCTCTGTGTTGTTTCTAAAAATCTTGGATTTAAGATTAGATTTTTTTTTTATTCAAAGACAGAATTCACTCTAGGGATAAATTATTAAAATGTCTTATATGAGAGCAACATGTTGAATGTTTTGGATTTCTTTGATGCATTCTATGTCTTTGATTCTGTCTGCTCTCAATAGATGTGTTATGTATTTTACATTCAAATGAATGTTTGAGATAATACAGAGCCACAGCTATATTTGAAATACAAAGAACATTCATTTCCAAAGTGTTCTTTTGCTTTATGCTTAAAGGTATGTTGTGAATAGCATTTTACAGTGTCTAAAAAAAGTGCAGATTCAAGTTTTATGTAATGTTGTATTCACAATACAGTTTCATCTTCCTAAATGTCATAAATTATTAAGTAGGTTTGAGACAGATAAAAAGAATTTGTATCCATATAAGTGGGCTCAGTTTCTCTCAGGGAGAAAGAAACCACCACCTGGTAGAAGTGACAAAACTCAGCTATGATTTAAAAAAATGTGAATTTTCATACCTACATACAGGGCCTAAGCTTTAGCTGCTTTATTGGCCCTCCAGTGTTTACTTCCTGTTCTGGGTACAATAATTAATTTGTATTTCTACAAATTTGGTGCCTAGTTATCTCACATTTCCAAAATGTCTCTTTCGTTTCTGATTTTGTGGTTGAGAGGTGCACATGTAAGAACAGCAGACAATAAACAGGGGCATATTTTTATACTAAGATTACATAATTATTATTGAATAGCTTTGGCATTTCTTATGGGTCCAGGTTTAAGAATTAGAGCTATGTGCTTTTTGCCTACCTACCCACTACTGGTTGTGCTGCTCTTGCTTCAGTTTCACAGCCCACCAGTGGGCCTTGTTTGACCCATGAATGTGATGCCTTTGTGTCCTCCAGCTTGTTGCTAAATATGAATATAAGACTGCATCCAGTGAACAATACTGTTTCATCATGCTTATTGGGCAATTTTCAGCAAAACTGGGCGTGTTTTTCAGACAAAGAAGAACATTTTTATTCATTCTGATGGCTGAACTTCTGGTTATTAAGATAAAAACATGGGTATTTCAAATACAATTAAAAGTACTTTTGGCAAATAGAGTGGTATTCTGTACTACTACAGTGGGGGATGAGGGAAGTGTCACACAGTGTTTGACAGGCATGACAGACTCCTCATGCAATATGCTGTGCTCCTCTTTAATTACAGAAACAAACAAAACCCCTGACAAAGCTGGACATTTCTGCCTTTTAGTTAAACCCTCCCAAACAGCTTCCCTTCCCTCCCTGTGACCTGGCTTGCCTGGAGGGGCAGGCAGATATGTGCTCATGGACAATCCCTACACATCCAGCACAGAGCCAGAGCACTCAGCCTCTGTGCTGCAGTTCTTTCTCTGCTCACGAAGGGGTCTTGCACATTGCTGAGCTACTTGCCTTTGAATCCTGAAGATAAGTAACATTCCTTCCACTCACCAGAAAGTAAGATGCAATAAGATAAGATAATTATTATCTATTTTTGCTTAAAATACCATCTCCGATCTTGTCCTTTATCTTCTGTCTGCAGGCACAGAAATAGAAACACTTTTCTTATTTAAGCCTTCGTGTTCTGTGCTTTTGAGAGAGTGCAGCTGCTGGGCCTGGTGGGATGTCTGGTCCTGCTGAATGTTGCTGATGTGCTGTGTGTTGGAATGTGGAGCAGAAAATGAAAGAAGTAGGGGAAATTGATGTGGGAACTCATAGTTGGGAACAGACAGCCATAAAAGTCTTTGATTTTTTTGAGGGAAATATTTCTTTTTTACTTCCAAGCCTTCATCTTCCCTCATTGCTTGTACACAGCTTATTGTGATGTGAACCCTCTCTGGCTGGTGATCCAGGATGTTGTTTCACCTCCTCCTGCAGAGATTCTTTTGAGGACCCATGTGCATAAGGTGCTTCACTTTGAAAGATTGCCATTTACAAAAGGACTAAGTCTGGTGGATCTCTCTGGTCTCCAAATTTGGGAGGAGGTCTATGCAACCATTTAGAAGATTCTTCTGAGCATTTTTTTTCTTGCACTGAAATGCAAGCAGAAATCCCTTTAGTTTTGTTTTTTTCCATTGGGATGGCATGTGATGCTTTAACCTAGGTTGTGTGCCAGCTTTAAAGCTTAAGAAAAAGATGTTTTTACTGTGTTTTGTCTTAGCACAGATAGTAACAAGCTTTGCCCTCACTAGGAGGAAAGGACATAGGCTTGTAATAAAGAAATGTATCTACTTGCTGCTTTCTCTAAAATGTTTTTATTCTTTATATGCCTTTGTGGGAAATAATTGTTGCACTTCAAATTCACCCTTAGTCTTTATCTGGAATAACTTTCAAATGCCCATGATAGGGTTTGTTTGTGACATGGATAGAAGTAAAGGTTCTATCTTTTTTTTCTGTATGTTTTTCTAAAATGCACTGTGACATAAAATCGCTTGTCTTTGAAAAGCAAAAATTATTCCATGATTCATCTTCTTCTTCCCCAAGTACCTAATGCCTTTCTTTGAGTAGATTTCAGTATTAGAAAGTTTGGCCTTAGAAAACAGTTGTTCAGTCACACTGTTGTCTGAAAAAATGTACAGGGATTAAAGAAGGCTCTTTCAGGGTTCCCACACTGATCTATTCAATACTGTCCTCTGAGTGTGTGTGTCTGCAGTACTTGAATTCTGGTACATTATAAGGTCTGATTACAGTGATAGATCATAACAGGTAATTTATTATCTAAATGACTCAGAAGGAATTAGTCTGGGTCTTATTTTTGTTATCTTACTGTGACTGATGAGCACATGACAATCTTTGCATCCCAAATTTTCTTTCCCAGTTTAAGGACTTGATGTTTCCTTAAATAAAAACCAGGCAGTTATCAATTAAAAAGGTTTAAAAACTGACTATGGAAGTGTGCACAATGTATGGACCATCTGCAGCTCTTCTACAAGGTGTGTCTTGTGGTTTGAGAGCTGGACTCAGCGGAGTAGTCATTCACAAGGACTAGTGGCTTTAAAACATTTCAAAACAAGTTGGACTCAGTAAGAAGATTTTATCTAGTCATTGTCTGGTTTGCTAGCTAGACTAGTGGGATTTTTAGAGGATTGAGAGAGGAAAGATATGTAATAAAATTGTTAGCAGTAGTCCCTTTTGTTCTTTTCTGTATTGCTATTCTGTTTTATTTTGGTATGAGTAAATAATTTCAGGTTTGGAGCATCTGAGTATTTTATGGGTAGAAGAATGCTCACCCTATTCTTTTCTTTTTAACCATCTGGTAGGTGAATTCAGACATCCTTGTGTAACAATATTTTATTTGTAGGACAGGGCTAGTGAGACTGACATGAACCATACCACTAGTAAGTTAGTAAGTTTTCTTTTTCACTGCATTCTAGATAGTGTAATTCTCATTTATAATTGGATCTGCTTTCAATTGTAGGTCTTTCTTTTCTCTTAACATTTGATTTCAGGCTTCTTGTTTTTATTTTTTTCCCTATTTCTCTTCTTGTCAATGGATAATTGCATAGGTAAACAATTTGATGTTGAAGTATGTGGTAGTCTGTCTTTACTAGATAAGAATGCTTGAGTTCATACATGCTTTGTAGTCTTCACTGCCTTAGAAGTAGGAATAAAAAGCCAGTCTCATAGTTTCCATCATTGGGGTTTTTTTAATCTGTATACAGCAACAGGCAAGCTGAATTGAAATGCTTAAATTGCTCTCCCTTCAGGCAGGTAATCTCCAGACACATTTACGTCGGCATTCTGGTGAGAAGCCGTACATTTGTGAAATCTGTGGGAAAAGGTGAGTAGAAGTGTTCATCTTAGTAAAGTTAACATGAAAATATTTGTTCATGTTTTCTGCTAATCTTCATGATAAACTATGGGCCAAGAGCTAAGGCAGCATGCTGCTCAATTTTGTTTAGAAGATGCTGGGTTTAAATGTGTGCTGATGGGATTAAAGTACATAAATGTTTGCAATTGACTTGTTGTAAGATAATCATGTCACCAGACCTTGTGGTCTAAAATTTTTGTGTATTGGTATGTAGATAAGAATAGCATGGAGTGTATTTGTTGTGTTATATGTATTCTTTTGTGTATTTTTGTGTGTATTTTGAACAGTGTGAGTCACAATAAATCATGTGGGTTTGTACATTTCCCTCACATTTTTGTCATTATTTGGTGATACTTTTTTTTTTTTACATTTTATGGAATTCTGAAGTATGGGAAATTTGACAAATTTAAGCAGAGCATTAAATAATTCTGCTAGCGTTAAATAATTATGCTAGCTAACTAATGCAGGAATAGCATAAAACACTGAATGAATTAGTAACATTATTGGTAAAAATGTTTTTTGGAGGTTTTTTCCTAGCATAAATGTAACTGAACATTGTCAGTTTAAAAATATTTTCTTAATTGCATCTGTTTATCTGTGTTATAGGTCTTAGTCTTTGCTCAGAACATCAGACATTCATTTAAGCCAATTTCCATATGATAGTTTAGGGAAGTAAGGGCCTTATAAAGACCCTTGGGTTTCTGTGTTGTGTTACAGGTTTGCTGCTTCTGGTGATGTTCAGCGTCACATAATTATTCATTCTGGAGAAAAACCTCACCTGTGTGATATCTGTGGCAGAGGTGTGTAAGAACCAAAGTTTCTGTCTCAGGCTTTTTAACTGAAAAATGAGGAGTCATTTTAATCTCAGAGTCTGTCATATTTTTCCAGGTTTCAGTAACTTCAGTAATTTAAAGGAGCACAAAAAGACCCATACAGCAGATAAAGTATTCACCTGTGATGAATGTGGGAAGTCGTTTAATATGCAACGAAAATTGGTAAAGCACAGGATAAGGCACACTGGAGAGAGACCATACAGCTGTTCAGCTTGTGGTAAGGGTCACTGTGCATTGCTTGGTTGTGTCTTTGCTTTTCAAATGATGAGTAAAAGTGCCTTTGTTAGCAGAGTAACAATTAATCAAAACTTTTAAATTGAAACACTATGTCGTGAAAGTCAGTCACAAAATTTTCCATCTTGCATGCTTCATAGTCTTTCATTTGGTGTAATAGACTCCTTTATTTCTTGTAAGTTTAAAAGAGAATTTCAGTTGAAAATTAGAGAAAAGAAGTAAGAGGAATCAGCATAGTGTGTGTTTGCTAACATGTTTGCTACGGAGATGCTCAGAGTAGCTGCTTCAAAAATAGGTTTATTTTCAGAGTAGTCCTTTCTGATGGGAAGTTAGGTTTGACATCACTTCGCTATTGATGAGGTCTTTTTTTTCCAATTGCATACCATTTGATTTTAACTCCATTGACCCACAGAGTTTGACAATAACAACCTTTCGTTACTTTGCTTCAGCCTCTGGAATAAAATCAAAACTTGATCAATATTTCAGAACACCCATTTTCAAAATCTGTTAGATAGGCCATACTGCCAGGAGGTCTGAAAATGGCTTTTGATCTGGTACATCCTGATTTCATAGGTTACTTAGCATCCTGCATAGTATTTTTTTTGTTTGCCATTATGTGTTATTTTGACAGAATTTCACTCATGTTCTGAGGAATAACTTTGGAGAAGGGTAGCTTCATATGTCCAAATCCACCTGCAGCACGTTTTATTTGCACAGTCTTAAGGCACAAGAAAAAGCCAATATTATCAGGAGGCCTTGCATCAGAATGAGGAAATAGATACACAGGATACAAAAGTAAAAACAGTCAGTTGTGTTGCTACCATTAAACAGGCTTGTTTTCATTTTGTCTTGTAGTGGTCTTTTGAATATTTTTGATTTGTGCAAAGAGGATCTGATGAAGCATTAAAAAACCATTCACACTATGCAAAACATCCAGATGAATTACTCCAGTAATTTTTAATCTTATCATTACTGTTTAATAGCTGTTCTGAAGAGAAATCTGTGCAGCAAAATGAAAAGTATGCTGCTGAAAATTGAGACTGCAGTTTTATTGGACATTTAATATAGTTCATTTTGGTTGGTCCTTGCAAAATAAGATAAAAATCACAAGCTTACTTCTACTATTTTAAAAAATGTGAGGTGTCTCAATCTTGTGGCAATTCTGGAAATTAATTCTCTCTTTTTCTGCTTGTTCTCCTACACTTGGGCTTGGTTCAGCCTCAGACTCTTTTCTTAGCAACATGGTGATTGAGCTTATTTGAGTCTGTAGCTTTGAAGATGGACAAACAGTTGAATATTTTTCTAATATTTACAGCAATAAAAAATACAGTTCTCACACATTCTCTGGCCAGAATATAAAAAAAGGACTGCTGCATTATGTTAGCCTAAAGTTAACAAAAAAGCTAACTTTGTCAGCAGTTTGAGAGTAGTTCCTTGATGTTGAACAAACCATTTCTTTCTATGATGCAGCTCTCACTGGAAGAATATATTTAGAAGCTTATCAGCATACTGTTTTTCCAGACAGACAAATTAAATTGATAGTTTAATTTATTTTTTTCTGTTAAGATTGAGACAAACTGAGAGCACTCACAGCTTTCAAGTATTAATGGATATTCCTCTCTGGAGACAAAAACTAAACCCATTCATTGGGAAACACAAGTTAGAAAATCAGATCAAGAAGAAGAAACAAGTTAATGGAATTGTAAAAATAGATGGAACTTGTTTGAACCTGTTCTAGATAAATGATGGAACATAGTTTCTGTAATTAAAACATGTTGATTTGCTTGTGTTGAGAACAATATCTGAATCTCTCCCTGGTCTCTGGTAGGGAAGCGTTGTCATATTGCCGCAAAAGTTCCATGCTGTTGTTTCCTTATCCGCAGAAGTTTCATACCTTCTTGGATGATTTCTCTTGGGCGGCTCTTCAGAGCCCTGACTCTTTTTTCCTCACAGCTCCAGTTCCTTCTCAACCAGCCAACCCATTCTTTTATAGCACTCTTCTTCTCTTTGGTCACAGCTGTGGCCTGTTAAAGTCAGGCCTGCTCCTAATCTTTGGTAACTGACCCAGCTGCAACTCCTTAGGGCTCAGATTCCTTTCTGCACCATCTTTATTTCACATATTGTTTCCCCCCACAGGGAAGTGTTTTGCGGGCTCGGGTGACCTGCGCCGGCACGTGAGGACGCACACGGGGGAGAAGCCCTACACCTGTGAGACGTGCAACAAGTGCTTCACGCGCTCGGCCGTGCTGCGGCGGCACAGGAAGATGCACTGCAAGGCCTCCGAGGAGGGGCCCAGCGCCCTCGAGGAATTCACTCAAGGCATTGAAACGCCCGACCTTGACAAGTCCCAGAGTTCTGACTCTTTTGGCCCAGAGATGTCTGTTACATTGTTGCCAGTGTCTGTCAAATTCCCCGTTCATCCCGCTGGAAACTCCCCTGAATTCGACAGTTCCGCGGACTCTTACTGTAAGCTGCGATCCATGATCCAGCACCACGACTCGGCAAACCCGGAGAAACTCGGCGTGGATCCTGCTAAACTGCTGAAAGCGCAGGCACAGCAGTCTCCAGCAGCACCCCCACCGTATGCCTACCCAGAGGTGGATGTGTCTGCAGCAGAGGAGCCCTTGCAGCCCGACGGCATTCCCATGATCCGCTCCTCCGTGCCCGGCCTGGACGGGCACTGCACCGAGCCCCTGGGCAGCCGCGCCTCCGCTGCTGCTTACAAGAGTAACGAGGGGCCCTTCTTCTCCAGCATGACCCTCTGGGGCTTGGCCATGAAAACCCTGCAGAATGAAAGCGAGTTGGAGCAATGAGGGCTCAGCTGACTGCACCAAAACTACTTAGAGGTGTTTTGTGCTAACGTGGTTGCAATTGCACTGCAGCACGGAGAGATCACAGGGAGTTTTCAGGCCAGGTAGCTTGGACACTGGCAGGGATCAGAGCTCATTCCCAGAACCACGTGTAGGCTGCCTTTATTTACACTGCTTCTCAGCAAAGTTTAAATGCACTGTTGGGGACCTTTGCTGTTCCGTGACTGCACTGTGTAGCTCCTGTGTTACTGCCATGAGTTACTAAAATTTTCCACCAACTAAATTTACCATTTAACTTGGAATTTTTTACCTAATAATGGAGGAAAGCATGGCCAGTGTCTTAAGTTCATGATTTGGGTACAGCTCCAAGCATGGGTCATCAGAGCTGTGTTATGGTGTAGATATGACAGGAGGAAAATGCTTAACCAATCCCTAGTGAACCTGAGTTTCAGTAGTGGCTTTCTTACCAGTAGGGTTATCAGGTTACAGGACCTGAATATTGTGACATTAAATTTAAATGTTAAATACTGGGCAATATTTGTTATAGTGCAAAGTAACTGTATATCTAGAAACTTTATTTTTTTACAATAAAAGCTTTTTTTTTTAGTATTTTATAAACTATTTTGCACAGCAGATTATTTGTAAAATGAAGGCCAAGATCAAGTTGTGAATAAAGAGAAATTGTTTT
The DNA here is from genome assembly GCF_036417665.1 of Passer domesticus. Lineage (NCBI taxonomy): Eukaryota > Metazoa > Chordata > Aves > Passeriformes > Passeridae > Passer > Passer domesticus. Next base: position 71,086,548 of record NC_087477.1, read on the forward strand.
ACAGTGCTTGATGTATTTTGTCTGTGAAGGAATTTCAGTAATAGTTCCATCTATTCCAGGTATCTTTACCATGCTAAAGGGGATGCCATCACAAGAAGAGCTGCACTATGAAATAAATGCAATCTATACACCAGTAAGTTGTCTTCTACTTGAATGAGTAAAAGACATTGGCTGATTAATGGAATAAATAGCCTGTTACAGGGCAGAAACGTTGCTTAGAGAGGCCTTTTTCTGCTTTGGTGCTTTGAATAGTTGCTGCATTTCAAACTGCTTGCTACAAATACATGACATTCTGTGGAAATTTAAAGCTTGGAAAATATAGTATTCTTCTATTTTTTTAAGGTGTTTTCCCCCCAAGAATTCAGAAGTAGCTGTTCTCTTGTCGTGTTGACCACTGTACACTGCAGTCTGGGGCTTCGCTTCCTGACTTCCTTTACTTGGTCCCTGCACCTTCCTGGGCTGCTTTCAGCCTGAATTCTAATGAGTGTTTCTGGCCTTCAAACAAAGGGCAGCCCATTTCAGTGTCTGTGTGAGTCTTAAAAGATACACATTTCTCTCAAGAGTCATTCAATGTTACAAAAAACTTTTTTACTACCTTTACAGACCAGTTTAAAAAAAAAATTAGCTGCACTGGAGAGCAAGTTGGGATTTTTTTTTTTTTACCTTTCTTTTCTTGTAGTGCACATATACTAGAAAACTTAAAAACAATATTTTTCCAGCCAGTGAAGTCAAAACAACAAAAGTTTTTGCAGGACGTGTGTTAAAAATAGCACATAGTCTAGCTGAACAGAGTCCCACACAGATTAAGCAGAGAACACTTTATACATGTGAACCCTGAGCTCTCCCCTCATTCCTTGCCTGTTGGATTGTTTGCTTTGGAACACTGCAGTTCCCTGTGGGAATTGCCCATGTGCCATTCTACAGTCCAGGTATTACCGTTCTGTCCCTGACCACGTGTGCTCATGCTCACTCTCACTCTGCTTTCCTTGCACTGGTGCCTGGGGCAAAATGTGGGTATCTGCCAGTCACGAGCTCTGTAGGTTTCCTCTTGTCAGAAACTATTTTTAAATTTACTTATCCCTAGAGAAAATAGAAATTTGACTCTGTTCCCACAAGGATTTTGTTGCTTGGAAGGATAGATCTGCAATTTAAACCTAACTTTTCGGTTGTCTCTGATTCCACAGTGATTCTGCTTTCTCTGTTGTATTTTTGAGTCACTGTAGGATAAGTTTAAATCAAATTGTGTTGCAACCTTTGTGCTCTTCTAACAGTGTGTTGGAGGTCTGGAGGAATGTGTAAGACTGTCATAAAGGGAAAGTGGCAACTTGAGATACTTTTAAACACATAGATAAGGTCAGACCATGGATTCGTATCAGGTGCTTTGTGCTAAGAGGACAGCTCTGTTGCATTAAGGATTATTCCCCTTGCTTGGCAGAGTTTCTGTGAGTTGTTTCACACCAGAAACGTGACAGTTCTCAGAACTGCTACCAGGCTGGGAGTGCTCCTTGCAGTTTGGAGGGTTTGTTAAAACACCACGCTGCAATGTGGCATCTTTGAGAAGGAAGTAGAGCAAGCACTGGTAGGAGGAAGCTGTTCCATCTGAGTTTGTGCAGCTGGAACCAGAAAAAATGAGGAGTTACAGCACTGGGAAGGAGCACTAAGAACTGTTGTTTCTAGCTGGCTTGAAGGAAAAGCTGAGCAAGAGAGAAAATTCAAAAGATTAGTAGGTGGATAGAGTCAGATGGAAGAGAATGAATTTTAAAGTATGGAGTAAAAATTTTGGATTAAGAAGCCCCATCCCTGCAGCCACTCTGCAGTGAGAATATCACTGCCTGACTGCAAAAAAATGTATTTTGCTGTTGTGTTTCCAAAATCAAATACAGTCTGTCAATTTAGTATTGTCTGAGCTTTTCTCAGGGAGACATCAGCGGAAAATGACCTTGAAAGAGGCTCTTTGCTGTATCATAATAATTACCTATGCCAACCTGTAGGTCTCTAATGAAGAGGATTGAGTGGGAATAGCAAATAAGGTCTGATAGTCCTGATGCTGCCTGGCACAGCTGGAGAGGAGAGCGACCCCTGTGGCTTTGAAGAGCTGTGGACACCGTGACACCAGTGCTGAGCCAGGGATGTTTTACAAGCAGCAGACACCCATCCATAGCTGCTGCTCACAAATACCCAGGCCAGGGTGCTGAGGGGATGGGTGAGCATCGGTCCCCTGGCCAGTGCAGTAGTGCCATTATAGTTGATGTAAATGGCATGCTATTTAAATAAATAAATAAATAAATAAATAAATAATTTTGGGAATAGGATGTTAACCAACCTGGCCTAGTAAAATTGGAAGACTACTAATTGTTATTTCTTGCAATAATTATCCTGTAGCTCAGAGCTGCTCTTGGTCTTGCAAACCAGAATCACTTTTTTTTACAGAAGGTGGGGGTGACCACTCAGGGCTTTGTTTGGATTTGTTCAGGGCAGACATATCTGTCATTTGACTCCTGAACAATATTTTTAAAAAATCAAATTAGTGTTTTTGCTTTGGAAGGCATTGCAGTGGTTATTTTTATTTATTTTGATCGGATTTTTATTTACTTCTATTAAGGAGCATTAAAACTGTACAAAAACATAACCAGCCATTTTTATGTGAGTGTTTACTGTGTATACATAGGAACAGAAGACATCATATTATGACATCTAAGTTCAAATAACTGCCCTTCCACAAAAAAGAAAAAAAATCCTCTGCGTGAGACTTATTTTCTAGTTTAGTTAGAACTGAAAAAAGTTGTGTAAGGAAGAAGAACTTTACTAGGCAGGACTCACTGCTTGTTTATTACCTGTTGCCATTGAGCACAGAGTGTTTTTGTGGTCTAACACTTCATCTGCATTCTCTCACACTCTTTTTAAACCTGGCCTACTAGATGCTTCTCAGATCCAGAGGTCAGGCTTTAGAACAGAGCACTTGTGCTTTGTTTCCATGGCTTCTTCAGCAAATTCAAATACACTTAAACTCCTGTTGATAATTTTACAGGGAAGTAATTGCTACACATGAAGTATTCCCAAAACATCTAAGTGGCATATATGAGAGCAAGCCAAATTTAAGACAAAATCAGTGTGAAGCAAGTGGAACTGGCCCCATAGGCCATTTGCTTCTGGAATCCACTTTTTTCTTTCCTTGCATTGTCTTCCCCACTGTGGGTAGCTCCATTCATACGTGGACAGCTGCATTCAATTCTTGCTGCTCACTTCATGCCACTTACCCACCCCTCATAATCCAGACCAGAGGTTAACGTATTCAAGCTCAGCAAGAAAAGTGTTGAGGCATATAGGTGAACAGAGTTGTAAAACTTTATAAATTCTCCAGGCTCCATGTTTTGGAGGGTGTGCTGGGATTTGGGATATTTAGCTTTCTTTAGCTAAAGAGCTTGTTTGAGAAGCAGTATGTTAGATAAACATGGCAAGACATGTAGATGGTCCTGCTTGAGAAGAAGACTTAATAGAAAGCAAATAAAAATGAGCTTTATAGACAGATTCAAATGTGATAGCTTGGGAAATGAGTTCTAAGGACAACTGAAGTGCCTCAGATGCAGCTATTTGGTAATTCAGTATGCTAATGACTTCAAAGTGACCTGTGCTCCACTGTGCTGCAAATAGATTTCTTTGTATTGGTACACACAGGCCTGTGCTTTTTGGTCCATAGCCTTATTCATTAATCCTTACTGACATCTATTATTGAATTTGCCTTCTCTAAACAGTTGGTTTCCACCTCTGCTATTAAATCTCCATCCTAGAAAATAGATAAAAACCACCTTTAAGACACAGCCTAGTGGAGACACAAGCTAGTGACTCAGACATCCCTTTCTTCTGAAGACAGTACCCCTACTGTTTAAATATAATTTTTTTTCTTCTTTGTAGTTGATATTCACATGTGTGTTCAGATCTGACAACAGTTTTGTTCACTTGGTGAGGGAATTTTTCCTGGAAGGTTACAAAAGCCCATTAACAGAAGCACACAATGCAGTGCTGAGGAGCGTGCATGCATGAACTACAAGTCTGCCAGCTTTTTGTGAAGCTCTGCATGGGGCAGTATACTGAAATAAAGCCTTTCAGACCCTTTTAATGTAGTTCTGACCTTCCACTCTATATTAAACAGATGACTGGAACCAGAAAGATAGGTCATTGTGATTGCAGTTAATATTTGTAAGGACCAAAGCAGCTCTCAGCCTTTGAGGTAGAAGGGAATCATCTTAAGTGTGAAAATGTATCATCACAAGAATGGAGAGGATCAAAGGAAGGCCAGCTGGTGCTCGGACATCTTTTCATAACCTTTATTACAATGCTAGAATACACTAACCTCAATGGGAAGTCCATTCAGTTCATGTATTTCAAATAGATAATCTGTATTCTGGTGAAACAAAGAACATGAAAAAAAGGCCTTTCTAAAAAGGAGGTGGTCAGCACAAATTGCCTATGATTTAATCATTTTGGTTTTCTAAAATCAGCTTAGCTTTTTCAATGCAAATATATGAATATTTAACATGCTTATTTTAGAAGTGATTGAAAATTTGTAAAATTTAGGTGCAGAGAGTTCTAGCTGATTTTACTGTGGTTTACTTCCACTTCAGAGTAAATGCCCTCCACATATTCACATGTTCCCATGTGCAAAAAGTAAGACATAGTATTTCAGGGAAGGAAAAAAAAAAGCCAACAGAACAATCATAAAAATGAAATCATCCAGAAGGCATGCATATTGGAGTTGTGAGAAGGCCAAGATTAAGGCTGAGAAGTTTTGACAAATACTCAAAATTCAAGTTTGGGCCTTCACTGTAAACATATATCACATATATCACTGTGAACATATACAAAATTAGCAATATCAAAGCAGAAAATCAATGAAGATTGCTCTTTGTTGGTCTGCTGCTACAGTAAAGTGCTGTGCCCACGGGCTGAGGGCTGTGCTACAGATCCATGCTAAATGGATAGGGAAAAGCAGTGGGACTAGAGGTACAACCCAGAGGTGGGAACTTCTGCCAGGATATTTTTTAGATGAGGAATGCTGTATATCACTAGAATATCAAAGTTCAAACTCAATTGTTAAATTATTTAGCCATTGTGTTTGGATTTCAATCAATCACTTTCTGGATTTGTTCTGTGGATGCAGACAGTGGAAATTATCCCTTCTACTTGTTGAGCAGGGTCTTGCTTTCAGCCAATTCTATTTAATTTTTTGACTAAAGATTGACACCAATGTCCAAATTGCATTATTTATGAAGTTAGGACTTGCCAGGAAATGCAGCAGTCAGTCTCATAATATTGCAAAATGCCAAAATGGGCAAAAGGATATTACCTTTTCCTACCCAGAAAATGATGGCAGAGAGTCATAGCATCAGCTGGTAACAACTGTAGCCTGTGGAGCAGATTGAGGGGCACTGAAATTCCAACAGCTCCGGGAAGTGCAACTTCATTTAAATTCAAAAGTTGTTAAAATAATTCCTAATTTCTAAAGCTCAGAAGAAATGGTATTTAATTTCTCTTTCTCCAAGTAATTTGCATGTCAAATCTCCCTCTCTCTCACACACGCTCTCCCCCTCTCTCCCCTGTCAGTGATGTCTCTCTCAGCAGCTGTCTAGTCATGAATCACTCCCATCATCTGAAGCATATTTTTAACACTTCTGGACGTGCTCTAAAAGCAAATGCTGTTAAGCAAACAATTTGCACTGTTTTTCCATGCACTTCCTTCACTTGCCCAAACCTTTCACAGTCATGACTTTAAAAGCTGGGTCACAGGGGAATCAGGTACTGGAAAATACAACCTTTTGTACTTGTGAGAGTATCATAATGTTACATCGAGTTCTCATGTAATGCAGATATTGTCTGACTTGCAAAGACTTGAAGTTGCCTGAAGCTTGAGAATTCAACTTCATTAAGATTCATATAAATGTGGCCTTGGGTTTCACCCATTGTATTCTGCACCCTCTCGAGCTCACTTTGAGTTTAGGAATTGAGCAGACAAAAAGAAAATCACTGTCAAAGCTTAGTTCAGCTGCTGTTTCAGTGAAGTAGATTAGATTATGCCATGTTTGCTTCAGAGCAGCCTGAAATGGAGAACACACTCATGGAGCTGATAAATTATTTTCCTTGTAATCATGAGTTTCAGAGCTACCAGAAAAATTAATTGACCAAAAAGGTTTTGATTTTAAAAGCTTCTCTGTTTCTCTCATCTGTTCTTTGGCAGAAGGATGCCCACCAGGGCCTTAGGGCACCAAGGATTTTTGCTAAGTGCCTGGAAGGCTTTTGGAACCATCCAGTAATAAGTCAAAGAGGAAGAAAATCTTGTTCTTCTGCCACTGGCTAGTAAGTGGCTCTTCTGGTAACTTTAATATTTGTCAGGAATACAAGGTTTTGAGCTCCATCTCCAGATCCAAATTATTACCTTGGCACATGGGCAAAACAGGAATCCTGGCTGTGCCCAGCTGGAAAGAACTTTCTTTTTCCAAATAAAATGTGGCTTTTAAATACCCAGGACCAAGTTATGTTTACTTTTGCAAAGATTAGAAGCAGTAATCCTAAAGGATGCTTTTCTCTGAAGTCCTAACGAAAGTGTTATACAAACTATGAGCCACATACTTCATGTTTGCATCTGGAACTTTTCTTTCTTGCTGCTTTGATGTCACATCCTTTTTTTAAGTGCTTAGAAGAACCCTTCTGTGACAAAACACTAAATAATACTCGAAGACTGGAAACTATCTAATGTACTTCTGGTAAGGAGTGCTGTCATCTGTGGACTGTGATATGGACGAGCACTGAGCACTCTCACTGCCCTGGGTATATCATTTCATCTTTCTGACAAGCCTGGCTGTAGTGGAATCATCAAAGCTTCATCACTGGAAACCTTTGTTTTAAACAAGGAAGCTTTGTCAGCCACCACTAATCATATCACCACTATTCAGAAGCTTAATTATATGATTTGTGCTACTTGCTGTTCTCAAAAAACCCTTCCCTTTGAAAAGAGGATGAAACAAAACCTACCTTTGAAAGGGGGTGGCCCTTGTCATTGCAAGAAAAGCCTAACACACTTTAAGTGCCTAGAAATCAGAAGACAAAAAGCATCTTAAAACACCTCCATGAGTGCAAGCTGAGCAGTTGATTTTCTCCCGTGAATCCCCAGAGCCAGCGCTCCCGATCCAGCGGAGCTCGAGCGCCCGCGGGGTGGCAGTGACAGCCCAGCTACAGAGGGGCTGGGCCGGGCTGAACCGGGCTGAAATGGGCTGGGCTGGGCCGGGCTGGGCCGGGCCGGGCTGGGCTGGGCTGGGCTGAACCGGGCTGAACCGGGCTGAAATGGGCTGGGCCGGGCTGGGCCGGGCTGGGCTGGGCCGGCCTGGGCTGAGCCGGGCTGGGCTGGGCTGGGCTGAACCGGGCTGAAATGGGCTGGGCCGGGCTGGGCCGGGCTGGGCCGGGCTGGGCCGAGCTGGGCTGAGCTGGGCTGGGCTGAGCTGGGCTGAACCGGGCTGGGCTGGGCTGGGCTGGGCTGAACCGGGCTGGGCTGGGCTGGGCTGGGCTGGGCTGGGCTGGGCTGGGCTGGGCTGAAATGGACCGGACCGTACCGAGTCGAGTCGAGTCGAGCTGGGCTGGGCTGAGCCGGGCTGAGCTGAGCTGAGCTGAGCTGAGCTGAGCTGAGCTGAGCTGAGCTGCTCCGCTCCGCTTTGCTCATCTGCGGCCCCGCCAGCCTCCCGCACACCCGCGGCAATCGGGCCGCGGCGTTATCAGCAGTGATAAACCTCCTTCCGTTTCGTTGGGAAGCGATAATGTGTCAACTGCTTGGTTATCCGCATCTTTAATAGACTGCAAGGACGATTTCTTGCCCTTGGGCGTTCCTGCCGAGCCGAGCTGGAGATTGCATTGCCGGCGACGGGCAGAGCACGGCTGTGCCTCGGTGTCGGGGGAATTGTGATGTGTGACACAGACACCGCCAGTTCTGGGGTGTGTGACACAGACACCGCCAGCTCTGGGGTGTGTGACACAGACACCGCCAGTTCTGGGGTGTGTGACACAGACACCGCCAGCTCTGTGATGGGTTCATCTGAACGCTGTTGGCTCTGTAGTGGGTTTATCTCTGTGCTGTGTGACCGTGTGCTCCTGCCCTGTGCCGAGCCCTTCCCAGCAGTTTTTGTTGTTGCCACACAAGGTAACCTTCCCTGGCACTGCTGCAGAGGTCCCTTGGGAAACACTGTCCCCCTGGCAGAGCTCTGTGGGCTCTCGGGTCCTCTTACATTTCCTGATACTATGTTTTACACAAACCCTTACCCATTTCCTTCACATGAAGTAAAAGCACTCAGCACAAAAACACTGCTCTATTTTGATCTCACTGGTGGCCACCTCTGCCATTCTTCGACTGTAGGATGCCCACCCGCCCGCTTAGGAGTCACTCCCCACTAAATCTCCCTATGGAAAAGTGTTTTGGCTTCTGCTTCTGGCAAGGGTATGAAAATATTGCACAGCTGCATGTGTTCAGGCTGAAAGGGCAGGGATTGCAGAAGCCAGACAAAGCATAAACACTGAGAAGTCTGTGTTCAGAATAATTAGAGTATAAATGGGAAATGCAAAACTGAAATTGCTCAGCAATGTCTCCTCCAAAACAAGAGGAGAATAGGTCAACAATAATAATAATAAAATCTGAAAGTATTTCCTGTAAGAGTAAGGAGAAATTATCTTTAAAAATTTACAAAAACTAAACTCTAATAGTAAAGTGAAAAGTATGGATTTTGTTCCCTACATGTAATTTCCAAGGATGTCCTGATATGGAGTTTCAATATTTGGCTTTGTGATTTTGGCTGTACAGCTTGGCAATAGATACAGATCAAACACTATCATTAGTTTTAAATCTACTTACACATCTGGAAGCAAAAGAGGTATCTGTAAGTTGCTGTGAGTCAAACAGAATGACTTTGGCAATGCCACAGCTTTACAGCCCAGCCACATTTCATTGCTGTAGCACTTGTGGCAGTACCTGTGCCAAAAGTGACACAGGATGTGCCCCTCCCTCTTGCTCCAGCAGGGATTCGACTGCTGCAGCATTTTCAGCTCTGTTCAGTAGAATTTTTCCAAGGAAATCTTGAGTAAATGTCAGTGTGTTTATTTGCATGTTATTACTCTTTCAAAGCACTGTGCTTTCACAGAGCAACAATTTTCAGATGTTTTCAGAGTGCACAGCAGCTGATAACCACAAGTTATGAAAACCACTGCTTGTTTATCATGTAAGTGCTCAGCTCTACCAGAACTGTCAATTGCTCTGTTAGTAGGTGGTTCTGTAATACAGATCTGTTCAAACACTGTTCCATACAACCATTCTAAACCAACTTGAACCAATTATTTTCTAGAAAACAATTACTTCCAAATATTTTTAATAATTTGGTAATAGTATTTTCTGTTTGTTGGGTTTTCTTTAAGTAATCTAAATGAGTTATACATTGGATGTAAAGGATATTCAGGCTCTTTGTTAGAATTGTGAAAGCACTGAGGTGTCTCAAAAATACACCCTACCTATAACCATGGAAATACATAAAAATGTCTCTAAAAATACACCCTCCTGTACCCACCTATAACCATAGAAACATGTAAAAACGTCTCTAAAACTTGGCTTTGAGTTTCTAGCAGAGCTGGTCACTGGTTTTCTTTATAATTTGTGTATAAAATGCGTGTTGGGTTAGTTGCACTACTGAATGAATACAGGGTCCATATTTGCTGTCTATTTGTAGTCACTTTTATTTGGAGTCATTATTTATGCTTGACATACATAAATGTAATTTTTCCCAAAAGAGAGGAAGCCTGATGAGGATGAAACGCCTCTACAGAAATGGAACTGCCATTCTGTGTTATGTTCTGTATGACACTCTTTGGGTATTTTTTTTAATTAAAACTTTTTAAAAAACTAAACCATGTCCCAAACTCATATAGCTGTAGCCTTAGCAAAAATCATGCATTGACCAGACTTAAATTTCAGTGAAATTCCATGAGTTAATATGCTGATCCTCCAGAAAAATATCTTAAGAAAGTAATTAAAAGCATCTATGCATTAAGATCACACGTTTTCCCCAGAAGAAAACATTGGAGAATTAGACCTACTGAACCTTAATGTGATCTAGTTTAAGAAAAAAATATCTATATGGATTAAAACTTCTTCCCTTGCAGTGGGAAGAAGGCACCCAGTCCTTGCTGCTGCTCCTTCCAGAACACTGTGTAATATCCCGAGCTGCCCAGCAGGACTAGACTGATAGCTACTGAATGGCTGATGTCCTCCTTTAGAAGTGATAGAATCTTCCTTGTCATTGCCCAGTATTTCCTTACACTCCTTTTTGATTTTCTAGGAGTTGGCATTTACATGTGGTAACTGGAGATAGAAGAAAACAAGAGCAGACTACTGGGAAACCACAAAAATATCCACCTGCTCCTCTCTATGTCCACTGAGCTGTTGCTTTATGATCCTGTGACTATCTGAAAATTCTTTTGCTGGTATGAGCCAGTTGGATTGAGTCCAGAGAAGCAAAATGCAGTTAGGTAGCTGGGAGTGTATTAAAATATATCACTTTGGACTTTTCTGTAGGAATTATGACCAGGAGATTCTCACTAAACTACTACTATTAGCTAGCTTGGCCATCCCAACACTCTTGAAGAATTGTCCTTTTCCATCTCTCAAGCCTGGGGCTTGTTTTGCTTTTAATTTGGAATTCATCTTTGTCTGTAATGGGAAATGGAACAGGGAATTGTTAGTTCATCTTTGTCCAGTGCTCTGAAGATATAAAATATTTTTTGGAAGCTGCTCAGTACAATTGCCCATATTCTCCTCAGGCAAACTAAAACATTTGCTCTCCACAGCTCTTAGTGGAGCATCCAAGGAGATCTCTCTTCCCTTGTGTCCACAGAAGGAAACTGGATGACTTTACTGCCAGGTGTAACTGAAGAACTGATTCAAGAACCCAATTTATGGGTATTCTTGAATGTGTTTGGTGGATTTCTTCAGCTGATGTACTTTAATGTTTAGTGGGAATGCCATCTTTCTAATTTGTCATTCTTATCTTCTGTTTTTCAGTGTTTTCATTTCAACTTCCATTTCATTTTCAAATGTGCACCATGTTTAGAGATTTGATTTATTTAAAATTCCTAAGTACTGGATTTAGATTTCTTAGCATGTTGGGTGCTTAATGCCCTCAGCTGCAGTTCCCTAAAGTAACATAAGTAATCCAAGTACAGTGCTGACAATATTGCGCATTTTACAGAATACAAATAGGGGGGTTTAAGTTCTTAGATCTCTTGCTGTGAGTACCAGTAATCCTGTGGTAGTCAACATCTGTGCTGTCTGGATGTAGTTGGTCTTGGGTTTGATTTTTTTCAGCTAGCAGGAAAAGAATTATTCCTGTGGCAAGCAGATCCTGCAGGGTTAATACTGTTTCTTTCAAGTTACTACTGAAATTGCTTGCTACATCCTTTTGCTGTTGTTTTTCAAAGTATCTCCTGTTGCACGGATTGTCAGTTTAAAGGAATGCAAAATGGGTTACCAGGATAGGAAAACTCTGGTGTTTTAAAGCTCTAATCTTACAGATGAGTGCAATATGCAAATAAGCTGCACTGCACATCACAGCTTTTCGCTTTTACAGCTCTTAAGTGTAAAACCCTTTCCATTCAGAATATAAAACTAATGAGATTATATGTAAATAGCAGTACATTTCTAATCCAAGAGTACCCTTCTGATATCAGTTAATTAGCTACACAGTTCTGCTTCATTCCTTGAGTTACTTTATTCCATGTGAGAATAGTTCAAAGGTGCACCAGGAGAGGTTCCAACTGGACATTAGGCCAAGAGTGTGTATTCAGAATATAAAACTAATGATATTATATGTAAATAACATAGAGGCTTCCCAAGGAGGTGGTGGATGCCCCAAGCTACTCAGTGTTTAAGAGGCATTTGGAAACTGCCCATCGTAACTTGCTTTAACTTTTGCTCAGCCCTGAATAGGTCAGGCAGTTAAACTAGAAGATCAGTTTATGGATCAGGTCCATTCCAGCTGAAATACTCTCTTCTATACTGTCCTATACCATTATTCTATTCCCATAATTACCTTGCTCCACCTACCCTGAAAAATATGAATATAATAGTAAGAACAGTACCTTGTTTTTTTAGTAACATCTCTGCAGTTTTGTTTTGCAATGTACCATATTGAAAGCTTTCTAAAAAAATATACATCAGCTGCTGCATTCTAGGCACCTAATTCTAATAATTCATTACTTTCTAAACAGAATAATTCATCCTTTCAGTAAAGGTGGCTGGCTCATTCATGAGTTGCTTTGCAGACTCCCTCTTATTTTTCACTTGCTAGTCATCTGGAGTGAGCAGATGTTTTGTACATCCCTCTCTTTTGTCTTTTGACATTCAGATATCTGTGTAAATAAGTACATTTAGGAATCCCCAAAACCTGCCATAGTCAGTAACAGAATTGCCTACAGATTTAGGCTCCTCTGTCATTTGGCTGTTTTGGACAACTGTTCACATAATGCTACAACCCTTTTCATTCTTTTCAGCATTTCTTCTTATCATGTCTTTAAACATCAAACGTCTTTTTAAAATGCTGACCTTAATTATCAAAAGTGATCTTTAATTTCCTGTGCCTCAGATTTTAAGTGCCCAAATAAAGAGTGAATCTTGATGAGCTGGCTTTTTTCCCTTGAAGCCTGTTAGATTCCCTGCTAAAGACTGAGATACCACAAAATCCCTTGGTGCTTTGAGCAATTTCAGTCAGTGAATATTGAAGTGAAAGTGAGATCCTAGAACTCCATCACAAGTACAAATTGAATGAAAGAGCACAGACACAAAAGATACAGAGCTTTGAATTTACATGTGCTTTAGAAAATGTCTGATTGCTTTTTTTTCTCCTTCTGCCCAAGTTCTATTTGCAAGCTAAAATAAAGCAAGATCAATGCCATGTGCAAAAACTTAAATGGCAGCTTTTGAAAAATTGTCCCATTAACCTGATGAGTTTCTAATTACAGTAAGATATAAGAGCTTTTTTCCTTATGCTATGTAGGATTTTGTCCTAACAGTTTTTTTTTTTTAAAGCTACCCTGCTGCTAAAATAATTTAACTGCAGTGTTTGAGTATAATTTGTCCTATATTTCTTTTGCTTTCTCTGAGGAGTTACATAACTTTTTCATTTCTAATGAGGTTTCCTAAATATAAATTGTGATGTTATATTATGCACCTCCTTTGGCTGCAAACCAATTAATTTGAAGTGGTTCAAGGCCAAAGAGAAGTTTAGGATCACATTCTAGCATTCCTGGTGAAAGGATTGTTTATGCACTTTTTTTAAAATAAATGGTTTAGTGGTTAAGTCCAGCTTCTGTTGGAATTGATCTTATCCTTTAAATTAATGTAATACTCTAAATTAATAGAGGATTGTTTTGAACTACATGACCTTGTGTTACTTAGATGCTGTTTGAAATCCATTTGTATAATAGCCAAAATGTTATTTTGCTTCTCTAAATCAGGTAACTTCAGCCATTTAAATGACTGTTTAAATCATAAGCAGGATTAACCTGGGAAGAGATCAGTAAAAGATCAACCTCACTTTACCCCTAAAGCTGTGCTTCCTTGTGTTTAAGTATATCCCATCACTGTTGTCTCCCCAGATCCCTCTGCCAGACAGAGCTTCGCCTCCTCATCACAGGACTGTCACTTCTCTGCCCCAGCTTATCCAGGTGGTGGGTCTGATATTTGGGAATATCAGGAGGCCTGGAGGACAAAGCATCTGCCTGTGCTGATTCTCCCCTCTGTTTCTGCCCAGACCCAGAGCTGTCATCTCCCTGCTGCATTTTGGCACCTTCTCCTCACCGAGGGGTGAACCTGCAGGCCTACAGATGGTGTGAGGAGGCACAGGACATAATCTGCCTTGCAGCACAATTTATCCCTTCTGCTGCACCTGCAAGCTCAGAGCACTGATTCTCAGAGCAATCCTTCAGGCTTTTACTGCCCTGTATTTTATGTGGGTGTATCACTGATGGTTTTGGCACCATTTGAGAAATGCTGCTCTTGAGAATCTGAGTGCTTAGAACTTGTTCTGTCTCAGCATTATTCCCATGTGGGCTACATTCTTTCTGAAAAATCTTATTTAGTAACTATGTATGAATTTAGTATGATTAGCCTAAGGATGGCAGACTTGAAAATGGTTCTGTGTTTTAAAGAATTTCAGAGGTTTCCAGTGACCATTTCTCAGTTTTCCCCAAAGAACTCAAACCCATCCTTTCCAGTAATTTTGGAAATAACAGATGTGCATTCTTCAGTAACAATACCTTCTTTTTCATTTGACAGTTCTACAAATCTGACAGTAAGTGAAAACCACTATTTTTCATATTGCTATTTTCTGTCACAAAGGTATCACTTCTATTCATGCACAGGTTCACTATTCATTTATCCATTACCCATCCCAGCACGAATGCCACAATTCTAGAGTTGTTCACACATAAGCCTCTCACACACAGAAATCCAAGCATAAAATCCTAAAGAAAAAGTTAGGTTTTAGGTTCCCTGCTCTCCCAGTGTGGATTTGCTGGGCAGAGGGAGGGACTAAAGGGGCTGTATAAACTGAGCCTCCTGGCTGCATCATGTGCTCCTGGCCATGCAGCTCTACCTGGCTGGCTCACCTTGCATTTCCTGCACCTCCTTTGGTACATCACTTAATCCAAGTTTCCCTATTGATGCCCAAGAGTTTAATATAATTTCTGAAGTTTATTGCCTTCCTAAAATGGATTGGTGGGAATGCTCTTCTTCTTTGGTATTTGTAAGTAGCCTCAGATACCAAAGGGACTGGATGCTTTAAGGGGGAAAAAAGCTGCTGGGACACCTGACAAACAGAAATAGGTAGTGCTGCTCTCCTTCAGCAGAGTCTGTTCCCTTTCATGAATGCTTATGTTGCACAAGCAATTGCAGCATTTCACTGCATCAGCACTGTTCCTAATCCTGATTTGGAAACATCAACTGTTAACTTGACAAAGCGTGACACATGGCACGTTGAAGTGTTTTCAGCTGCACTCACACAACAAATTGTAATGGCTCCAAAAGAGCCATTTCAGTTGATTGTGTCAGTAAACTACAACCCACAAAGAGAAAGACACGTGGCCAACCTGAATAAAGCATCATCAAATCACAAATAATAGATTAATTGTCACAATTTTGGCCTCATTTTTAAAAAAACTCTTCTGCAGGAAAAAACTCCTGTAATTTCTAGATGTTTTGCCCATGATGAATCAGGAGTCCAGCCCTACGGAATGTAGCAGTTCACAACATTTCCTTAATTTCCATATGCAGAGACTGTGTGACTTTATTCTTCATGTTTGTGCTTCAAAGTGAGGGCTTGGTAAGTAGTGAAAATGTAGGCTGTCCCATTCAATTGCTCTTTTTCCAGCTTTTGAGAGACATGGGCCTATTCTTATTTGAAAAAGACTTCTGTATCTTTTCCTAGACCAAGTGCCAGCAAACACAAGCTCCACATTACTTCCATTTTTCTATTTCCTCTGATAGTTACTTCATTGGGAAGTACTACACCCACTTGATGGTGAAGCGCAAATTTTCTGCTTTCACAGTCAGGTTGATGGTACACATGGTGAATTCTAACCTCACTGAGACCATCAGGGTTTCAGAGTGAGTAAACCAGGGTACAATCTGACCTAATGAGAGGAGCCACTAGGTCATCATTCTGTGTGTTGGCTGCTTTTCCTGCTGCCCACATACCCACAAGGAGCTCCCATGTTTCCTCAGAGATAAGTAACAGGAGATAAGGATTGCTGGCCATGACGCTTCAGTGGCTCAGCAAGGATGTGGGTTATTTGTTAAGCACCTGGAACCCGAGTTACTTTGTAGAAGATAGAGGACAGTTTCTTCCCCAAATTTAAACCCCCCCAAATAACCATAGCAAAATGACCTGCAGCAGGAGCCCTGGAGAAAAGAGGTGTGCTAGTTTCCACGAGTCAATTTATTTTCAAATAATGTCTAGGCTAACATACACCTTTTTGCCTTGTTAAGGCACCAACTTCTGACTAGGAACCTTTTGTAACTAAGTTACTTCATTTTTTTTCTTCTAAAACCATCAGTAGCAAGCTGGAGTTGGCTGTTAATGGCTCTTAATGGCTCATTTTACATAGCTGGAAAATAAAGACATTTATTAGTCACAGACATTTGTGTGTGCATGTACACGCACACAAAAACATTGAGCTTTTCTTATGACACGCTACATGGGGTGACATGCACTTGAAATGAAAATGAGGAAAGCCTGAGTGTACTTACTGAGTGTAAGTACAGAGTGACAACAAGTGTAGTGTTCAGGTGCACAACAAAAAGATTTTTTCTGAAAGACTAGAAAACCAGCTAAGACCAAAAGCAGATACTATTAAAGAAATGCACAGTGGCAAAGACAACAACTCACTCTGTAAACAGGCTATCCAAATTTCTCCTTTTCTCTACAACAGACACTAAAACTGTGTAACCCGTGCACATGCTCACATAACTAAAAAAATACCTCACCAGCCAGCTGGGGAATTGAAATCCATTCATCTTAATCCAATACTGGTACTTCCTCAGGCACACACTTAATACACAATTGCCTCAAGCTTTTGACAATCTTCAGCCAATAGGGCTCAAATATAAAATCACAAAAGCTAGAGATGAAAGAACCTAGTCAGTCAATTTGTTAAACCATTTGCTGTGTTATTTGGGCTCCCTGTAGTATACTGTCAAATACACTTCTGATCATCACTTGGACTTTTGATGTCATTTGGATTCTGAATTACTTTGGCTCCACATACAAATGAACGGATTACACTCATCCTTCTGTAGGTTATTAATCTGTTCTGTTCAAGAATACTTGTAAGACAAAGGCTTTTCCAAAATGGAATAATTCAAGTGTTTCTTGTTTTCTGAGAACCCCCTTCATTTCCACTCACAGGTGCAATTTTCTATATAAAATGAAACCCCTTCTACTTAACACACGCAAGTATGATTTATGAAATGTTACTCAGGTAAGACAAGCTTATTTTACACTTTATTTACTCAGGACAGAACACTGATGGGAGAAATAAATGAGATAGACAGGATGATCCATAGCCGGAGACAGGACTTGCTCTGTGCCACAGCCAGAAAGGGCCTTTAGCATTACAGACCATTGATCTCAGGAAAACGGGATGCGTGTTGGACTGAGCAACTGGAACACACCACGCAGAGAGGCTGCTCATGCTGGCACCTGCGGGAAGAGGCTGGTTGGCTCTGAAGCATGGAACAGGCTCCAGGCTGAGCACCTGTCTGCCTCTCCTCTCTCCGAGTGCCCACCATGGCAGGCACCTGTTGCATCGCCCACGGCGCTTTTCCTGCACCGGCAGGGAAGCAATGCACCTGCACGAGCAGCACGCTGGCTGCCCGGGTTACAGGAGACAGCGCAGTGAATACCAATGCCTCTGGGCTTTTTCCGGGCTGTAAGGCGTCCTCAGTCTGCCGGCTGCCAGGCTCCGCAGTGAGCCTTAACCCTGGAGCTCCGGCCCCGCGCTCGCATCCCCGGCTCTGCAGGGCGGGCTCGGGCCGGGCTGGCACCGCGCTGACCGCAGGAGCGAGCGGAGCGGGGAAGGCGGGAGCGGGGCCCCGCCGGGGCTGGCCGTGCCGGGCGGCAGCGGCAGCAGCGGCGGCACCAGCAGCAGCGGCAGCGGCAGCGGGGCCGAGCGGGGCAGGGCCCCAGCAGCGCCCGGCCCCGGCAGCGCCCGGCCCCGGCGGCGCGGGCACGGCGCGGCCCCGCCCGGGGAGGACGCGCCGCCCCCTCCACCTGCTGCCGCTGCGCCATCTCGGCTCGGGGAGCCGCCGCCCGCTCGTCCCCGCGGGGCCCCTTTGTGCTGCTGCTCCGGAGCTGCCTCAGCCAGGCGGCGGCTGCGTCACGGCCCCGGCGCTGCGGCCGCCCCGAGCCACCCGCGGAGGCAGAGCCGCGCCTCGCCCCCCGCTCCGCCATCGCCGCGCGGCCGCGGCGGAACGACGCGCCCCGAGCCAGGGCCGGCAGCCGCGGCGGTGAGTGCGAGCGCGGCCCCGGCCCGGCCCTGCGGGGGCAGCCCGGGCGGGGAGGGGGCGAGGGCAGCGGCGGGATGGGGCTGCGAGCCCCCGTATCCCGCATCCTGCATCCCGCATCCCGCATCCCGCGGGCGATGCCGCACCGGCCGCGCCGCCGGCATCGCTCGCAGCGGGCTGGCGTGCCGGGGGTCTGGGGTGCTGCTTTGTGCGCCTGGTGGGTTGGGGGTGTGTTAATTTCGACAGAAGCTCTGGTCGTCGTTCGTACTTCCCAGAACGCCAGTAGCTAACCGAGTCATAGCGACCAACACGTATTTTTATTTTTTTAATTTAATTTTTTTTTTTCCAGAAGGTATTTCGGGTCCCCGAGGGCTGGGAAAAGGTCTGGTTTCTGATATTTTGCATTTCTTTGCGTGTGTGCCTGTGTGTGCCAGCAGAAAAATCCCTCTATCCTGGAAGAATGGTGAAACTGGGGAATAATTTCAGCGAGAAGAGCACAAAGCAGCCCCTTTTGGAGGATGGATTTGACACCATCCCCCTGATCACACCCCTGGATGTCAATCAGCTCCAGTTCCCACCTCCTGATAAGGTACAGTAGGCTTTAGTTTCCACCCTGGAGAATCACACCCAAATCTCTGGCAAACAACAAAAGAATAGGTTATGGGTAGAGAGCAGCTTAGGAATGACAAGAAATATGGGGTGTTTCAATGCATGCTAGTTACCTCTAAGGCAAAAAGCTCATGAAAATCCACTGATGGTGATTTGCACTAAAAATCAGTGTGAAATGGTAGCTGTAAGCATGTAGAGATTTCAGTGCTGCTATATGAAACATGTACTATACAAATGCAAGCTTCTCTGTGCTGTATTGTCATAGCCCTTCCTATTCTGTATTTTTCTTTCTTGCATCTAGAAGGTCCTGTGTATTGTCTGTGAATAATACGAATTTTCTCTGTCCAGAAGATGCCCCCCTGATGGGGGAATAGAGCCCTGCCTTATTTCTCTGTGAGGTGGGCTTGGGCATACCAGCAACAGAGAGCACTTCCATTTTCCTTCTGTGCTTCAGTAAGGAACTAATGCTAACCCCAGACAAGCTGAAATAATGAGATGAGAACGGGCCATTGAGTTTTCTCCTTTTGTTCAAAACCCTCCGAATAGGTGATTCAGATATCCTCTGCACTGGAAGGGGGCAGTCCAGTGAGCTGCTTGCAGGTTGGAAGGGAAATGTGCTTCCTGTATTCCTCATTAAATGCCTTGATTATGAGGGATTTAATTTTAAATATTTAGAAAGGTGATGTGATAGCCTGTAAATATGTTTATTGTCCTCACAATAAAGAATTCAGTAAGTGCTACTACACGTGAGGCACATAGGAGTAGGATTTTTTCAGGGTTTTCAGTATCCTGTTTTAATAGGAGTCTTGCTTGTAATTTCCCACATGCATCTGCTAATAAAAAGCTTTGTGGTCTTCATACAGTTTTTATTTTTGACCTTGTGTCTTCCACAAGCTGAATTCATCTTCTAGATAAACTGGTAGCTACATATTCCTCAAACCTCAAAAAAATTCACATAATCTTAACTTAGGGTAAAGAGTTTTAGCTTGTAAAATTTTCCCCGGTAGAGTGTTGCTTGTAGGCAATACAAATAAATGTGTGACCTCCATTTTAATTGCTATCAAGACCATTCTGTGTTGTATGTGGTGACCAGTTGGCAGGCATAAATGCAATAAGCCATAACAGCTGTTCAGGAGCCTGAGGGTCCATTTTATGCCCTCAGTTACATGGGTGTAAATCTTGTAACTGAGGACAAAATCGCACCCCGAGGCTTTAGAACAAGCTGAGCCTGACCGTGTCTGACACGTCTGCCAACTGGTGACTGCATATAACCCATTACCAAGGACCAGCCACCAAAGGAATTTGTTCTGTTCCTGCCCTGCTAAGCAGAGGTCTGAAGGAGGGATCTGCATGGCAATAGCTTTAACCTGAGCAGAGCCTCTGTCTGACCCCAGGGGTTCTGTGCCAGCCCTTTGCTCCTGCTGGAATGGGGCACAACTCCTCCCACCTGGATGGCATTTGCCTTGAATGAAAGCAAATGTCCAGCTAAGCTAGAGACTTAAATAAAGGAATATTTGATTGGTTCTTCTACTCGCCACTGTCCAATTGTATATTGGCTTTCTTTTCCTTTTGCAAACATAGAGGGGGAAAATTAAATTTATTGGTCCTGCTCTTGTCCTTCTGTAACTGGTTAGTCATGTCAGTGTCTCTTTACTGGTTGTTAGAGACTCAAAGGCAGGAGCAGAGCAACTGACAGGAAAATAAGAAACTGTGTTAAGAAAAGATTGACACATAGATCAAATTCTGAAGTATGCAGACACTCATGTATAATGAATAGAAGTACATACTTCATATGTCTATGCTTATTATCCCCTTGCAAGGCTCCAGCATGGCAGTGAAGCACAACTTCTTGAACAGTAGTGACTACAGCACTGAGGATTTGATGATTTTGACAGTTTCTAAATTAAAGGGATGAAGTGATTTAAATTCATATTTAGATATGTTAAACAAAAGAAGACATTACATAACCAAGCAGTTAGAACTGTACATTCAGTGTCAGCTGAATGTGATTTGAGTTGCCTGAGATTATGTAACATAAAGGGGGGAGGAAGGGAACTAAGATGTTAAAAAGCATTCCAGGAATCATCAGGTGGTTAACTTCCATGATGCTGCTGGGCAGCTATAAAGTTAAATAGTATATTACTATCTTACTAATTGTAGCTGAAAATAGGTAAGTAGGTTTTAAACCTATGTCCTGAACAAGTATGTGTAATACTGTGAAAGTGTCTAATAAACTTTTAGTACTGAGTCTGGGTGCAGTGACAATTCCAGGCATCACTCAGGGGGCCCAAAGCTTGTCATTCCAGTGTCTGCCTACCTGAAGTGTCACTGTCTTAATTTCAGAAAGATGGAGAGAGGCTGTTTACAGGGGGATGTGGTGACAGGACCAGGGGGAATGGCTTTAAACAGAGAGTAGGTTTAGTGTGAGGGTGCTGAGCCCTGGCACAGGGCCCAGGGAAGCTGAGGATGCCCCATCCCTGGAGGTGTTCAGGGCCAGGTTGGGTGGAGCTCTGAGCATCCTGGTCTAGCAGAAGGGGTCCCTACCTTGGGGCATGGGGTTGGAACACGATAATCTGCAAGGTCCCTTCCAGCCCAGGCCTTTCTGTGATTAATATATTTGCTATTAATAGCATGGGCTGTGCTAAAGATTTGATTTTCAGAAATCTAAAAGGGTAGATAGTTATTCCTTGGAAAAACAGAGGAAATTGAGCAAATTGTAATAGCGCCATCACTACAATAAACTGTACACTAGCTTGAGAATAATACTTGGGAAAAGTTCCTGAAAAATGCAGAAGACAAAAATGAGGCAAATAGGTTAGGTATGTGAAAATTTTGTATGATTAGAATGCCTGGGAGAACACTAGAGATACGACTGACGTAATGAGTATTTTGGGAATACGGCTAAGGTGCTAAATTGTGTGGCTTGGGGCAGTAGTTCAGAGCAAGGAACAAACTGAAGAGCCTTGGGTGTTTGCAGAAATCTCATTAACACAAGGGTTCGTGTGCATCTTGCTGCTTGCAGCTGATAATTCAGAAATTAGATGTTAAAAATAAGAGTGCCAAGGGCCATAGTCTATCACATGGTGAATAGCAACTAGACTACATGGGTTCTTTCACTTTTTTTTTTAAACTCAAAATCCTGCCATCAAAGAACATGGCATTGTCATCTGCAAGATTTTTATGGGTACTCCTCAATAATCCTCTGTTGGTGTCTAGTTTGAAATCCCATTAATGGAATTCCCTGAAGCAAATGGAGGTGGCTATTTTCAAACTATACAAAGTGGGAAGGTCCATGATTTGGATTTGACCTATCCTTGCCTAGTATAAGAGCACAGTATGACCACAGATGAAAAAATGGAACCTTTGTGAAACTGTTGCATAACAAGTCTTGCTGTAGGTCCATCAAAACCACTTTGAGAGGTAAGTTAGTTGATGACTGATACACTGGAAAAAAAAATTAATAATTTAGCACTTTCAAAGAAGAATTACTCAAAGTGGGGAGGGGAAAGGTATGGTGCTCGATGTGCCTGTAGGCAGGTAAAAGAAGAGTTAAAGAATAATTAAGGTTTTTGTGCCAGCTTTAGTTGACAGTTTTGTGATTGATTCTTTTTCTTAAAGGTTGTGGTCAAAACAAAAACAGAATATGAACCTGATCGCAAGAAGGGAAAGTTCCGTACTCCTAAAATAGCTGAATTCACAATCAGCATCACTGAAGGGGTTTCAGAAAGATTTAAGGTAAGCAGTGCTATGTGAAGATGTTAATGTCTCAGTCGTGTTTGCAGAAGTGCTTAAAATCAATTGCTGATTGTAATCAGAGCTGGCTATAACAGAGTGCTGTTGTGGATATAGCTGGACATGAGAAAAATTAATTCAATGCTATAATAGTTCAATATTGAACAATTAGAAACAAAATCAAATCTTGCAGCTTTATTGGTTGTAATCCCTCACTGGCAGATGCATTCCAAAGGCTTTTGTGTCAGTGTGTGGGCTCCAGAATGTGCCTTGCCAGGGTGTGTGTGGGCTGCACAGGGGAGTGCTCATGGCATGGTTAAAGCTCCTCTTTTTGTTGAAGGACAAGAGCCACCAGAACATTTCTTTTCTTTTTGGCTTCTTTTTTATCACTGTGGCCAAACCATTCTCTTAAAAGCACTGTCATAGTGCATTATGTATTTTTTATAGTTAAATATATGACTTGGCAACCCAGGGATATACACCAGAGCTCCTTCCTATCAGTTTTCCTGGTCCCATTTAATCTTACGGTTTGGTGGTGCCTTTTACTGTCACATGGCAGCTCAGAAAGAATCTGACTCAGATTGTCTCCACACTCTTTCTGCTCCCTTCAGTAGTCCCATAGGAAACCTGAGGGTTTAACTGATGCAAGGCTTGAATATCCTTTCTCCCTTCCCACCAGAGGATAATTTTTCTTCTGTGTAATTAAAGCAAAGCAGGAAAGTTGGCACTTCAGCTCATGCTCCCCTATCCTTTTAACAATAAGACTGCAGTTTTTGGTGCTTCGAATTTGACATCTTACCCAGGGATGCCAAAGCATTATTAAGCAGTAGGCATCCACACTGCAATGCACAAGTACAAATACCTTTGGAAAGCCAAACATTTAGTATGAGGGGAAAATACAGAGTTTCAGTAAAGGTGTGGATTCTCTTTCTACTGCACAGTTCTAAACTCTGTCTGCATGAAAGGAGTTTCAGGGCACACGCAGAGATTTTGGTACTGTTGTGCCTCAGCAGTGCTCTAAAAGCTGCCCAGGCCCAAGCTGACCTTCAGAAGTCTATATGCAGCTCTCAGTGGAATCAGAGCATGCTAAACAAACACAGTGAAGGCTCAAGGAGGGATTAGACTATATTTGGAAAGGAACTTTGCAGAGTGTTGCTGCGACAAATGTTCTAAGTGCCATTCACCTGGTGGGCTTCAGCCATACAGCGAAGGGTGTGGGTTCCCTGGGTGGGAACCACCCCAGACAGCCAAGAAGAGATGTTGTGGGCTGTGGTAGGCTTTTACTAAGGAGGTAAGAAACCTAGTTCCAGCTTTTCCTATTCCTTGGTTTGGGGCAAGGACATCCCATTCCCCTGGGAAAATGCTACATTCTGACTCACATCCTCTCTTTGTCCTCCTGGCACCACGGTACCAGTCCTTGAGTATCAGTTGGTTCCAGTCCATGGTACCAATCCCCTTCCTCTCAGGTGGGGTAGGATAAATGCAAATGGACAGCTCAGAACAAAGAGAACTTGTGTCTGGCTGTCTTTGTGCGTGTCCTGGTCACACTAAGGTGACAGGAAAATGCTTACTGTGTTGTAGAAGAGAAAGGAGAGGCAGTTTTTAGTCTGAATGCCCTGATAGGAATTTGGTTCCAAGCAGCTGAGCAGAGCCTATACCTGGAAGAACTTTGCACTTACGGTTCAGCAGTAGGGCCTGAGGGATTTAATAGCTGGAACATTGAATTGTAGCTAAGGAAAGGTTTTGAATATCTTAGTCACATTTAAGAGGCTTGTGCATTCTTCTGGAAACCTGGGGGGGGAGGTTTATCTGTCTTTGTTGGGAGAGCTGAGCAAATGAGACCTTGCTGAAAACAAATAAATAGCTTGTTGCTGGGTAGTCTTTTCTAATTTGTGTAGCTGAACAGCTAAAAGCCTGAGGATTTTTGCATTGCATTTTTATATACCTTTGGATGGCATACTTAAATAAAATATCCTTTAGATATTACTTTATGATGATCGCTCTGGGATTAATCTCATACTACAGGGTTGCTAGGTTTTGCTGCTAGGTAACTGCTGCATCACAGAGAGGTTTCTGTAGGATTTGCTCTCTCTTGGGAATTGCAGGGTGATTCACATTGTGGCTGTAAGTCTAGGTTTCCAGAGAAGACTATGAGGACTGATCAGTTAGGAAAATTTTGGTTCAGTTAAATGAAAATAATGTTTATGGAGAACATTCAGGTCCTAAAAATGTCCTTTGATCTCTGTATAGCAATTTTAGAACTGAATTATGTTGCTTGCAACATTTTAAAGAAAACTGACTTTCTCTCCAGTGGGGGTGACTGTCGTATTCACCACTCCCAGTAGTAAATATTCCATGAATAGTTGATAATATTTCATAAATATGTAGATGAAAAGTACTGATTGTGTGAGGTTTTCTCCTGGGTCGTTATTAATTGTGAACCATCATGTTAACTTCTGCTGTTGCTTCTGAGGAAGCAAAAAGATATTTGTTTGAGAATTAAATATTTGTTGTAATTATGAAATGCATTATTTAACTGGTGAGATATTGACTTTGGCTTGGGTTCATGAAAAAACTTTCAGAAGCCATTTTAATGACTTCAGTATGGTACATCACCACTGCAAAAGCTTGCCACAAGACACAGCCCAAGTGTTGTGCTAAAAATAAAGCAAGTGAGTCAGTCATATTTACAAATAACTCACATGTGTATTCTAGGATGTACTCCTTAAATAATGACAAAGCAGATTGCATTTTTGGGATTCAGCAGTGCAGATCATCTAAAGCTGTTCTTCTTGAGAAGTTACACATTGTAACAAATTAAGTCACTCCAGCATGTGCATATGTCATGTAGACCATTTGGTGTTTTAGCACCTGGTGAATAATCAATTATAAAAATGTATTTTTCTGCATTCAATTCACATTACTACAGTTATTATAACAGAGCTGAGAATGTTTTCAAAGAAAACTGCAAGTATAATTTTCCTCTATGAAGCCACATTTTGAATTAAAATCAGAACCTCTGAAAGGAATGTGAAGATTTCCTGATTCTGAGAACCCTGTTGTCTTAATTTATTTTTATGGCACTAACCACACCAAGGAAGATGTGATTTTTTTTTCACTTAAGATTATTTCCCATTGAGAAACAGAAGTCTTGCTTTTGTTCTTTGAACAGTGTAGGCTGATGTGGGGAGCTGGTTCTTCACATCTGGAACGCAGATTTGAGCAAGGCAGATTTTTCTCTCTTGTAAATTGTCCACTCTACAGAATAATAAAGGATCCTTGTGAACCAGAACATAGGAGGAAGTTAGGGCAGAAAAAAATGGATGGTCTGAGTTACCCAGGGCCAAACCTTTGCCTCTCCCATTGACAGAGCAGCATTTTTACAAACTTCAGTTGGATTGTGTAGTGGGATGTCCACTCTGGCACCCACTGATTGGGCTACAGCTGGCAGTTGTGTTCAAACACAACAATTTTAAAAAATCTGTTGCAGCAAAGCATGACTTTTTTTCTGTCTTTGAGAAAACCTCAATAAAGAACATTTAGAAAGCAAACACTGATTTTTCATAATAAATTTGAAGCCCTTAAATCAACCCAAGCTGTGTTATGTCTTCAGCCTTTGATTTCTGTTCAAAGGCAGTTCAGTTCTTCTGACTTCATCTCTACACACATCTAACTGCAGGGCCAAAGCCTCAAGCTTATCTCTGTGCTAAGACCATGCAAACTGTATTATCAAGTAAGAAGCAGCTGATGAAATGTCTGCATGACTTTATGGAAGAGGAATTGAAACTTCAAGATCAGTTCTTGCAGTTTTACCTGGTCACTTGAAGACTGCAAAAATGCATGCACCATATGTCTAACTGTTCAGGGCTTTTTTCTATCTTAAAAGGGGCATCCTTCAAACAGGTTTCTGCCTCAACAATTTTGTACCTCTTTTTAGTGATGCCTCTTCTTATTATTGCTGCAAAAATAATCAGAAGCAAGGAAAACAGTTCTCTCTTTGCTGCTGTGTGATTACTTTGTGTCTTGAGTAGCTCTTTGCTTTCACTTTAAAAGTCTTTTAAGAGCAGGAGATGTCAACTGATTCCTGTACAGGTATCACTTCCTTAAGTAGATTCTGTCTGTCACTTAGTGTCACTGGAAGAGTGACAGGTACTTACTGTCATTAGTAGTTCTGCTTCTCCAGTGGAACTACTCACAGGATTAAAGTAGCTCACAAGTATGAGTGTTTGGCAGGCTTTAAACTTTTTTCATTGCTACTCCAAATAAGAAGAATAAAGGAGGTGGTTCTTTCAATGTAACAATTACTTTTAAATAATTTATGCAAGTAAAGGCATTGCATGGCAAATGCCACTTTTCCTTTTTTAATGTTTGATATTCTCTGATATGACGTTGATAATCCTCCTGCTAAATTTTTGGTTGAAAGGAATTTTGTAGTCAGAGCTGGAAGATGTAAGTAGAGTGGATGCTTAGCACAGCTCCCCTGCTATAAGTCAGGTGTCCTGTGCCACTGCCTCCATTAGAAACCCATTTACTGGAACAGAACCAGTCACACAGGTGACACAGATGATGTTTTGGATCTCTCCAGATGCATCACTTAAATAACCTTTCCTCTTCTGTAATAACATTATCCAGCCTTTTTCCTGGCCTCAAGAGTATCTTCTGGGTTTGTATGAGAAGGTAGTAAGATTCTTATCTTGGTGCCACAGGGTTTCTTGAACTGCTTCCTCAAATCCCTGTTAAGAAATACAATGTATGGTGCTGTGTGATAGACGATGACAGGAACACTGCCATGAACAGCTGAGTTAAGCTGCAGTTCTAGGACCTCAAGGCCAGTGCCCTGTTAACCTGTTTTTGTGTAACAGTGTGTCCCTCAGGTTTCATTAATCAATTCCCTTGCAGACTGGTCCCATTGTCTTGCACTGGCGCTGTTAATAAGCTCTGGTTCTGTAGCTTTTCTCTTCTTGTCCTCATGAATCTTCCTGCCTTTTTTGCATTTTTTGCTGTTACTCCCAGTCATCTCCAGGTAAGAATCCAAGACAGTTCTCTCCTCTCTGTCATTTCTAGTAGAGAGGGACAGTGTTTGACAATCTTCCCCCAAACTATCATCCTCTTTGAGCACAAAGTTTTGATGGGAATGTTGTGGTGAAGCAGTTGAGTTCAGTGGATGGATACCAGTCATACAGCTAAACATGACATGTAATGTGAGAAATACTCTTCTGAAACACGGCACCTGGTTGTCTTTTGGAGTCACAGGTCATCCTGTGTATTCCCACTGCAAGCACAGGGCATTGCACCAGGGTGTCCTTTGTAATTTGCATTGCTCTGTAAATGAATATGAGTCAAATGTTGCATGTATGGATGTAAATGTTCCTTTTTTCCTTCACATTGCCATTTCCAATTTCTTATATTTCTTAATCCTTGACTGTGTTGTTTCAGACATGTTTTACAGTTAAACTTCCAGGGACAGGCTGAGGTAATAGCAAACAAGGACATAATTTTGCAGAAGCAGTGATAAGTGGAAAGCTGATTTTTGTGTTCTCTAACGTGCTGGTAGAGGGCATTGTGTAGCTGGAGATGCAGGATTTTAGTGGAGAGAGGTGAAATGGAGGTCATGGCCATTAGCAAGAAAGTCAATGCAACGTTTTACGAATTTTTGTCTGTGGGATGTAGCCAGACACAATCTATTGTAATTACAGGCCATCTGCCTAAAATTCTCTTGTAGTTTAAATTGGATAGCAATAATCTCAATTTTCTGTCCTAAGTAGTTGTACAGAGTTGCTGTGTTTTACCCCAGAGGTCTCTGCATTTTACTGGTAAGCAAAGCATTAATTGGCTGTGAATCATTTCCTATGAAAGGTGCTCTGTATGTTTTCACCCTTCTTGTTCAGGGCTGGCAGCAAGTCTGTGCCTCACACTTCACAAACCTATCAGAAATTAAAGCTGTGCTCCCAAGAGGCTGCAGTTGAAATAGATAATGCATAGATGAGGAGATGTAACCAAGGGCCAGTGACTGAGCAGTGAAAATCATTGCATATCTTCTTAGTTCTTCTAATAAGAGGAGTGCTTCTACATGGGTTTGTGTGCTGACAGAAGAAAAAGCATGAAGGAAGGCGTGGTGCAGAACAGCACAGTATGAGTGGCTATGAAAGAATCTCAGGCAAGAGGAAGGATTAGACAAGTAGAAGTGAAGGCAGGGGGGAAATGAATGGTACCCAGACTTTAAAGGGACAGTGGGATAAAATAAACAGCAAAATGGATGGAGCTGAGAGGAGCAAAATGGGTAGACTTGTGCGTGCCTTGAAATATAACCAGGAAAGGGTGTGAAGAGAAGCAGGCATTGTTGGTACAGTTTTGCTGTAGTATTCCAGCTTGATTAAAAAGGCAGTCCAAATAAACATTAGTGGAGTGAGGAAGGAGGAGACTGCAGTAGCCAGGCAGGGAAAATATGGCTTGTAGTCTTTCACAGTTGAGGCAAAGTAGCATGGACTGATGGGGAAGATCTGCTAGATCTTATGGTAAAGGCCTTAGCACAAGCTGTTTACATGATAGTGTAGTTGTCAGATATGGTGAGTTTCATTTGCTCAGCTAACTGCTTACAGAGTCTGAAGACAGGTTTTTTGCTCTGGGTATGCTTAGTTCATTCATTAGTCATCTCTCATTTTGATTACTCTAATGGCTTCTGGCTAGACGTTGTCCTTCTTCTGCTCTTCACTTACAATCTATTCAAAAATCTGCCACATACATAATATCTTGTCATCTTCTCTGTTTGCTTCATATTGCTGCCAGATCCCCTTAAAACTAACTTTAAATGTCACAGTCAAGATGAAAGCAAAATCACACTTTGAATTCCTAGTTAAAAGAAATGGTTGTTTGTCCTATCTTATAGTTACTTCAAGAAAAGTATTTTAAAAGCCCATCACTCTTGAGGTGTGACAGTCACCTTGGAGTTCTGCAGGATGTACTTGGCAGTGAATGATCAGAGTAATTCACAAGAGTTCTGCTTGTGAATGTACTGTGTGGGGTCCTGCATTGCCAGCTGGCTGCCACAAAAAAGGAGATTCAAGATTCCCATCCAGAAGAAGGGCAGTGGTGCTTGTCCATGCATGGCAGCTGCTCCTGCCTGAGGAAGAGGGCAGGTTGTGAGTAGTGTGTTGGTAAGAAGAAGAAAATAGTTTATAGTGAGTGTGCAAAGTTGCTGTGGAATAAAGGACAGCTTTGAGGTTTCTTTGTGGTCTGAAGAGCTGCTTGTTGCCTTCTCTCTTTTCATGCTTTTGTTTCTGAAAAGCGTCTGGGAAGAGAGGGCTCAGAAAGTGAGGCACAGAGGTAGGGTTGCAGAGTCTTAGGGAGAGAAGCTGACTGCCTCAGGTTCAGAAATGGTCCATGTGGGCCATCAGTGGTGGGTTATTATGAGAATGAAGAAAAATGGCTGTTAGAAGAAAGAAAAGGATTTTCAATTTAAAAGGGAGAAGTGGATTGGATTAACAGGTGATGGCAATCACCTTGGAAAGAAATCCATTGCTAGATTCCATCTGTGCCATTTTCGTCTGCAACTGTCTTTAAATAGAAGTTACTTGTATCCTGAAGGATGGTAAGAGAAGGGAGCTTCTCTCCTAATAGGAAGGAGACAAGAGCTTACTTGATTAGGAATTTGCAAATGGAGTGTGATTGCAAATCACTGGAGATAATGACAGTAAAAATTTACATGTTAATACCAAAATTAGTAACATTAGGAAATACACTAACTGAGAGAGAAAATTCTGTGATATTTTTGAAGCAGGACCCCTGAGAACTGTTCCCATGGCTTACTGTGTGGCAATGGAAGTACTTGTACAAGCAGTGAGAGCTCACAGCTCCACTCTGCCACTGAAAACAGGTCTCAGGAAATTACCCAAGACCATGGCTCCGCAACTTGCCAGGCTCCAGCAATCAACACAGCACTGGGCTTTTATCTTCTTTTAAAAGCAGTGACTTCTCAGAGCAGTTTTGAAGCTTTGAAGAGTGATCCTGCAGTGACTGTGGAAATAACATTTTTTCTTACTGTCTTAACATTTACTCTGAATTACAAAACAGCTTGTTAGTATGTTGCCTCAGTATGTTCCTGAGACCTCGTCTGTATGTCTGAATGGTTGCAGTGTGGAAATAACATTACAATTCTGCTACTGGCTGCTAGTAGAAGGGCCAGGAAGCACGGTTAAAAGACTTTTACAGAATACTTTTCAAATATATTCTCAAATATATTGTCCAAGAATATTTTTCCTAACATTTAAAACTCTTATCTCCTGTCTGTGGTGGAGAATACGAGCTGAGTTGATCTGTGCCACAGCAGCTCTGCCTGATGCCCGTGTCCCATGTCACAGGCCTGTGTTCCTAAAGGGAGCAGCCTTTGGTGCAGGCTGTGTGGAGTCAGAAATCTGATAAAAAAAACAATTGGAAGGGCTGAGCTAGGGCACAGCTGGGCCAGCAATGGGGATGTGTGGGAGTGTTGTTATTAAACTGGGCCACAGAGAATGACCAGAAAGGAAGGTGGAAAGGTACTTTGTCTCTTGGATTCATGCAGGGAATGGAGGCATGGGAGATGTAAGGAGAACATACAATGTTGACAAGACAGAGTGAGCCATCCATGTTAATTTTTGTGTATGCAAACAAGTAATAAACTTGGAGAAAGGCTAATTAGATATGAAAACTGTTGTCAGTGTGATGTTTTCAGAGGTTAATTAAGAATACTTTTTTTTTCTTTTTGTACTCCAGTGACTGCTGAGAAACTAAACATGTTGCTCCATGTCTCATTTCAATTGTTACATTAATATCTACATTTCTGCTGCTAAATTACTTTTGATCTGCAGTTCTCCTTGCCTCTACTCCAGCCTTTCCTTTTTTTTTCTTTTTTTTTTCTATCAAAAATCCTTATTAAATCCTTGGCTTCAGCAACACACAGTACTCAACCTTGTGCTCAACCTTGTTTCAGCCACGAAATACAGCAGTTGCTGTTGTCTGCCTATGATGAGATTTGCTTTCACAGGATGGGAAGTCCCTTAAGTTTACTGTTGTCCTGAAATGTCCTAACACCACTGCCACACACAGCTTGCAGTGTTGCAAACTGTGTTAGTTCAGAGGTTTATCAAAAGGGATGGTGGTTGTTTTTATGAAGAGGCAAAGCCACAATTTTTTTTTTGTTTTGGCTTTTTCAAATACCAGATTATTCTTGTTTCAATTAATTGACCCTGATATGCCGAAATTCCTTTTTCAGGAGGTGTATATAGCTAGTTTACTCATCTTACTTTAAATTTAGATCATATTTTATCACTTTGTTTTAAAAAATTAATCATATAATCTTGTTTGTTTCTATTTATTACTGTATCTTATGCTGTAGAACATGCCTGTGTGCTTTCTAACTTGCCAAAGGAAAATTCATCTCAATCACTCTTACCGGATAGTGTCCATTACCTACTAATTTGTCTATCAGTAGAAGTCTTAGAATAATAAAAACCACACATCTGGGATACTTTCCCAGGTAATGAATGCTATTTGCTCAGCTCACACCTTCCACAAAAATGGGTCTGGTTTAGAGAGCTTTGTACTGTAACTGCAGGACAAAATTTTGTGCTTTCTTTCACCAATGGGTGATGTAATTCTGTCTTGTGACACACCAGAAGGCTGCTGGTGTCCAGCTGCTCAGAGTTTGTACCTGGGAAAGGTTAGCTTCATCCTGACACTGATTTCAGGTTTGTTTTAAGGTGTGTCTTGGACTTGTCTGCAGCCCAAGCTCAGGGGCAGAGAGGTCTGAAGGACATGGTGAAGAGCCATGTAAGGCTGTGTGTAATGGCTTTTCTGTGAGCACTGTGGGAGGAAGTGCCACACAGCTCCTGGAGATCAGCCCAGTGTTGAACAGGGGGATTTCCTTATGGATCTGGCAGTGAACTACTGTACAGGCTCTGTGTGATGCAGTAGTACTGTTTCAACCTAGAAATTAAGGAGTATTGAGTAACCAAGAATGCAGATTACTGGTGTAACTATCCCTCAGTTCAGAGCAGGTGCAGCGACCTCTAATCCTGACAAGAGAGGGCTGACATTACTTTGTCCATGCCCTGCAAGTCACCTCTGGATGACACCTGTGCTAATTTATTATCACCTGACTCCATCTTGGACAGGCACAGGGAACACAGACATGCTTTAGCAGCTGACACAAACTAGACTTAGACTTACATCATCCACATACTGAAAAAACAGCAGACACAAGCTACCTTGGTGTGTCCTGGCCTCATGTGCCTTGAACAGAAATGCAATAAAAAAAGCCTTGCAGTACACAGGCAATGGGGCACTGCCCAGATGATCTTCTTTCTTCTGAGAAAGGCAGGGTAGAAGCACTTATGTGCTGCTTCCCTGTTCTCCCTCAATAATTAAACAGCTGGTTTTATCCTTTGCTTGATGTTACTGTAAAGTGCATTCACAGCTGACTTCTGCTGCCTGCAGTAACAAGCAGCAATGGAATAAGCAATGCATTACTAACATAAGCATGTTTTATTTTTCTTTACAGGTAACTGTGCTGGTCCTTTTTGCCCTTGCATTCTTAACGTGTGTTGTATTTCTGGTAGTCTACAAGGTTTACAAGTATGATCATACCTGTCCAGAAGGATTTGTTTTCAAGGTAAATTACATACCCATTCTAGAAAAACAGTAGAGTATGTAATATTCTGTGTTGTTTTAGGCATAACCTTGATTAAGACATGCTGTATTGCATAGATTTGGTGTTTCCTTACATTGGTTAGCATGCTTGCTGCTATGCTTTTGTTTTGTAATTTATAATTTTTATAAAATTGCACAGTATTAACAGTGTTATTTTGCTAATACTTTAAACATTGAAAATGTAGTCAAAGTCTAAACACTGGTGTCTCTCAAACGAACTTCACCTGCAGTTGTCTGGACAAAGCCCTCATTTATGGGTCATATGGTTTAATGTTGCACGTTCCTCCAAATTAATGTGTCTTAGGAAATGAGAAAATGATAAAATGTGGAGAAAAAAAATCTGGAATATGTGTCAAAGAAAAAGTAGACTGATGTTCTCATTAAGAGTAGTAGAGTTACTTCAGGGTTATTTTTGTACTAAGAACTTCTTGTTCTAGAACAGTGACCTCCGAGCCCTACTGCCAAAAGTGATGCCAAAAAAGGGCAAACACATTTATTGTAAAAAATACTGGTTCTAACCAAAAGGAGGCTGGGCTCCCTTTATTTGTGTGAGATGGTGGTGCTGGCTCCTTTGCTATGACCTGGGCCAAAAGTCAGAAAAGTAACATCAACTTTCCAGTTGTAAATTTAGAAGAGTTGAACTTGGCTATGATTAGGTAAGAGAAGTGCAGTGTTAATGGCATTCTTCCCTTTAACTTTTTTAATAATATTTAGTCATGTAATAAATTAAATGGATACCCAGTATGAACTTCAAAAGGATTCTAGAAGGGATGGCTGCCTCAGCACTCCTCAACAATCCTGTTCAGGATTTTATCTGTCACTTCAAGCACATAAATATCTTACAAGAATCTAGTTCAAAATTATAATCAGTGATGCCCTTCTGAATTAATTTAGGCTCAAGCATTCAGTTGGTTACTGCTTCCCCTTTGTTCAAGGGCAAAAGGTATTGTGGTTAGAATACTTGGCTGTAAGTCAGGAGATCCAGCTTTTGGATCTGCTGTTGGCTTTTTGTGTTGTCTCAGACAGGCACTGAAACCCCTCTGTGTTCATGTCTCAGGGGACAATAGGCTTTTGTTTCCCTAAGGTTTCTCTTGTCATTGAACAGTTTGGAATATGGACTGTTATGTTCCTTTCAAGCCTGTCTTGATGTGATCCTGACTTGACAGGAACAGCCAGTTACATGTTCCTGTGTGAGTCTAGCAACAGCCTCCTGCTTCTGCTTCCCTTCACACCAAGTTGTCCTCTCCTTTGAGTTGCAGCTTTCTGGCTTCTTGTGGCTTTTCTTGCCAGTGTCACAAACATTTAAGGAAAGAACACTTTCTCAGCTATATTTCAGGTGCCCTGTGACCAGAGTCTGGTTGTGTTTGGGACAGAAGTTAGGCAGAATGTCCCATAGCTCATGCTCTGTTCATAAGGTGCAGCACATGCACAGGGCTATGTCATGGTTACTCTCCTGGTGGTGTTCTTGGAGCTGGTGTTCTGTTTCCAGCTGCTTGATGGCATAATGGCAGCAGACAGAGCATCTTTGGTCATGTACCTCTTTTAGGAAAGAGTTCTGCAGGATAAGGATGTTGGCAAATGACATAAGGCCTGAAAACTACCACTGTTAAGATGACTTTGTATTTACTTGTGTCTTTTTTGGGAGAGTCCACAATATGTTAATGGCATAGCTTGGCACAGATGTCCTAGGAAACTT
The DNA here is from genome assembly GCF_036417665.1 of Passer domesticus. Taxonomy (NCBI): domain Eukaryota; kingdom Metazoa; phylum Chordata; class Aves; order Passeriformes; family Passeridae; genus Passer; species Passer domesticus. Next base: position 71,121,347 of record NC_087477.1, read on the forward strand.
GAAATCTGTCACCTTGTGACCAGTGTCTCTGTGGCCTGGCTTCATGTTTCAGGTGGACTCAACAACATTATCTGGCCTGGATGTTCCCAGGCTTTGGATGCTGATGTGAGTTCCTGGTTTAGGGCAAAGGTGCCTGCCTCAAGAAGCCTGGTGCTGCAGGAATCTCTGCAAAAAGGCTGAGCTAACCACAGCTCTGAGTCAGCCTCACTCTTCTGTGCTTTGATGCTCTCATACATGGAGCAGTTCCAAAGCTTTCTGCTGTACTACGCCTCCAGGGCATGAAGGTGTGCTTAAAAAGGTGCTCATTTCCCTTTGAACAGCAGTCTTATTTCTGTGCTTGCTTAAGCTTTCTGAGACAGCCTTAGTACTGTGCCTTAGTACTGTGCAGATTGCTTCTCTGGAGCACTCATCAGAACCTGCTGTGAGACTCACCACAAAAACCTGAGTGCACTTACATCCTGAATAATTTCCCCAGGGTTTCAGTATGTTCTGTACCCTGTCTGTTACCCTTTAGCTTTTGTTGCCAAAGCACCTGCATTCTGACAGGTTTGTGGGCATTACAACAAAGTCACTTCAGTGCATTGAAGACCACACCATCATCTGTTAAATTGGGAATTATTGACCCAGCAAAGTTAACATGACAGAAGATACTATTTATAAGTGAATTCCACTGGGGTCTTCATGTCAAAGGAACAAAAGGAATCCTCTTAATTCAGCCAGATATAGACTGGCAACCAGGGCTTTCTCTGGCATCAAAGGCCATAACCTGTAACTAATTTCCAAAACAGAAGGGTTGTGAAAAAAAGAAGACTGGCAAGTTACTCTGGAGCACCCCAGTTTCTCCTCATGGCCTTCCTTCTTCTCTCATCTGGAAACCATGGAAACAAATAAAAATGATGGAAATAATTGTTCTATATAGCTGAAAGTGGCAGGGTAAGAATCAGCAGCAGTTCCCATCTTCCCATCACTCAGTCACTGAGTGCTGCATGGCTTGCCTTGACTGGGAACTAATCCAAGGGGCTGTCCTCAGGCAGTACACAAGGGGCAGTGAGTGAAAGGAGAGGTTGTTTTCCCATCTCTTCTAGAAGCATGAAATCCCGGGAGCAAAAATGCAGTCAAGAGGGAAACTGATGTCTGTTTCTTGAGGCTCTTCTGTCAGATGTCTTGCATGTTTGCAACTACAAGGCTTCCCCCCCCCCCCAAAAAAAAAAGAAACCAAAAAACATTACTGAGTCATTTTTGCCTGCAACAAAGCAAATTGCTTCTGAAGGCAACACAGGATTCTGTAGCTTTCTTTCAGACTGTCATTAATCTTGGCTTGTCTTCAGCTCTAATAATTATATTTGCTTGAATTTCTTTGGCAGATTTCATTAGTTCAATGGATTGTGTTCCTTTCCCCACTTTAAATATTTAGAATTGTGATTACATCCCATGACTAAGTGAAATAATCACTACACATATGTCTGTGTCTATGTGCTTCTTAGTCATTTTATCACATCAGAAGTAGTGTCAGTTATCCCAGATAAAACATGGATAATACTTCCAGAAGACGACATGGTTGATGTATATGAATATGCATCTCAAATAGCAATATTCCATATTCCTGGATTATGTTTTTATAAATCTAGGTCCCAGTGTTGCTGTTGGCACACACATTGACTGTGAGCACAGGAAAGCCTCTGTTCACTTACGGTGCTGAACTGACACAGGTGCTGTTTAGCCAGGGTTAAATCCCATCTGCTTTGTGGTGCTACTTCAACAAAAGTGGGAGACCCGCCCCAGCTGCTGCCTTGGCAGGAGGTTACAGATGAAGGGAACCAGGGTGGCCGTGGAAACTCTGGGCACTCTGTGAGTCTGGTTTGCTTGGAGGCTTCTGTCACACCCACGGCTTCGAGCCAGTGAGGTGCTGACTGTGGGAGGGCTGCCAGTCTGGGGGCAGCCAGGCATGTCTGAGCCATCACACGTGCCATGTGACTGAATTTGTCTGGGGCAGGCAGCTTCTAAGACTACCTGTGGGCCTCTTGTTTTGACAAGTATTCCTTTCTTCTTTCATACCTTTTGATAATTTTTTTCATTTTTAGGAGGAAAAATTTGTATTAAGCCAAGACTGTCTGCTGGGTCTTCACCCATCTTTTGCTTTATGATTTAAATCCATTTGAAACAGTTGTTACTCATGCTTATTTATGCCTTTTTTTTTTCTCACATGGACAAAAGTCAGCTCAGAAGTAAATGTGGACACTTTTAAGGTAGAATCTGGTCCTAATGCCCATGGAATTTTTGCATGTTTTTCTGCTGAGAAATTCCCAATATAAAATTTTGTTTGCTGAGTAGAACAGTAGCAGTTCAAAGCTGCTGTGCTGTAGTGTTACAAATTTTAGTCCTCCAGTGCTGGAAGCAAGAAGACTGAATACCCTATTTCTTTTCCAAACAGCCAGAGTAGAAATGACTACACGAATTTTTCTTCAAGCTGCAGCTACTTGTAGCTTACAAGAGTCAATTCAATTGCTCAGGTGCTTCAACATGCCCTAACATGTTGAAGTGTCAGGCAAGACTGCCTGGACTAGCCAGTGTGGCAAGAGGACCTGCAGAGAGACCCCAGGACCTTCTGGGGCAAAGCCTGGGGGTCACAGTATATGCCTAAATAACTTTTTTCTTTGGTGCAATGAGCTGCTCTGCAGGCTCTTCCTGCACCGTGACTGGAAGAGTTCTGGATGATCCCTGCGACAAATGCACTGCACAGGCACTTTCACTTTGGCTTTTAAGATGACAGCCAAGTGGATTTGACTTTTATTTTACTCTCTAAATTATCTGTTTCACTTTCCAAAGCTCTGAGCATCTAGCAGGTTCTATTTAATGCTCCTACATTCTTGGGAAATGAAATAATGTAGTCTCACAGCTCCAGAGAGGTTTTTAAAAGCCTGCCGTTGACTACATCTTTCTGACAATGAGGAGTGAAGTATTTTGTATGTGTGTACACACTTCCACATATGCTTGGCCACCCACAGAGTTTTCCCTATAATGTGTGAGCTACTGGGCTGTAAAACTGTTCATACATTGGCAGCAATATATCTGTATTAATTTCTGTCCCTCAGACTGCAAACACCAGGGCAAATTGCCTGAAGTTAATCTAACAGTACAATACAGACAGCTGTAATTGTGAACCAAACAGCTGGAATTTGGTGGGCAGGAATAAACAGCAAAATGTGGCTGGAAATGGAGACTGAATACTTTTTCAAAATGATTTTAGGCAAGCACATTTCCTGTATGTTCATTACTCCGGCATATAAATCCAGATTGGTCTTCCTGGCAAATGCACGAGTAGTTTAAGGATTGCAGAGAGGAACATTTTGAACACAGTAGGACAATACTGTAGTTAATTGATGTATGTTGCATCTTGACTCACAGAGTGTCTCTTGGCTTAGACTAAAAGGAAAATGTGGCATTCACATTCTCTGGAAAAATCCCTTCGCCCAGGATTTTTCTCCTGGGAAGCTCAGAAGCCTCAGAGAAAAGAAACACAATTCTTATCTCATTTGCTTCTCCTGTGTTTTGTTTATCTGGAATGTGGTTGGAGATTGATTACCCACAGATGATTGTTTCAGTGGATTCTGGTGTGAGTTCTTTTGACTCAATGGCCAATCAGGGCCAAGCTGTGTTGGGACCCTGGAAAGAATCATGAGTTTTTATTAGTATCTTTTTAGCATTGAGTAAGTATCCTTTCTGTATTCTTTAGTATAGTTGAGTATAGTATTCTTTAACATAATATAGTATTATAAAGTAATAAATTAGCCTTCTGAGAACATGGAGTCAGATTCATCATTCCTCCCTGCCATGAGGGTCCCTACAAATACAATAGCAAAAGGAGAAAACAAAACTTAATCTGCTTCGTGTGTGGGAGGGGGCTGTATCTGAAATCTAAGCAATGGATTTTCTTTTCAGAATAATCAGTGCATTCCAGCTGGGTTGGAAAACTACTACTCTGAACAAGACTCCAGCGCTCGAGGGAAATTTTACACAGTCATAAACCACTACAACCTGGCCAAACAAACCATCACGCGCTCCGTGTCCCCGTGGATGACAGTACTGTCAGAAGAGAAACTGTCTGAACAGGAGACTGAAGCTGCTGAGAAATCAGCTTAGTATGATAAGCTAATTATTAAAACTATGTCATTTGAAGGTAACTAAGGGACTTCAAGGAACTTTTCATTAAATATAATTATGGATAATTTAGAGGTTACTCATGTTTATGGTGTAACTGCTTCTGTTTGCTGATACTGCTTTGCAAAAAAAAAAAAAAGAAAAAACTGAAAACAAAAACTTGCTGCAGAACATTCATGGGCATAATGCCAGGTGCATATCAGCATTGCTGTAGAGCTTTGACACCATTTTCAATGTTAAAAAAATCCAATATTAGATATGTTCTTGCAGTTTATTGGATACTGATAGATTTTGTCACTGGATTTTCAGGGCTTGGACCTTAGATAAATCATGTGTTCTGTTGTCTGAACAGATACTTAATTTATTAAGTTTTTGAATTCTTTGTCATTTTGCAAACTGAAACACCCCAGCCATAACTAGAGTGATCTCTTGTTTAGCTGAAAGCTGTAAGTAATGTTTAGTTTGGGCTCAAGCAAGAATGATAGTCAGCGCTGACATCGGGGCATAATGTAATGACTTGTATGGAGAAAGAAACTGTCAGGTCGCATTTTTCCTTACATTTCCTTTACTGTTTTTGTAAGTGATAATGAAGTTCTCTGCAACAAGGCATGCTCAATGTTTTCTTATTGCTGTCAGCAGGATTTAACTGCATTTCCACTGTGGCTTTAGCATCTTGGTAAGGATGTGCACTGAAACACAAACTAGATAGACTTATGGAAAAACACAGGCAGTTTTAGTGGTGGATGTTGAGGATAGTGTAAAAAATATACAGTTCAGGATGTTCTAATGAGAAATGACATCTTTTGATCATACTAAAGAGGCAGAAAACCTGTTCACAGTACATGTAGTCCACTATGTCATTTGTTGGATACAGCTGAGGGAGTAATATGTCTAAATTTTCTCCTGTATTACATTCACATTCTCCCTTTTTAGTAGTTAGAAAGAGCTTTCTGTTTATGTATGGTTTGCAGTTTGATACTTTTTAAAACATGGAGGGAGCATCACAAGTGAAACAGTAGTGTGTTAGATACCACAACTGGCTGTTAAAGCTCCATGTGAAACAGAGTGAAGAGTAGAACTGTTTGTGTATGGCTTGGGAGGGGAAAAGATGTAGAAGAACATAGTATTGTGGATGCACGTTAAAGTTCCATTGTAATTACAAACTTTCCTATTCTTTGTGTGAAATCATGTTTTCATTTTTATTATAAATCTTAAATATACATTATAAAAAGACATCTTAATTTAACATACAAAAGCGTGTGAAGCATCTGGGCAAGCAAGTTGCCTTTTTATTCATGTAACTTGAATGGGACAAGGTAGAGTGAACATGTCAAAAGTTCCTTTTTTTTTTTTTTTTTTTGCTAGAGTGTACAAAAATAAAGTGAAAACATCAGGCTGTTTCTCAAGATATGTAGTAGAAAAAATGTGGTCAGCTCTACTTCTGTTTTTCTCCAGCAGAAGCCTGTCATCCCAATATAGTAAAAATAACCATTATGACTCAGTGCTCTGAATTTAATAGAAAATGTGCATTACACAGTGCAGCTGTTAAAGGCTTCTTATTAAGTCATCATGGTATGTGGAATGCCTAAGAAGCAATAAACTATGTGCCAAATTTTCTTTGCAATTAAAAATATCAGGCTTATATTAAGATCTTTAAAATATATCACATTTGCATTTTCTAACAGGCATCTGCTTTACTGAATATAATTGATTCACATGTAACTTTTGACATTTTCACTCTGTGCATAGTAAACACTAAGAATGATGCTACCTGTTGCATAAAATGTATAGAAATATACATTGCAGAAGAGAGATAGGAAAACACACACATTTAATATCAACATACTTACAGAGGACATTCAGATTTTACAGGATGGAAAGGTCTGTTTCCCAAGACTGTTCTAAATAGAAATGATTCACGATATGTCTCCTCCCCTTAAATTTAGGACAATAAAAACTTTAATGCAAAAGTAAATACTGATGAGAAACAACTTCTTTTTCTCCTTGTAACAATAAACAATAAAAATTAGTGAGCCTTATGATCTAGGAGAAACAGATTGTTTATGCTTCTTGAAGTCAAAACCATTTTCCATCTGATTTATCAGGAGGGAGTTTATTGAGTCTTATCTACAGTTGGTTTTGAGACTTTTTTTAGTTAACAAATTGCTCCCAGGTTTAGTACTTTGAGGAGTTTAATTGTCTATCCTTTGGCTTTATTCCAGCATCCCAGAACATCTGTTTCACTGCACAATCTGTTTGTGTTGTACTCTCTTTTCACTTACAAGTAAAGCTCTTTTGTTGACTCCTTATCATTATTGGTACCATTAGCTCAAGCTGATTTCTGAGACAAGTAGTTTCACAGGCTTAGAAGTAAAGGTCATTTATGTGCAAAGTGATCACTGTGTACTGAAGTGGTGTGATGAAATAAACGCCTGAGACAGCGTAGATGCTTCTGCACAGTAACAGTTTTCTCTTGCTCTGGGATGGGAGCTGGACTTTCCACAGCACAGGTGGGTGGCTGTCTCAAAACCAGTACTGTTACTTTTTCTTCTGTTAGGTCTGCTCCAGCTTGTAGCTTTCTTCACAGCTCTTTCAAAGACTTTTATGTTCTCCAGAGGATAAATGTGGTTTTATGTTTGATACAAGGATTTTAAATGAATGTACTAGTAGATATGTGCACATCTTATTTATTGGAAAATATTTCCATCATAGAGGTATGAGAAAAGGCATAAAATACGTAGGTGTGCTGTTATACCCACTCCACTAAAAAAAAGTCAGAACATTTACAAACAGAGCATGGAGCCAATATATGTTTAATTAATTATCATACCAGTCCAGGAAAAGCAAGGAAAATGAACACATCACAAGGAAGAAGAGGATCCATACTCTAAATCCAGCATTGTTTTTGATGGCCTGTGAGGAAAAGGTTATCCCTGTTACCATTACCAGTAAATACAATTTCAACAGTGGCAACTCAGAATGCCTGTTTGTGGCATCACCCGTCCCTCCCACAAGAGAAACAACAAAATTTGACCTTAACTTCAGGTGAATACAAGTCAGACTGTCTGGTACCTCTTTAGAGTCATCACACTGAAGTCACACTCAAAATCTTAACATTGCACAAATCAAACTCCAGGAGCTATATCACAAAGTACACGCTTCAAAGTTAAAATTAAGTTTCAAATGGGAAATTACTTGATTAAAAGGAATCAGGCCTTCATCTTTCTAATAAAGATCTGACTTGAAACAAATAAAAAAACAACAAAACCAAACAACAAACAAACAAAATCAAAATCCCTGACACCCCTGGAGGTAACTCAGTCACTTATTTCAGTCTCAGAGCCAGTGTTGGCTACTCCTTTCCAAAATTGAGACCAGCAGGGGACTTGTTTTTTTGCTCTCGTTTCTTAGATTTACGTAAGGAATTTTTTTTTTATATGATACAAATATTAATGTGAGTAACAAAGTTTATTTTACCATCTTTCAGAACTGTTTCTCAGGATGGTTTAGGAAACTTAGTTCTACCTAAAAATGTGAAAAGTGAAATAAAATATAGCTTCAGTTCCTGCCATGTTTGGTGCACTTTTCAGAAGAGCAGAGCAGCAGATAACTCATCCTTCAGACACCTTTTCTGTGTGCTCTCAGGAAGGAGAAAGAAGTGAGCCATTTACTCAGTAGCCTAATTTAGGAACTCCATTTTTATTGAAATCTCAGTTCCCAAAATAAAACATATTTTCCTTCTACTTAGTAATAAGTGGAAGAGGTTTGTTTACTAGGAGCATGCAAGAGGTGTTCAAAGTCTCTTCTGCTAACACGCAGTATTCTCTTTCAACCATTTCAACACTGTCTTATAGTGGTAGTCTGCAATTTCTGCCCCCCCCTTCTTTGTTTTAAAAAAAAACTTCACAGGTGCTTAAATGCAAGCCCGGTGACCTTCATGTTTAAAAACTGCTGAGGCCAAGTAGATTTCTGCAGTCCTGTGTAGCTATTCAGATCATGCTTAGCAAGTGTGAACTATTGAGAAGCTCAGCTACTTTGAAGAGTTTTCCCAAATCCCTGTCCTGACACTAAACACCCACTGCACCAGTCCCATGGGTGACCTTCCATGTGATGTTTTAAAGCAACACCTGGAAAAAACTGAAAGTTAAGAGAAATGAGTCTAAAACACAACATCAAGATATTACCTCTCTTATGTCTTCATTGCCTTCTTTTATATTCTCTGTTGCACCCACAACTAATTGATGGATATTGTCGATATCAGTTTCCTGTTTAAAAAAGAAATAAAATTGAGAAATAGCAACAAATGTTACCAAAAAAAAAAAAACAAACACCAAAACAAAACACTTCCAAGGACTTGGGGAACAAGCAGAATTCAAAAGTAAAATAAAATCTGGTATTACTAACATCTTTGTTTCATTGATGCAACGGCAGAGAGTAATACATTAAAGCTGTAATTTCTTTATTGGTGCTTTTAAGAACCTGAATGGAAACCACCAAAACCAGTAGGAAGTCTCCCATATCTAGAGTCAAAAGTAATCTGTCTGATTTTTCCCAGCTCTTTTGGAAGAGGTGCCAACATTTCCAGAAAGGATGCTGTTACATAACATGTTTAACAGGACACCAGCTCTGAGGCAGAGGGATCATTCTAACACATATCTCTCATTTTCCACTCCTGGTACATACTAGTAAGTAACAACGGTAAATATCTTGATTTTGAATTTGAAAAACAAAAGTATTTTCTTTTACATTTTTATTGAAAATTCGTTAATTTTATGTTCACAAGTTGGCAATCAAGACCAAAATGTCCCCAAGAAAATCTTCAAGTTGTATTTGCGGCTGTAGTATTAAATTATACTAACCTGTTGCAAGACTTTCTCAGTGAATATCTCTTGTAATCTGGAGATTTCCACCACTTTTCCTTCAATTTGTCTTGGCAAAGAACAGAAATACTCCATTAGAAACTAGTGCAAACATGTCTTGCTGCTGCAGATTCAGTAAGTGGCTGCTCAGGAGCAATTGTCTGTGAGGCAGGAATAGCCTGGGACTGGGGCTTGGACAGTGCCTGGTTGGAAGACAGCCAGTCCACAGTGAAGTGCTGGGAAAGGCACCCCCAGAAATGCTCAGTGAGCAGCTTTCACTGCCAGGACTTTTCACCTGTCTCTCTTATTTCATTTCATATAACAACATCCATGCTGGGCCTTAAGCAGTTATTTTGACACACCCTTTTCATATGATGCTCTGGTGCGGGCAGTTCACCTTGCACAGCACTGATACCCAGAAGTAAATTTCTAGCTTGCGTAGCCCTTTGGGTGTTCTGCACAGCTGGGGAGAGTGAATGGCACCACCACCACTGCCTGTCACTGCATGGGGTCAGCAAAGCCACCTCCCCATCTGCTATCTGGATATCCAGCAGACAATGGGACAGAAATGGAAAACTTAGTACTTTAAACTTGGGTAAGGGAGAATGTAAGCCTTCCAAATGTAACCAGTGCTACCATTCTTTACACTGTGGGACAGCACACAGTTCCATTCCTGGGCACTGGGGATTTCTCCCAGCTCCTCCCACACCACTGGAGCAAGAACAGGAAGGTGTCCTGCAGCCAATGCCCTGCACACAGGGGCTGACTGGGGCATGGGACTGACATGGGCCACTGTCTGTCAAGTGATAGAAAAGTGTACCTGACTTCATCAAAGAGATTGTTCATTTCACCGACAAGTCTCTGGTTCTCCTGTTCAAACTGGAAAAAGGGGAGAAGGAAATGACATTCAAAATTTGTAAGTTTAACTTCCCAGAAGTGAGTCTGAAGTGACAGGGTAACAGTGTATCTCACAGAGAAAGGCTGTCTTCTGACACAAGCAATTTCTATCATAAAGAAAAAATTTTTATTTCTTTGAACATCCGCCTTTCTTTAAACATCCAGATTTGGTTTTGTACTAGAGGCTCACTGCCTACCTCACTGGTAAAGAACAGCCTTCTCTCCTGGGTTAAAGGATTCCACAGAGTCTAAGAGGAAGGCTACTGGGCACTGCCACCTTCACTGTGGGGTAGAGGTCTCAGGGAAGATGCCCAGCTCCATGAACTGAAGGGGATCAGAAAGCAATATCCTGCACAGTTCCATTGATTTCCACTCTAAAGATCCAATGGTTTTGTCAAATTAAATAACACCAGTGTTGCAATACATTCAAGTGTCATTGACACCACTGTATGTAGTGACACCACCTACAGAGCAGAGCATTTTTGAAAATACAATCACCTAAAATATATTTATTTTATATTTACTTCACAAGAGCAGATGCTGTGCTTCATCACTGCACTGCTTTGCATTCAGGACTACTGTATGTCTGGTTCTGGTGGAGTCACCTCACAACAAAGCCAAGGCACTGAGCAATGAAACAGAGCCACGAGATTTAGTGCTGTCATTGCCAGTTGGTCCTTGAGTGACTAAGTGGAGCCACCATGCTACAATTGTTTTTTCTGGCTTCTGTAAGGATATCTGTACAAATATTCAACATTAAAAATCCCCTATTTTACTGCCTTAAAAACAGATAGTAACTAATTGAGAAGACAAATTTTCAGTAAAGAAACAGTGAATGACTTTAATCCTTTACAAATAGCACAAATCCACTTGAGAAAGTATTCTCTAAAAACTCCCTTTGGTATTTAAAACCTTCCACTGGCACAGATTGCCTTTTAAACTTCTAAATGATCTTTGCACCTTGAAATCATGGCTGCTAACTGCTGTCTGTGCAAGTGCTCTAAGATATTGCTAAAACAGGCAATTGAACAAAGGGTTTGAGCACTGAACAGATCATACACCAGTGCGTCACAAAGGGATTTACATGATGGGAACGTAAAACCAAACTCTGGCAATCAGTACAGCTCAGTGATTTATGGCTTATTGAAGTAGCCTCTTTTATGACAGTGAAATATTCTGTTACCAAAGTATGGCATAAAGTGACTGCTTAATATATGGCTAAAAAATCCAAGGCATAAAAGAAATAATCACCACTCCTTTTAGTTATTTCACAAGAGAATTCATTAGATGTGCTGTCCCTGAATTTAAGACAAAACCAATCAACCAAAAAAAATATAAAGTCAGAGAAAAGTAGATATTTTCATGGCTCCAAACATGAGAGGGATTTTTCCCACTCAATGCAATCACAAAACATCTGCTCACAATAACTGTAAAAACCATGAATATACCTGTATTCAGAGTTATAAACTGAAATGTATTGTGTAAATCATGCAATAGGCCTGCAAATATTTCGAAAAACATCAAGCTCTCTCCTGAGGGTAAAACAGTGATAGGAATTGGTGCTTTAACAATGACAGGTCTTTAATTCATTATTTTATCTACATGAAGGACCATGGAACCATGACTGAGGATTTGCTAAGTATGATATGGCACAAACCATCCCAATTTAAAGCCAACACAGCAGTTTACAGATTGCAAGCTGTCCTCTTCATAGAATTGTTTAGGACAGAAAAGATCTTACAGATCAAGATAATCCAAGGCCACCACTACACCATGTCCCTAGGTGCCACATCTACATGTCTTTTAAACACCAGCAGGGATGGTGACTCCACCACTTCCCTGGGCAGTCTGTTCCAAAGCTCAAAAACCCTTTCAGAGAGGAGATTTCTCCTATGATCCCAGACCTACAAAACACAACCTGCACTGGCTTTCAGTCAGAAGGCCCTGTCAGAGCCATCATCCCCAACTCTCATTTCCCTTGTTTCACTGGAAGCTGACAGCAAGGGGCCTAACAGTATTGTACCTAAAGAAAGGAGAATGAAAATATGTGAAGAATTATCTTTTAAAAGGAAACAGAAAGCAGGATTAAGGCTCTAGATTTTAAGACTGGCACTCAAGAACAAAATGAGAGCAAACAGAGCAGCCTCTGAAGAACATACCATAATTGTGTGCAATGTAGTCATCTCTGACTGGAAGAATGATGTGCACTGTGTCTGGGAACACCTCGAATCACTGCCAAGGAAGCTTCACAAAGTCATACTGCTGCACCCCTCTGCCCTATAAAGCTCATTGTTCTGATATCTGCACAGTTACTGACTGAAATCAGTTTTTCCTTCTTTATAGACAGTGTGTGCTAATGTGGAGAGGTTTTTTAAGAATTTTGAGCTATGTTTAAAATGATAAATTTTAGGAATATCAAAAAATCTGACAGGTTGTCAGCAATCATACCTATGTCAGAAATTTTGTATTCAAATGTAAGCAGAATTGCATCAATCTATAAACATGCTGATAGCAGAGAAATGCAAAAATGTTAAAATTAATGAAATTCTGTTCTGACAGACACCTCGTCGCTATTCTTTCTAGGAAACCAATCTTATTTTGATAATAAAAAAGTTAGAAGAAATAAAATTAAGTATAACTTCACAGTAATAGTTAAATAGAACAACTATTTATGTTGTAGAAACTATCCAAGAAAAAAAGGGCAAACAATTTATTCTTTCAGAAGTTTCATAATGATTCTTCTGATGTTGCCTTGACTTCTATTGTTTACTGACTAAACAAAGTCATTTGTGATTGTTATGGTAGAAAACAATTTTAATTTTGACTGTTGAAAGGTAGTTTTTTATTAATTTCATGTCTCCATGTAAATGTTTTGTAGCATTTTCAAATATTAGCTACTACCAGAAGAACCAGGAAGTCACAAGCAAAAGGTCTATCTTTTTACAGCATTATTCTGCATAAAATGTTAAAAGTTAATTTAGGTAATTTTTTTTACCACATGTGAATACAACAGAAAATATAATAAAATGGACAATTAGTCACAGGATAAACATACCATTTGTATTTCTTCAGGTGACAGCTCATCTTCACCTCTGCCATCCCCCCATAATCCAAGGTTACTTTGGGCATCAGGCAGATTCCTGTCTGTAAAAGAGCCACCAAACACTTGAGACACTGAATAGCACAGGGCACTGAATAGTAAAAATAATTTTTCACCCATGTTAGACTGATCATGAAATTGTTGTATCTCCTTTGTCAGTTACTGAGACTCCCCCTGTATTTACAGCACAAAATTACATCAATAACCTTTAATTTCTGAACAGGGCCAAAAGTCTTAAAGTAGGTTTAATTTTGTGAACTAAAGGGAGTTCCATTAACACACTGACCAAGAAGGATGTAAAACAACTCATCATGCACTAAGAGCTTTTAGGGCACAAATACTGTAGCAGTTGTCTTTTAAGAGATAAAACCACACAATTTTCAAAATGACAGCCTATATGCAAAGTACTATCTTCCAGTAAGATTTGAGAGAACCACCAGCTCCCCCTTTCAGAAACTAAAGACAGAACCTCAAAGATGTTTTGAGCAAAACTCACAGATGAACTTCATTTTGTCATGCTGTTTAAACTTCCTATTACAGTGCAAACCCCACACCACACTGTGCAAGGGGTGTCTTCCAGCACATAACAGGAATCAGCTCCAACCCCACAAATTAACTGTAACACATCAAAGCTGCTTCATTCATTTCAGTAGTATTTTCCCTTTGATTAAAGATATTCATCTGCATAAATCTTTGTATAAGTCTGGCATAAAAGATCCTGAAGGGCTATTTCTGGGATACTCCCTTCTGGAAGATTTAATTTTAGGCTTAATTATATACTTCTGGTTATAGAGGAAGAAGTTAGAAGAGAGAAAATAAACTGTGCTACAGGAATCTACTGTTTCTGAAGCTGTTGTAGCATGAATGTTTAAAAACCTTGTAAGACTGCAGCCTTGAGAGAGAGCCTCTCTTCTCCCCACAGGCTGTAACAATCTTACAAAACCCAAGAGAGATCTGTACCACCCCACAATGAATCAACCCTCAACCTGCTTTGAGGTATCAGATGCAGGTTGCAAATAAAAACACAGGCAGATTTAGTTTTTCATTTTTCATACATTTCAGACTTCCTATCCATTCCAGTCAATCTTTTAAGCATTTATGTGTATTTTAATTTGCTTTGCTATAACTTCCTAGACATAATTTTTTTGAATTGCTTAAGCAGCACTAATGCATCATAATTCAGAGACTGACTTGTCTTGGGAAGCCTCTGAAAGGAACAGTCTTATTTATAAACACATATATGAAAAGAAATACAAGGAGAAATTTTCCCTTTTATCCTCCATGATAGTATTTGTGCAAACTCTTGAAACCATCAATATTGTAAAAGAGCATTGTGTATGTCTCCTTTATAAACTTTTTTTCTGGCCTCCCAACAACCTAACCAGGATGCATAAACAATGACAATGTTACAAATGAGGGATGCAGATTAGGAATATAATAAATTTATTTTAAAAACAATCCCAAACCAAAAAATAGATCAGTTCTTTCTTATAGTAGTGAAATATAAACCCGAGAATCTCTTCAAAGATTGTTTAGAAAGCATCCAGCTATTCTTTTCCATGGGGGTATTATCAGTATTTCAAAGCTATTTCACAGAATCACAAAACTTACTTGTTTAGGTAATCAATGCATTTACATTATATCAAAATTAAAATAAATTATCTACTGTATTCAAACAAAATAAGATAATTAGTTTATGGAGAAAACAAAAGAGAAAACCCAGAGGAATCAATTAGTTTCAGGCTCTGCCAGCACTGTTAAAAAACAGCACCTGTATCCAATGTGATGGCTAATAAGCAAATACACTTATGGTAAGAGGTAAGCAAGAAACACTTATCTCCCCAGGGTCCCTCCTGTCACTGTGGTATGTTTTGGGCTTTCTGCAGCTTTCATGGAGCTGATATTAATGCTTTTCTGCAATTCAGCCAGCAAAAGCCAAACTACATTTTTATTTCAGAAAGAGAAGTAGTTAACTCGTGACAGAGATATAAAATCATCAAATCCTCTGAACCTTTTTCCATGCTGAAAGGAGACAGCTGCAAAGCTTGTGGACCAGTTCAAAAGCTACTCATTATTTACATTTATTTCCATGAACTAAATGTCAAATTTGTAATATGCAAATAAATACTGCCAGTATATAAAAGCACTCTCTAGAGAGACTATTTTCCTACAATGAGGCATGTCCACTATAATTCTAATGTAAACAGGTGCTTTGCCTCAAAACAAAGGTAATCACATTTTGCTTTGGTTTCTGCCAAAAAACCAGAAAAAACCAAGTTGTGCTTCAGCACATTAAGTAGCACATTCAGCTGTTCATCATAGTGTTCAAACAAAGGACAGAACCACAAGCTGCTCTCAAAAATATCTTTACAGATGAGATTTAACCCAAGGGACCCAGGCATGCTGCTGATGGCTAATTCATGAAAGCAAATTATCACCATTCTCTAAACCCCCAACATCCTGAAGATGAAAGAGCTGATTTCAAAATGCAAGCATTTCTCTGGCTTCCTAAAAATTGGAAAAGTTACTTGTAAGATTTAAACTGAACATCTTCTTTCCTAGTCATCTTGTTCATGTTATTTTCACACTTTGACAGCCACCTACCAGCAAAGTCACAAGGCTGATTCCTACAAGCAGCAGCAACCAGCACTTACCCTTATGTGAGGAATCACAGGCTGTGTGCATTTGCATACTGTTCCAGACAGATTTATTTTGATATACAAGTTCCATAGTTTTCTCAAAGTCTAGTCAGCAACCCCTCATAAGTACTGCAGCAGCACCACTTGTGTGGCAGGACCCCTACTTTCTCATAAAAATTAACGAAAAACTCATGAGAATGAGAACTGGAGTAATCAAAATTAATGTGCAATAAAATAGTTGCATTTCTATTTACTGCAGTGGTCTGCTGTGTCCAAGGCAACCAAGGAACAGTATTTTCCATGGCGTGGCACAGATTTTTGGAACTAAAAATTATAATGACGCTAAGTGGTGGGAGAATGCAGGGACATTTGGTAACCAGGAAAGAGCACAGAGCAATGAAGATGCTACTATGCTGCTGCTCCACCAGTGGCACCAGCTCACAGCTGCAAAACACTGATAACAGGTTAAGGTGAAACTCATCTGTGTGCCTGTGTGCTGCATCACTTATGACACACTATAAAAAGGTAAGCACTAGAAACGGCACATCATCAAAACCTGTACCTCTTACAATAAATTCAGTGTTAGAGGGGAAAAAAGGCACACTGATAGGGCTGCAGAAGTACAAACTGGTTAGGAAGATAAGCAAAGCCATTATCAGAAAATGAAGTTGTTCACATATTGTGAGGTAGTTCAGTGTTAAGAGACTTCATCCAGAAGTGAAGCACCCACTTCCCATGAATCCACCTTCTGTATGGCCCTGGAGTCACCTAACAGAGGAACTTTACTCTTCACAAAATCACTAAAGAAACAACAACTGTTTATCAGAATAATATGACCAACCATTGCATTTTTTCTATCCTGACAAAGTATTATCATAATGTAATGTAATTCAAAGGCAAAAAAAAATCCTGCTCTAAATCACAGGGTACCTTGGTCTCCTTTAGACAAAGACTGGGAAACCTCAAGCCAGGGAAAGCAATTTCAGAATCACAGAAACAAGATTTCTCTTTAGGTATGAAACCTGATATTACCTGCACAGTGGTAGCACTCCAAAAGGCACTTAGCTTCAAAGCTCAGCCAGCATCCACATCCCAGGACAGGCTGAAATGGCTAAGAGAGTTGAAATGGCTTCTATCCCTCAGACTGAGAAGCAGGCAACCAGGAAAGAGAACCAATGCTCACAAATCCCATCAAGATCTGCATCATCTGAAATAACCCCAAGGTCAGAGATACTGCTTTGGACTTCTGGCTATCTCCTGCCCCGTGAAAGATGAGATGAAATTCTCCCAGCAGGGCAACTCAATGCTGCCAAGAAGAAAGCCCCAAAACTACTGGATCTGACCAGCCAATAACCTCCTCTGTGTGAGCATGTTCCACCTTTGAGTTCCTGCTGTAGGAGTCTCCAACTCAAAGTCTCTGTGCTTAAAATCTACAGAATGTTCCAAGAGAGTCGTTGACCTACTTTCTAATTCCTTGCATTCAGTGAAACGAATATGGAAAAATCAGACAAATTTCAGAAGATATGATATTGATTAAAATAAATGAAAAGGAAAGAGTACATAAAGAGGTTATTAAGAGGATGAAGCATATGACTTCTTTAGCTGGCATGTCAAAAAAAGTTTAAGATTTTTCTTCCTCAGTCTCACAGTATGCTTCACAGAAGCCTGATCAGCTCAAGCAAGAGGAAAATGGAAAACATGCCAGTCATAGCAATTGGCCCTTCTGAAGTGAAGGAAGCACTATCAACTGGACAGGTCTTGCCAGAAAAAAGAAAATGTAACTATATTTTATTCCTACCTTTGCTTTCCTCAGCAGAAACCTTTTCTTCAGAATCCTCTAAACGACTCTGTGAAGATTTTTCAGTGGAAAGAGGTGATTTGGACACATTGCTCTGCTCAGGTTCAAGTTTGGACCTAGAAGTACAAGAACTAATGATTTAACTAATACTACACAGATGTATTTTTCTAAAATGAGAAAAAACACAGATTATTAAAGTTTACACAGATTACTTTCAATACTTTAACTCTTGTAAACTTCAAATTAAAGATTTTCCAGTGAAGATACAAAATGTACTTAGCAACTGTCACTGAAATATTGCTCCAAAGGCAAAGAAAGCATTAATAGTATTCCTGGACAAAATGCACCACAGGCTCAGAGTTGAGAATATTGAAGGCTACAGCATAAAAATACTGACATTTTATTAAATTTGCTTTCAAAAATCCAGTGTAATAATTTTTTTTTTAAGTCAACATTTAGGTCATATGAAAAATTTTTAGTAGCAATGGCCAAGCACTACTTCTTTATTTTTTCAAATAACAGTGTCAATTTTACTTTATATTTTCAATTATCATAAAGGATATACAATATAATTAGCTTTCTTATACTGCTTCTAAGTCTCTATTAGGTAATTTTAATACAAAGGTAATGCAAAACATGAGAAGCTTATTCAGTGATAATATATTAAGTACTTGCCAAGTATGTTTCAGCGTGGCATCAAAAATTAGTGGTGATGTATTTTTTCCAGTACATTTCTGTGGTTTATTGTTATCTACAATGAATTCTGAAACTGCTACATAGCAAGCAGTTAAATGTTTAGTAATGCTGTTGGAGAAGGTAAAGAACCAAAAACCAATGGGTGGAACCACCTGCTGTGCCAGGTGATTCCACCCTACCCTTTATCACTTCCTACCCTCTCAAATATAATCAACAGTTAATCTCATTATGATATGCAATTCTCTCCTGTGCCTAACAGAAGGTGTTGCTTTTTGTGTTCCTTCTTTGCATTGTGTCTAAATTCTTACCCATAATTAGAAAATTCTGTGAAAACCAGAATATAATGCAATTGTCATCACCAAGTGATTGCTATTTAACAGTAGCAGAGAACCTTTTTTGGTGATAAAACCTCTGCAAGTACTGGGCTTTTGGTAAATTTACAGAGAAGAATTCTTCTCTCATCTCCTCCCTCTCAAATTTGCCTAATGATAAGAAAAAAAATTATCTACATATCTGTGCATTTCAAAGAACAGTTTTAACACTAGTAAAACACCAATTCCCCAGGTAATAAAAATATCAGCTTGATTTGAATAACTGCACACATAATTCACAAAATCTTCTAATGGAAAAAGAAGTTTCAAACTGAAATTAAATATAATATTGAATACTAATAAGCATTAAAATGGAAAATCACAACCAAGTATCTTTCTATAAAGAAATGCTTGTGTTTCTATTTCTCATCTTTTCTTTCTATGAAACTAGTCCAAACCAGCAGAACTTTTAAATCAAAATATGTGAGTGAATACATAAAGGCAACCTCTGTAAGAAAATTATAACACTCAGGCAATTTGTTGGAGAGCTTAGGATAGTTATCAATATAGAAGGAAACATGGTGAAATGCATTTCTATGGCAAACTTTTCAGTATTGTCTGATATGCACGTATTTTAAATTGACTAAACTGCAGGAAAGAAGAGCTGCACTAGGATTAATTTATTTCTAGAGAAACATATTCCTTTATTGTTTGTGGTCCTTATTATGCACGGTATAGGAATACAGGAAACTTTCAATTTAAAATGAACAAAGTGTCTGGGATGCACTGTTTAAAGGATGCCTACTTCTTTTAAAAGAGGGTACATATTCTTATCACATAAAGCACCTACTGAGTTCCTCAGGGAAGTTACAAATCAATTATACTATTTTTCTTTAAGTCATAATAAAGATTGGGTTATGCCCTGTGATTATTTGAATTGAATTTTAATTTAAATGACAACTTAGCCATTACATCACATCTGCAATGCATACAAACTACACTTGGTCAACATCTGTTTCCTAGTTCTTGCATCAATAAAAAGCAGCATAGAGGGACCTTTCAATAAAAATAAAGTATATTTTGGGTTAATTCTTAATGCTAACTGCTCTTTAGTTAAGTGGTACTCTAACTGCTGAAATAATGCATCAAACTAAGGTTTTTTCTCTCTTTATTCATCTGAGAAATCCTGAACCTGGGATTTCACATGGAAAGAGTACTGTAAGAGTACTAAGAGATGAGGTGATATTCATTAGCTACTGCTTCGACTGTAGGAACAATGCTCTCTTTCTTTGAAGCTCTTTCACATGAAGAATACTGATAGGATTCTGTATTTTCACATATTAAAAATATCACACAGTTTGTTTCTGCATGGCTTTTTTTTTTGAAAAGTTCTGGGAGCTACAAAAACACCAGTGCTTTACTTTTCTCTCATTACTTCTAACCAAATTTCAAAAGTGGTTTGGGGTATTTTCTTTTCTTGCTTTTAGTCTGATCCTCCACATGTACTACTATTTATGGCTCACGAGAATATATTTGAGAGAATCTAATTGTGCTTAATCAGGCTGAATAATTCTGAATAAAATATACTTATGAACTTTTGAAAACATCTCTCTGAGTTCAATGTAACTGTAGCTGAACAACCTAAACACCAAACTCATAAACCAGCAACAAGTCTTGGAAAAACACTCAAGAATTTATTTATGTGCACATTCTAGAACTATATATTTTTTGATTAAAATAAGGATAACGGACCTTGAGGTTACCATTCAAATAATGCAGAGTGAGAAGACATGGAAAGCTTCTCAGGTATTAAATAAATTGCAAACCTGCTCATGTTCCCTATCATTCTCACAACTAGGAGTATGCACAAGAAGAAAGTGAAGAAGTACAGGGCTTGAAACTTGACTAAAAAAAATCCCACCAGACCAAAAAGGCAGCAAGCAATCACCTTTAATGTCTCCTAGACATGTTCAGCTCTACTTTAGCAGCCTTAACAAAAGCCACTATAGGAAGTGGAAGCTCTTGTTTTCAGTTCAGAAGTTACATTCCAGTTTTTTATTTTTTTTATGTTTCTGCTTGCCACGAACCCCTGCCATCTCAAGTACTATTAATTAACAACAAATTCACTTGTTTAGCAGAAAGATAGAACCTTTAAATAAAAGCAAAAAACAAAAAAAAAAAAAAAAAATCAGTGAATTTGTGGAAGTCAAATAGGATTATTAACTCGCATTTTACTGATTTGGTGCTCTTATCCTTTACCTAAATGAGAACTACAACTCTATAATGCCACTCTGCCACTTTCAGACTTGACTTCACAAGTCTGAAGTGTAAAGAGCCCTGGATTGCACCTGTTGACTACAGAGGTTACTCATCCAACCACAAATTTCCATTAAAACCATCTCCTTAGAATCTAAACATGAACAATGGTTTTGTTGCATGTCCTACAAGTGAAAGGCACAGTTAAACTATTTTTTGACATTACTCACAGTCTCTTCTTATCTATCACTCGCTTAACTCGGATGGCTCTTTGTTCAGAATACAGCTTGCACACTCCTGTTCAAGAGAGCATCAAACAAAATTTCAGGTTAAAAGAGCAAGATTCCTTTCTTGGAGAATGCAATCATCCATTTGTAACTATTCAGTAAATACTAAGTACTTTTTAAGTAATCTTCAATGAAGTCCAAGACAGCTGTTCTGTGCTCCTTCACCTGAGCAGACTGGACACCCTTGTGTGCTGAAATACAAAAAAAAAAAAAAAAAATCTTTTTAAAACAAAACAAATAAACTAAAACTTTTTATTGAATTCCGTAACATTTTG